>NC_133381.1:19411048-19516793 GCF_049309525.1 Garra rufa
CGTCAAAATTAAAAATAACAAGAGCTCTGACAAAAACTTTCTTTAAATGCTTTTAAATTATTTTATTGGCAAATCTGCTTTGAAAATGATAGATAACCATAAAAATACTTAATATTTTCTACACATACCTGTTACTTAAAAATATTTAAATAAAACATTTAATTCATATACATTACTATTCAAAAGTTTGGGGTTGGTAAGTTTTTTTTTATGTTTTTAAAAAAAGTCTCCTATGTTCATCAAGGTTGCATTTATTTGATCAAAAATACAGAAAGAAATAATGAAATTGTATAATAAATATGTATGTTAATATGTATTAAAAGGTAATTTATTCCTTGGATGCCAAAGCTAGAAGAAGTCTCTTATGTTTATTAAAATTGCATTTATCTGATCAAAAGTACAGAAAAAAACAGTAATATTATGAAATAATATTCTAATTTAAAATAAGTTTTAATATGTTTTAAAATGTAATTTATTCTTGTGATGGCAAAGTTACATTTTCAGCAACCATTACTCCAGTCATCAGTGTTACATGATCTTTCATAAATAATTTTTATATGCTGATTTAGTGCTCAAGAAACATTTCTTACTATTATCAGTGTTGAACAGTTGTGCTGCTTAATGTTTTTCTTGAAACCTAGATACATTTTCTTCAGGATTTTTTGATAATTTCATTTGAAATAGAAAAATATTATTTTTCAACATATTATATTTATTTACAGTCATCTTTGTTTAATTGAATGAATCCTTGCTAAATATAAATCTTTTTTTTTTTTATCTTACTGACCCCAAATGTTTAAATGGTAGTGTAATTGAGTAATTCTCTCTTCAAGAGTATTGTGTGTTTGTTGTTTTCTAGCTATATGTGACCCTAGACCACAAAACCAGTTGTAAGTAGCACAGGTATATTTGTAGCAATAGCCAACAATACAATGTATGGGTCAAAATGATCGATTCAATTCATTTATGCCAAAAATCATTAGGATATTAAGTAAAGATCATGTTTCACGAAGATATTTTGTAAATTTCCTACCGTAAAATATATCAAAACTTTTGATTAGTAATATGCATTGCTAAGAACTTTTTGCTAAGAAACTTTTAAGATTTTTTTTGTACCCTCAGATTCCAGATTTTCAAGTAGTTGTATCTTGGCCAAATATTGTCCTATCCAAACAAACCATACATCAATGGAAAGACGATTGAAAGCTTTCTGATGATATATAAATCTCAGTTTTAAAAAACTGACCCTTATGACTGGTCTAGGGTCACATATAAATACAATCATGTTCAATACTCTTTAGCGCTATACTTCAAATGCTCTACTCTGATTTCAATCAAGTAGTCTACACAAAGGTCCCACTGACCTAGTCTTAGCTTCAGCGCAGCAAGCGGCCCTCCATGAAATCGAAGCAGCAGTAAGTCATGTGCCTCCAGACCCTCGTTTCCATGGGATATCGGACAGTAGGCCCATTGGATCCCCTCAAGTCCCTCAGAGGTTTTTATGTGACGAGAGAGCTGCAGGCTGGGGCCTACAGAACCAGGAGCCGGTTCTTCATTCACTAACCGGAGAGGGAGAGGCGAGAGCCCCATATCAAAACACTGGAGCTCGCCTTGACCTCCGCCAACCATCAGCAGAGCTCCTGAAGGATGCCATGCTAGCACCGCCGGCACCATGGAGCAGGAGGCCCACTGGGAGTGGCCTGTATGTGGGTCAAAAAGAGCCACAGAGCAGTCCTGAAGCCCTAGGAGAACCCAGCGCTCTAGTGGGTCGCGACAACAGGTTATGGGTTTGGATGTTAGGGGTAGAGGAGAACCGGACAGACGTTGGAGACGTCCACGAGCGCATTCATACACACAGGTTTGGACTTCAAGAGGCTGGGCCTCCTCGTACTGCTCAGACGTGGAGTGTTTGGCCTCTTGGTGCAGCTCCACAGTCAGTACATGATAGGGTTGGGTCAAACTGAATCTGCAATCTATTGGGTTTCCGTCAGTTCGGATAGAGCTCAAAACCTACACAGAGGGAAACAGAGAGGCAAAATTTTATTAATTTCATTTAAAACTGGGTTTACATACTTTTTATCTGTAACAACAGATAAACTTTTGTTCATAAACTTGTTTTAATTCATATTTTGGGCTATATACTTGCTCCTGAAAATATTAAATATTTCTTTTAATATAAATTTAACTTTTGGTTTTTGGCTATTTTATTTATAGTGTAGTATTAAAGTTGGAAGACAATAGGAAATGATGATAGAAAAGGAGGAAGAGGGGTGTCAAACATGAAACCTATTTGAAAGCCGTATCTCCATGTGTTGAAGCATGAAATGATAATTACTTTACCAAAATAAGAGGGTTCATACAAAATGCATGTTATTTTTTTATTTAGTACTGACCTGAATAAGATATTTAACATAAAAGACGTTTACATATAGTCCATAAAAGAAAATAATAGTTGAATTTGAAAAATGACCCCGTTCAAAAGTTTACATACACTTGATTCTTAATACTGTGTTGGTACCTGAATGATCCATAGCTGTATTTTTTTTTTTTTTTGTTAAGTGATAGTTGTTCATGAGTCTGTTTGTCCTGAACAGTTAAACTGCCTGCTGTTCTTCAGAAAGGTCCCACTAATTATTTGGTTTTTCAGCATTTTTGTGTATTTGAACCTTTTCCAACAGTGACTGTATGATTTTGAGATCCATATTTTCACACTAAAAAAACAAACAGAGGGACTCATATGCAACTATTACGGATGGTTCAAATGCTCACTGATGCTTCAGAAAGAAACACAATGCATTAGGAGCCAGGGAAATTTTGAATTTGAATATTAGGGTAAATTTACTTTATTTTGTCTTCTGAGAAACATGTAAATATCTTCTGTAGCTTCTGTACACATCTTCATTCTGTTTAAAAGTTTACACCCCTGGCTCTTAATGCATCGTTTTCCTTCTGAAGCATCGTTGAGCATTTGAACCTTCTTTTATTTTCTCTTGTGGACTATGTGTAACTATGTGACTATGTGTCTTTTATGTCGAATATCTTATTCAAGTCAGTACTAAATAAAAAATAACATGCATTTTGTGTAGGTGTATGTAAACTTTTGACCTCAACTGTAATTGTAGTGAAATGGATAATGAATCATCCTAAAATATTAATTATAATCAATATTTAAAAGATTTTGAGCGGTAGAGCTCAATGTGGTAAATAGGGGACGACCAATATGTGTTTTTCAGGGCCAACGAGATACCGATTATTACAGATCAAGTAGACCGATAACCGATATTTTCAATGGATATATATGTCTGGTGTAAAAATTAATGTAACAATTAAGAATAACAATGGCTCTGGCAAAAACTTTAAATGCTTTTAGATTATTTTATTGGCAATTTTTTTTTAAATTAACCGATAATCATAAAAATGCTTAATATTGCTGCAGATAATCGTTCGACCACTAAAAGCTGGGTGACTAAATTATATTTAAAAAATTCCACATACAAAAAGTAACAACCCATTGCAAGGTACAACAGAAACGGAGAAGAACCACAGCTAAACCAAAAGTTATAAACATTTTGCAAAAGTAAATATTCAGCATGGGCACCTCCATCCCTGAGACAGTAGAAATCACAGGCCCAACACACATGTTGAGCAAATTTGTTTGGAGATTTAACCTCGAAATGTGCACACAAACAGCTTAAAAAGTGTCCTATCAGACGGCAGCACGCAGGAAGTTCGGGTTTACCTGTAGTATGTGTGTTTCTGGTGCAGATGGTACGGGGAGAGAGAGACTGTGAGCGATGGGCTGGCACAGAACCGTGGCGTGTGCGCCAGCGTAGGAGACTGAGTTAAGCGGGTTGCCGATGGTTTCTGTGAAAGCAGGGGATGAGTTTTTTTGTCTTTTTTTTTTAGCTGTAATCCCCCCTGGGCCGACTCCCGCTGCACCCCAGGGGGTGAGAGGGGTTTAGTGAGAGGGCGGGAAAGGAGTTGCTGACAGCACAGAGGGGAGATCCGGAACAGTGCCAGATCTCCACAGAGCCAGGCCCCGCTGAGACACACCTGCCCCAGCCACAGAGGCCCCCATTCTGGGCCTGTCCACAGCTGGGCCCGGGCTCAGAACCAACACCCCACTGACCACGCTAGCAAAAGACCAACGCCCCAACTGCTTTGGCTAATACTACGATAATGCTGACCCCGCTAGCACTAAGCTAGTAAAAAACTAGCTAGGGCTAGACTGAACACCTTTTCAGGCCATTTTAAGGTCAGGCCAGAATTTGTGACCTAACGAGGCTAATGCTTCACTAATACCATGTTAGGTAGTGCTACAAATTCTATTCTGGCAAATAACGCACATCTTGAATAACACTGTGCTTCATTGTGAGGGTAAAATCGCAGACTAGAAGTGCCATAAGGAACTAGCGAGAAATTGCACAATCCTCACACTTGTTTATCCGGTTTAGTAGTAACGGATAGCCATAGAGAGAAAGCGCTAAGCTCTTTGCCACGGTAACACTAAACAAAAACAAAAAGGTGAAGAAATAAAGGAGAGCCGGTTGAGAGGCAGTATGTTTGCCTCAGCACTGGGGGACATTTCGAGTGTCTTTCTCCCACCCGCCACAAAGGTTTTAACATCTTCACAGAGTGATCCTGCTTAAGACCTGCATTCACACACACGCACACACAAACATCGCAAATCCCACAGCTGCCGCTGAAACAATGACAGATTCAATTTCACAAAGACAAACGGCATCTTGGTGAGTTGGGGGGGAGCAAAGGAGAGCGAGAAAGAGAGAGAGAGAGAGAGAGAGAGAGAGAGAGAGAGAGGGAACAGTGGTAAGTGAGTCTCTGTTAGTTATTGGTTTCAGTCACTGGTCAAAACTATTCTTTTCTTTTCTTCTCTTCTCCGGACTTTCTTTTGCAGCTTGAAAGATAAACCCAAAGAGGTCCAGCTGAGCAGCAGGCCTTGTTCACAGCAGTAGAGCTCTTTGAGCCAATTTTCCAGCTCAGAGAGCAAACAGTGAGAGAGAGGGAGAGAGAGGGAGAGAGGGGGACAGTGAGAGAGGGAGAGAGAAAGAGAGATGATGATGAAGGCAATCTATGAAAGTTCTTGCTGCTGAGTCTCCGCTCTTCTGGTGTGTGTAAATGTGTGTGTGTGCGTGCGCACTACTCAGATGCTTGTCAAGCCGCTGTGGCATGAAATCAACACAGAAGCATTCGCTCTACTGCACTTGCACATGCCCAAGAATTTAACCCGAGAAATCACATTCCACTCGGACCTTTTCTCTTCATATATAACATGGCCTGGAATCATAACTGCAGCCATGCACAGAAAAATGACAGAGATTGAAACCATTCCACATGAGCCTTCGAAAATCAAATCAACACTGACCGAGAGTCACTGAATAAGGAATACATTTCAAAAAATGGGGGAATACATTCAGCAGAAGGACAAATACCTCAGTCAAAAAATGTGTGTATATACACTACCATTCAAAAGTTTTGTGTCCACCAGATAAAAAATTATAATAATTATACTTTTCTTCAGCAAGGATGTGGCAGATTAATAAAAGTGACAGTAAAGGCATGTATAATGTAACAAAATATTTCTAATTTCAGTTAAAATTTCAATTCATTAAAGAATCTTTTTTTTTTTTTAAATTCCACGGTTTACGAAAAAAAATTAAGCTGAACAACTGTTTCCAACATTTATAATAATGCTAAACACACACAAAAATGTTAACACAGTAACATTAGACTATTATGAGCACCAGATATAATTTTTGATATTTTTTTACTAGTGGGTGCAGGACACTATAGGTCATTTATGTAAGTGATGATAGCAAAATAAAGTAAATTGTGACATATTATACCCAAAAATTCTTCATATAGTGGACCACCAGTAAAACTGATACACATTTAGGACATTTTTACGTGACCATGTTTTGCTTAAGTGTTTTTACTTTAATTGCTAATGCAACCTCTTTACACCACAGACTGAACAAAATTAAGCACTGCTTGATAGCAAAGTATTGATAGTTTAAATATATATAGTGTAAATATTGTCATACTAACAGTTGTCTAAATTTTAGGTGGATTGTAATCCATTACATACCTTTTCATCAAAGTTATCTAACATTATCAAGGTGAATTTGTTCCGACACAGTTCTAGTCTTATTTTATTTCCATTTTATATACTATAGTGAATAAACTGTGATAACATGAGAAATGTTGAAGGTGTCTGAATAAATTTTAGTTTGACTGTAGTTTGACAATTTAGGTTGTGTGAGGCCATTTGTGGCCATAACATTTTCTCAAGAAAAAAAAAAAAAGAAAAAAAAAAAAGCAGACATCCCTGAAAGTCACTGACTCTTTGGTCCATGTGTGATATCTGGAGTACTTTTCACACAGGCCTAAAAACTGCAAAATATTTCCGCTCTCATTCCACTTTGAGTGAAAAGTAAAGTACAGATGCCTGGTAAATATGCAGATCAAACGAATGAAAAGAGAAGTGTTCTGAGAGAGATAACAGGATATTCAACAACATCTAATGCGTACGGAAAACATAACAACCACCCCAATATGCAAAACAACTATCAAAAAAAAAAGAAAAGAAAAAAAGAGAGTGATTTCAAATGCTTACTTAAAACATAACCACCTCAACATGCAAAATAAGTGTGTATATATAAAAATTATTATTATTAAAATCATTAAATTCCAGGAACAGGGGAATTGATTATAAATGTTAAACGTTTGCATAAATAAGTGTGTGTGCACGAGTGTTTTCCCCCGTGTGTCTCTTGGCAGTGCTTATCTGCGAGGGGTAAGAATTAAGACCACATAGGGAAAGAAAGCGTACTTTTTAAATGCTGAAGACTAAGCAGAAAATGGGTTTAGCATGCAGATAGCAAACTTAACAAAGGGAACATATATATGAGGCAGAATTGATTGAAGTGTGTGTCTGTGCGCCGAGCGAACCGTTTGATTCACCGCTCGCGTCTTACATAAACTGCTAGCTTGATTTCACACCACGGATCTGAAAATGACAACAAACACTTTAATTAGAAACGATGAAGGCGAGAGACACTTTAATGTTTTTTAACCATAGAAAAATGAGAGAGAGAGAGAGAGAGAGAGAGAGAGAGAGAGAGAGAGAGAGAGAGAGAGAGAGGGGAACAGAGAGACAAAGAGAGAGAGGAAAATAAATAGGTGAAGGCGCAAGATAAATCCAGGGTTCATTTCCAACCAGAGCAATCCAGCATCATTCCACGCTGCCCCCCTTTTATTTTTTTATTTATTTAGTTTTCTACCCCTTGTTTGTTTTCATTTCCTGCATTTGCGATTGGAAACGCAGCTCCGTTTACTCGTCTCTCTCATCCCCTGCTCTGCGAGTGAAGATTTTGCATATGTTTAAAACCACAGTGCAATGTTGGGAGCTTAAGCATTGCTTGCTGATTTTTGAATCGTCGCCATTCAACATTAAACAGTGCTGAGAGGCACTGGAATGTACAGTAGAGATGGAGAAATAGACAGGCAGCGCTATTAGCAGTTCTTCATTTTTTACTTATTTAAAAAGTTTTACACAAAAAAAGGGAATAGTACCTTGGAGATATCCGCAGCCTAATAAAAGTGGTTTTACTTTACGTTTTATTTAGGTTTTATTTTGTTTCACCGCATATACATACTACATACTACAATGAAATAGTGTCAGCTGCACAAGAAGGGGGCTGAAAGGTCAAAGGTTGGCTGTTGACGTAAAGAAAAAGTTCAAGTGAACAGTCTGCGAATTACAGCAGCTCATTGAGAAGCACAATGGTGATTGGTAAAGCATGACAAAAGAAAAAAAGAAAGGTAAAAGACGGGCAAAAAAGGGATTGACAATCTTTTCCGAAACCTTGAGCAGCGGAGCATTGCGAGGGCATTATTAAAAGTATTTATATTATTTAGGAGGTCACACCCTGGTTATTATCTGACCTTCAAGTTCACTCCAAAATCTCGCTCTCACATCATTCAATTTCATCACCCAAAAACATATTAGTTCAGACAGGGATAAAAGGCCAACCCTGAAGGCACATCAGCATCTGCTTACCGTAAGCCCTGGTGTATCCGAACAGGCGAGCAGCACCAGGTTGGCCCTGTCCACTGCACTAGGGACTGGAGACCAAGGCCTAACCTCCTCGTTAAAGAGGGGCCACCAGCACACAACCACATCCTGCGTCCGGTTCAGCCCCACGCGGCGCTCCACACGCCGTCCTCCACCAGGTAAGTCCACCACTGAAACCTGCGGAAGAACAGCAGCCATAAAGGAATCAGACAACAAAACATCTATAAAACATGACGCCAACTCTTCTGCATGCTGCTTTATTAATGTGGCCTGAGCTGCAACGGGTAGCAGGGCATTGTTATTTTTTGTTGGGGTTTTTATTAAATTCATTTGAAATAGCTGCATTTGTTCTGCACTTGGTGAGCTGTTTGGAGGTAACAAGGTATTTGTGTGACTGCTAATAAGATCTCTAGATACTTTCACTTTTATAAACCACAGAATATAAAAATAAAAAGGTACTGCCACTCTATATCTTACAACTGCAAGTTTGTTTATCGTAATTATGACTTTATAAGCCAGTTTTACTAAACAGGGCAAATTACAGTTACAGCGCAATTCCATAAAAGCACTGATGGGAGGGGAAAATTCTGCATGGCATTTACTAACAATGCGTGCAATGAGAGCACAAACGCAGTCAGATCAATTCCACCATGACCAGCGCCATCTACTAAGAGCAAGGCAAATTACCACCTGCTTTAAGAAATGTTTTTTTTTGGGTGTTAAATAATTAAATAAGGCTTTTTCAGCGCTAATTCTTCACTGCACATCTTAAGTAAATCCTGACAGTACTATTTTAATGCCAAAAAAGACGGGTCTGTGCTAGCACAAGCTGTTGGTAAAACTGGCCCTATATCTCACAGTGTAACTTTCAGCCTGGCTGACTATCGGCACCGATATTAAGCATTTTTATGGTTATCGATTTCAGTCATTTTCAAAACCGTTTTGCTGATCAAATAATTTAAAAGCATTAAAAAGAGCCCTTGTTATTCTTAATTTTGACTTTAATTTTCATTTTAACACCAGACATATATATATAATATATCGGTTTAAAATATTGGTTATCTGTCTACTTGGTGTAACGATACACGTATTTGTATTGGTACGAGGCTTTTTGTTCGGTACGCATTACAAACCGAATGATTCCTAGGACTAATCCAATTACATTTGTAAAAATTAAAGAGCCTAAAGTTTGTAAATTATAATGTTCTCAGTGCCATTGTGCTCAACAAGGGAGCCCAAATGACGTAACCGGCAACGTGATAAAGAAAAACACACTACTCCAGTAGAGTTGTGACAGTGAGGTAGTTCATTAGAGTTTTCCCTCTATTCCTCAATTTTATTAGCTTTTAAATAGCTTGTAAATGCCTGTGCGCATTTTACTTTCACTTTCAAATTAGCGTCAATTCGGCGTCAATTAATTGAGTTCACAAAAATAAGACAGTACGACAAACTCACTATAATAAAAATAGAATGTTTAATTTATTGACAAAACAAATAGAAATACACTATGCCATAGGCCTAATATAAAATAACAAAAACTTGCACGAAGTATAAATATAAAACACTGAAAATTACCAAAAACAGTGGAACCAAATAAAAAAGAAACAAATGTTAAAAAAAGTTTACAAAAATCATCTTAGATAAATGGCAAAAGGCTTTCCAAAGTCTAAAATATTTTTAAAGCAGGCGCTTTTATATGTCTCCTCACATGATAAATGAAATCCAACTTCTACCGCTGATCTGAGATGTGACTATTGTTTGGCACACCAAACTGTAACACCCCTATTGATCAGTAATAATCGGTATCAGCTCTGAAAAACACATAACGGTTGACCCCTACTTTGTATTCCGTAATTGTAAATTTAATTCTATTTTTTTTTAAACTTTCCCATATTTAAAAAAAAAATTACATGATTTAATTACATTAAATATTCTGATTCTGATTCAATACAGAACTAAATATTGCATATCAGCTGCAACAGTAGTTGGACCTTATTTTCATTTTTTACAGAAATGACAAAAACACAAACCTGACAGCTCTAAATATAAGCTTTTATGTAGTCTTGAACATTTTTTTAGTTTTTCTTAACTGGGTCAATTTATTGGTGTCACTTTACAAGCGAACAAATGTTTAAAACTCAATGAATACCTCAGAATCTAAAATACATCAGCAAATTTGCAGCACAGATCTGTCCCAAAACCACCCAAAATTACAGGTTTCTAATAAAGTGCAGGCCAGTGTTTTGATGCTGACTAAGTCTGACTACCAAATTTCATTAAAATGAGCCACACCTGATTGAGACACACCTGCCGTTTTGCTGATGCACAAACAGCTTTAATCAAGCCTGTCTAGCCTTAACGTAGACACAATAATTGAGGTATTCAAAACTAGTTCCTTTGAAGGGGCGTTAAATCCACTATCTATTATTTATGGGCCAGCAATAATAGTTCAGTAAGGAGCGATATTTCCTCCTACACCGCACCACTGTCTCATACCGCTGCATTAAACTCTCATATCTTATATCTGCGGCGGCTCATCATGTGCTATTTCAGCAGTTCTAGGCTGAGGTTTTTAAAGGAGGGTTTTTTCCGGGCCCTTAATGCAGCCCATAGTACGAATAAATGGCATGAAAATACGATATGGCTCTTATAGAGTCAGTGCCTATTCATGCAACATAATAGCAGTCATTTCCATATGCTTCATTCTGAAAGGCCTTATCAAGAGAGCAAACACGGAGTCCCTCTTTATGTCAACAACTCTATCTGTGCACAATAGGACGGACTAGAAATGTACCACAGTCTCTACGTGACAACAAAAACTGTTCATCATTTAACCTTGACCTTCACAGACTGCGTCTGTACAGATTAATCATGCATGTTAAGTATCAACTAGCATGACAATGATTTATACAAGATTAATAAATAAACAAAAACAAAGTAAACCAGTACAGACTGTGGGAAAATAACATTCATCTCTCTCTGTCTATGTCTTTCTGCCCTCCCCCAAAACTTGATTCCCCATCTCGCCTGTGCTTGCTGGTCAGCAATAATCAGACCCTCTTTCTGGAGGATTAGGCTCAAAGCTTAGTCCAGTGGAGCAGGCAGTGGATGGGGCCGGCCAGGCTGGGATGGGGGGGGTGTGGTGGGCGGGGGTGGTGTCGGGAGGGAGGGCAGGGTTTGGGGGGGGGTGCGTACGGTCCCCCCTTATCAGAGCCATGCTGCTGGAGCCAGCCACACCGCAGGAGAGATTGCTTTCATACTCAGGCTGCCGTCGCAACAAAGCGCTCCAGTAATGCGATAATGTTCGGGTGCGGAGGGTGTTAAGAGCCTGATGTATTTATGTATTGTGTTTAGTCCATAATCAGACCCATCCAAATTGTGATCTCCGCACACTTGGTCTCCGGCCCATTAAAATGAGGTTAATGCTTTCAAAAAGAAAACGAATAAAGATTTTTTTTTCTTAAATTCCGTTATGAATTTTTTTAGACAAGTTGCTTTGGAAAGGCAGAGAATGAATGGGATGGAGAATAAAGAATGGAGCGATCACCTTCGTTTCCTCTGAAGAGGAGGAGATGGACTTGACCTTACCCTCCAACCCCTACACTACTGCTCTGCTAGCGACAAACTGCATAGCTGTGACCAATTTTACAGAGCGGTAATAATTCACATCTTACAATATAGATAGTATATCTTTAGTTCCTCTGGCTCAAACAGTAGAAAACGGTATTAGCAACGCCAAGGTCATGGGTCTGATTGCCAAGAAATTCAAGAATGAATGAATACATAGACTACCTTTTTTATGTAAAATACACTTTTTTAAAATGTTCTTTAAAAATATAAATACGGTGCAAATTTGGCGCTCAAGAAACATTTCTTATTAACATGTTGTAAGCAGTTGTGCTGCATAATATTTTCTGTAAAAACCGTGATACATTTTTGGATTCTTTAACAGATATAAATTTCAAAGTACAGCATTCATTTAAAAATTTTAATTTTTTGCAACAATGTAACTGTTTCTAAAAGTGTTGGGGAAAGTTACTATTAAAAGTAATGCATTACAATTTTCCGTTACTCCCTAAAAAAGTAACTACATTACTTAGTTACTTTTTATAGAAAGTAATGCGTTGTTACTTTTGTGTCACTTTTGCATTACTTTTTGAAATCTGGGAAGGGCTTGCTTATTTGTTTTTAATATAAAAAGTTCTATGTTTAACAAATGTAAAACCAAACAAAAAGTGAAATGAATAAGCCTCAGGCTGAAGGAAAAGTAAATTCACGTCTGTACAGTAGAATGCAGGAGAATAAGGTTCAACACTCTTCGGCAATAAAAAAAACAAACAAAAAAAAAACAATAAAGCAGAATTGTTAGTTTTTGTAAAGTCATTTTTGCTTAGTATGGTTGAACTGATTCATCAAAGGTCAGAAAAGACTGGTTAATAAAATGGGATGAAATACATAAAGGATATTTGTGTTATTTAACATATTTAATTATTGCAGGTTTTAATTCATTTTAAATGAATACTGGATGTTTTTTGCAAGTGAGATGAATTAATGCATGTTCACATTTATTCTAGAACTACAGTAACATCACGTTTTCACAGTGCACACAAAGCCTCTGTATATCTGATTTCTCTTAACATAGGGACAGGAGACTTGTCAGTTAATAAATAGGAAAACAAAGTAACTGGAATTACTTATTTGAAAAAACAACTCAGATATTTTCTTGTACATTAAAAAGTAATGCGTTACTACTAGTTACTTGAAAAAAGTAATCTGATTACAAGTAACTTGCATTACTAGTAATGCGTTACCCAACGCTGGTCACTACTGTCCCTTTTGATCTTTCTTTTACTGTCACATATATTACTGACCCCAAACTTCTGAATGGTATTGTACCTTGAGGGCAATGTAATGTAAAATAAATATTTTATCTTTTTTTTTGGATAAAAGAATCTGTCAATGCAGAAATAAATGCACATGCAAATCTTCAGTTTCAAATTTCAATTATCTCAAAACAAAGAATTGTTTTTGGCTCCTTCTGTTCAGTTTATAGCAAGACCTTTGATGTGGGAAAGCAGTGTGTAATGTGAACACTGAAAAACTGCTTTGTGTAGTTAATGGTTCTCAAATTTCAAATGATATTGTGTTTTCAAAAAAGCATTTTTTTTATACTTACTTGATGAATAACAATTGCAGTATTACAGCAATTACACAATGATATCCAACTGTCTGATTGTTTTACACACAAAAAAACTCTAAATTTTGCAAGTTTCTGTAGTTTAATTAACAAAAGATAGAGAGGGAGGAACATTTGTCAGACATATATAGACATACTGTCATAAAGGATGTGATCTCTCTATAAAGAGAAGAGTGCTGTGTGTTTAGACCTGATGTTCCCCACAGGTGTGCATTAGAGAGGAGCTCCAGTAATCACAGTGTTACCTGTCCCAGCGGTAAAAGAAAGCAAGTAAAGCCAGGCAATTATTAGAGCTAAAAGCCCTGTGGAAAGAGCCAGACCAGCCTCATTAAAGCTTTTTAATTGAAAGCAGGAGAGGCTGTGCTGCCTTTCCTCCTAAAATGTGCTAATGCGTGTGCATTGAAGAGCGTGCGCGTGTATGTCTTTGGGCGAGCGTTCAATAGATGTGTGTATAAAAGGTATGCGCATGTGTGCGTGTGCTACCTTAATCTCCGCAGCTGTGAGTTTCTCCATGTGTCGTGCTAGCTCAGGTGAGCTCTGGTTCTTCCTGTTCAGGTAAACCTGACACACCTGACTCTTCTCCATCAGCGAGAACAGCAGGAAGCGATCACCAATCACCGCTGAAAACCACAGACAAAGGTTAAAGGTCAAAACTTATATGACCTTGTGAGACTACAGCTTGACTACAGATTGACTCAAATGCTAACTTCCCCCTTTTAGAAAAGCTTTTTTTACATAACTTACTGTTGGCTAGTTCAATTAATGCAGAGTTTTCAGGTTTTACTATTCTAGTAAGGACATTTGTTCCCCACAACATAGGTACAGTCTGACCCACAGAAATGCACAAAATGAATAATTTCCATAAGTGATTGAGTCAGGGCAGTAGTTTAAGAGACTAATAAGGAGTCACAGAAGAAAGAGAGACTGTAAAGCCTGTAGGGTATGCAGCTTTCATGTTAAAGAGAGACATTTGCAGTGAAACTGTTGACAAGCTCTCCACACTGTGATTAGCAATTAACCTTCCCTTCCTAAAAAATTAATCTGTTTATGAAACCAATTAAACGGCAGAAAAATTAATACAAGCCATTCAGAGAAGCAGGTTTAGTTGAGGATGATATTCATGGCTGGAATTTCCAACCTTAACAGCAATTAGAGACGGAATATCAGCGCTTCTGCAGTAATTATGAATCATCTCACATTCAAGCATAAAAAGGAGCTCATTTCAAAGGAAAAGCGTGCTAAATGCAGTAATTTTACCTTCGTTTTTAAGTTTTACTTTAGCAAGTGTTCAATAAAAAAGAAAATGCACATTTGCAAGAGTTTGAAAAATGAAACTTAAAATGCTGATGTACTGTGCCTTAAGAAATGTCATATATTTTTGAAAACTGAGAGAATGATGTTTGCTTAAACCAAAGATTTTAGTTTAGCTACTTTAAGAGGCTCAAGAGTGATTTGAAAAAGCTAAATGTAAACGATACACTCTACCAAATTAAAACTGATTATTTAAATGACATATTTTCCCTTTGGAAAAGAAAAACATGGAATACTCAGCATGCTTTTAAAAGATTACAAACATTGCAGAAAACATACTGACGTATTAGTGTTCAGTAATCATGGCCAAATTAAGTGGAAGATTCCATGATAATCCTTTCAAAAAAAATTTACATTTGTGTCTAGGGGCTAGTAAACAGGTTTTGGAACATGTGAGCAGCGGGTTAAATCAGAATAAATCAATAAATTCCTCTAAATCTGCTTAGTTAGTTAATACTCCATTCATTTAAAACATGTTTACAGCGTTGTCTAAAAAGCAGTCAAATTAATTTCTAGCAAAAATCTAATACAATATTTGATGATGGCGGATTTTTGGTTCTTAAATTTAAGGTCATTATGCTTTGGGTATCTCAAATGGACTCAATACCAAGATGGTTTTTACTAGGGGTTGGTGATATGAAAAAAATCTCCTATCACGATCTGAGTAATTATTTCAAAATAAAAGTTTCTGAACAGTAAGATTTCTAATGCTTTTTAAAGAAGTCTCTTCTGGTCACCAAGCCTGCATTTATTTAATCCAAAGTACAGCAAAAACAGTACATTTAAAAAATATATTTTTACTATTTAAAATGACTGTTTTCTATTTTAATATATTTTTAAATATCATTTATTCCTGTAATTTCAAAGCTGAATTTTTAGCATCATTACTCCAGTCACAAAATCCTTCAGGAATCATTCTAATATTCTGATTTGCTGCTCAAAAAAACATTTATTATTATTATGATGTTAAAAACAGCTAAGTAGATTTTTTTTAAGTAGGCTTCTTTAATGAATGGAAAGTTTGGAAGAACAGCATTTATTTAATAGAAATCTTTTGTAATATTATACAAATATTATAAAAATCTTCCTCATCACTTTTGATCAATTTAAAGCATCCTTGCTAAATAAAAATATACATTTCTATAATTTCTTTCCAAAAAATGTATACTGACTCCAAACTTTTGAATGGTATAGTGTATAATGTTACAAAAGCTTTTTATTTTTTAGATACATTTTTACATTCATCAAAGAATCCTGAAAAATAATAATAAAAGTTTCTTGAACAGCAAATCAGCATATTAGAATGATTTCTGAAGGATCGTGTGACACTGAAGACTGGAGTAATGATGCTGAAAATGTAGCGTTGATCACAGGAATAAATTACATTTTTAAATATATTCAAATACAAAAGTGTTAGTTATTTTAAATAGTAAAATTATTGCTGTACTTTGGATCAAATACATTTTAAAAAAACAAAAAATCTCACAGTTCAAAAACTTTTGACTGACAGTATATATCACAATAATTATTTTTGCTTTAAATAAGGTCTTTATGATGTCAAAATTTTTGATACCATAGAAATAATAATTCTTGTCACAAGTGTCAATATCACAAAAAACTAATACTAGCCTAAAAAAATGAAAACATACAGCGAAATTAGTTATCTCGCTGCTGATTGCATTTCAACGGTGTAAAATCACTTGTCTTTTAAACCGCATTGCTTAAAATCATGTGCAAATGATACGTTTTTGTGGCCATGTAGCACAACACCACGTGAGCCTGTAACCGTGATTCAATACAAATTCTCTACCGGTTGACAAATTTCTACCAGTTAATCGTGTCTAGTGCCTAGTTTTTTTTTGTTTGTTTTTTTACAAAAAAGTGGGAGTTTCTTATACCATATAAATATTCCCAAACACCTCTCTTGTTATTGTTTGCCTGCCTATATACATCTTAAAATCTTAACCTGTGATTTTAATAAAGAACCAGCTATAGATTCAGTGTAGATAATTTGTAGGTCAGAAATGTGTTTCCTTTACAATCACAGGCCATTCAAAGATTTTGATTTCTCTCTTTGTACTACGGCACTCAAGAAGTAACTTCATCAAGGCCAGAACAGGTCTGACTGCGTGTGTGAAACTAACTGAATAAGTGACAGATGTAGAAGCCCTCCTGGCACCCCCACCCTTATACTCTCTCTCTCTCTCCCACACACACACATAATTACTCTGGTAATTAGGGGCTCTGGGGGCCTGAATGGCACTCTATGGGGGGGCTACTAGGAAAAGGGAAGGGGTGGGTTGACAGAGTGAGAGAGAGAAAAAGAGCGAGAGAGGTTTGTCAGGTATCTAGAGACCTGGCACAGAGAGCATTAGCCATATAAGCTCTAAACAATACATGATATGAGAAAATAATTAGCAGATTTGGGATAGTGTCCAATTTCACAAACCAGAAATAAGACAAGGAGCCATGCCAGATTCCTCTGAGATTCAGGAGGAACCTCGACGTGTACTTGTGTGTGTGTGTGTGTGCATGTGTCCGTGCCTTTCGAACTTCCTTTGGGAGTAACGGAAGAGGGAGAAACAGAAGGGACTGGCGTTCGTGACCTGTGGGTGTGCATGCCGCCCAGGCTCATGCTGGGAAAATGAGCAGTGAGCGAAACTGCAAGGAGAGGAGAGAAAGAAAAGAAAAGAGAGAGGAAGGGTAGCGTGCAAGTGTGCATTTACTCACCATCGCTGATGGTGTCAGCAGGTAGTCGCCCCACCAACGTTCTGTCAATGGCCACCCGTTCAACCTGAGCTCCGCCCAGGATAAGGGTCACCAACACACCTGATCTCAACAGCAGCTACACACACGGTAACAAACAATGACACATGCTTTGAAAATTATGACTGTAAATCAGAGTACAACACAATTACATTTAAAGAAGCTGTTCACACAGACTAATGGATATTGTGTCATATTCTGCCCAAACCTACTTTCTACTGCAGAACACAAAAGAAGTTATTTTAAAGGAGATTTTATTATAAAATATCATGTAAAACAAAACTTTCAAGCTCCAAAAACTACATCAAATATGGTGACACAAACTTCAAACATCAATGTTTAACCAATAAGTAGGGATGCACCGATACGAATCGGCCGATCATGCTTGCGCGTTTTGTCAGTAAAGCCGGTTCTGTAATCAGCGGTAAATGCCATCAGGTGCGTGATTTCACGTTGAGCCGTATATACTACACACAGCCGTTGTTTATCAGCGTGAATGTGCGCAGCTCGTCAGTGAACAACGGCTGTGTGTAGTATATACGGCTCAACGTGAAATCACGCACCTGATGGCATTTACCGCTGATTACAGAACCGGCTTTACTGACAAAACGCGCAAGTGATCGGCCGATACGGATCGGTGCATCCCTACCAATAAGGTTTAACATCAGTTTTGCATTAGACGTTTGTGACACCGTATTTGATGTAGTATGTGTAATAAAGGAGAGTGAATAAAGTATTAACATGTTCATCATACAACATGACTGTATCATATCAGAAGAGTTTGATTAAATCATTGGAGATGTATGGATTACTGTACGCTTGGCGAAATAAGACTTTATACTTTCTGTGATTAAAATGTACTGTTTAACACATTAAATATAATTAACACAATTGTTTTTTCAATTACTGAAGTAAATATGCTAAAAGTCTCACATCCATTGGTAAGCATGATAGTTTTAGCTTCATTTCAAATGAAAAAGTTGTATAAAAGTTTAAATATTTTAAAAGTTCTGTAATTAATGTTTATAAAAAATAAACAATCTTTAGGCCTTGTTTTCAATATTTTAAATACTGTTTCCAAATTATTGTTTAGACATTGTGGTGGCAGAAAAATACTGGTAACAAGTGAGGAGAAACGGGTAAAAATGTATTGTTGTGCATTTTGATGTCAGAATCGGAATGCAAATCATTTGTATTATTTCACCATTTGAAACTAAACGCAGGCATTTAAACAGACAGACTATGGCTGAAACCTGCTATGATTACTCTACCTTTAAAGCATAAATTTGATTTAAACAATTTGTCTACATAATATTCACATATGCAGTTCATAGGGGAAATATTATACTATCCCTACAGTTACAGCATGAAATACTATTTTATCTCACATTTCTGACTTTTTTTCCTTACAAATGCAAGTTTAAATCTCCTAGTTCAGACTAGGAGACTAAAACTCAATTTAACTCAACGATAGTAAGTTTGTCAATTCTGAGGAAAAAAAACCCCAGAAGTGTGGGATATAAACTCATGATTCTGAGCCGAGGGGAATAGAGAGAATGACGAGTTGATTTTTCTTATCAGAATTGCCTTGGAATTGTGAGAATAAAGTCAGAATTTTGAAATATAAACTCAAATTTACCTTTTTTTTTTTTAATTATTTTATTCCATGGTTTCCATAGACTGCTACATGAAAACTGTTATTTTCTGCCATTAGAGAGAAGCTCCGGCCACAAAAAAACCATCATCACTGTTTGCAAACAGCGAACTTGCCTAAAGAAACCTGAAATTGTTCATTTTTAGATGATCTAAAGAACTACTTTTAATATCCTTTTTATATTTTTGATATTTTGGTCCCATTAACTTTCCATAATATGCACAAAAACCTTCAAAATAAGTAAGTTGGAAATAACATTAAAGTAAATGATGGCAAAATTTTTATTTTTGGGTAAAATATTCCATTAAAATTGCTTGCTGATAACATTTTGTCTGAAATAAGAGGGAATTTCATCTCTATATCATGTCAAAAGGCGATAAAGGTCACCGCGTCCAATCAGACCATGCTGCTGTGCAGGAAAAACCATCTTTGACCACAAAAAAAGGTTTGGTCTTCCTGACCTTTTAAAACGGCCGAAATCAAGCACTTTAGGAGCCGAAAATGTGTGCGCGTGTGGCTGAAGAAGCCATCCACACTGAACGGAAAACCGCTGGGCTACGGTGATGTGCTTGGGAAGGGAATCTTTTTGATCCCAGAGATAAATTCCCCAAGAGTATTTGACACAAACAGTCTGCATATGCTCATTGCCTGACCTCTGCTACACGAGCCAACTCATGCCAAGAAGGCCTGATGCCTGCTGGGTACTGGTGCATGCTGGGTAAGGTACCTGACAGCACTGTTTGCTTCTCCATCTGACACTCATGACCGGGCATGACTGCAGCAGCTCCTGAGAGAAAGAGAGACAGAGAATGTATAGTAGGAATGAGTAGATGCCGTCTGAGCGTTTTCAGGGTCAGGTTTAGAAGGATGTTTCCAGTTTCAGATATGGAGAGGCAGCAAAAATGAGCCCGAGTCGGACTGAACAAAGCTAGGTTTGTGTGAGAGAGCCAGAGGCAGAGAGAGAGAGCCAGCTCACAGTCCCAATCATCCCCCTCAAATATCCCCCACGATGACAGAGAGGCACCCACACAGGTGCTGAGAGAGAGCGAACGAGCGAGCGAGTGAGAGAGGTCGGGGGGATTTTCTCCTTCCTTATGAAAAGAGAGAGAGAGAGACAGAGAATGCTACTATTTGTTAAATCGGACTGCAGGAAATGTAAACAAATACCTCTAGTTCCTTTAGGGCATCACGCAGCTTCTCCGGGCGACGGTTACTAAGGAACCACGGATAACCCCGACCTGAGTGACAGAAAGAGAGGGAGAGGACGCGGGTATGAAATGCAATGTCATCTGAGGCCAGAAAAAAGCTATTAAAGCCAAAAGAATGTTTTTTTGTGTTTGTGGGGTTTGTAAGGGTGAAGAGGATTGACCCTGAAATACAGCTCTACCTGAGGTCACCCTACAAATGAATCTGAGCTGACAGATCAAGATTTAAATCCACTCATTTCAATCCTGATGATGATTTGGGTACAAACACATGGGACGCGTACAAACAGGAATGAATAGGAAAATAAATGATTGTTCAAAAAAGGTAAGAAAGTCCCATCCTATGTGGCTTTCGAATTCATCATGCTTTCCTATATCCCTTGCTATGGATGCGAAAAAGCAGAAAATCGAAACTGATCAGAATTTTTTATCATGGACGAAAGTTTCGGAGACAGTGTGTAAATGTGATTCAAAGTGAGGTCGAATTTATTTTTTTACGTTTTTAACAAAGACCTTTAAAATGAGTAATTCCAGTTTTATTAATTACATTTATTAATTACATTTTTAATATTCTGAAAAACTCCAAAACTAATATTTTCCCTGAATCTACAATGCAATATTATATATATATATATATATATATATATATATATATATATATATATATATATATATAGTTGTGTATTTTATTTTATTATATATATATATATATATACACATATACACACACTACCAGTCAAAAGTTTGGACACACTTTCCCATTCACTTTGATGGGGAATGGTGCCCAAACTTTTGACTGGTAGTGTATATATATATATATATATATATATATATATATGTATATATATATAATAAAATTGTGATAAAATATGACAAGAACTCATGAGTTAAACTGTTTCAGAACAAATTCATCTTGATTATGTCAGATAACTTTGACAGAGTGGTATGTAACAAAACATGGTCAGGTCAAAGTGTCAAATCAAATTTTTGGTCGCAAATTTATATCAGCACACGCAATTTAGTCATTTTTAGTCCTTATTAATGCAAACTCTGTATTGCTCTGTATTTCTTCCACATAAAACTCCAAAATTAACATTTAACAAAGCGTAGTTAATAAACTTCCTCTTTCTTTTAATGTTTAAAACATTTCTCTATTTTCATTAGCTAAAATATTTACTTTCATCATTTCTCTCATGTTGTAGACAGAAGGGATTTAAAAGCGCAATATTAACTAATAGCGCAACAGAGGCTAAATTCAGTGTAACGCCGCAGTCTCATTCAATCAGCGCTCCCTGAGTTAGCACAGTCACCCGAGGGAAGAACTCAAAGTTACCATAACATATTAAACACATTAAATACGCCACTCCAAAATGCCTCGTTCCGCTCACAAAGCCCCCCAAATTTCCTCTTAGATCTCAGTCCCTGTTTCCCTCTGGAGCAAACCAGCGAAGGGAGAAAAAAAAGAGAAAGAAACGTTAATAGAATTCTCGGCTGAGTTCAATCTGTGAGTATGCGTTTGCATTTCTGCATTAATACGTTCATCCGGGACAGGGACCCACGGAAATGGAGGAGGTCTGTTATTTGTTTTCTTAAAGATTCTGCAATCAAATCCAATCAGTTTTTTTATTATTATTTCTACACCATTAAGAAACGTCTTCTGCCTTTTAGGAGTAAGAGGATGCACAAATAAATGAATGCAAATTAAGGAGAGAGGGTGGGAGACGAGCAGGACGGGGGCGAGAGGGGGACGGGTCTGTGTCTCCTGATAAGAGTGTTTGTGTTTCTCTCGAGGGCGACGGGAGTTACCCCACCAGCAGGGTGAGCGGGTAGGAGGTAACTGGGCATTACAGTGGGAAGACACTGGCCATACTGGCGGTGAACATCTGACAACATTATAACTCAACTCCTGTAATAAACTATATTAAAAGGGAAAAGCTAAGAAAAATGAATTGGGTTAATCTATAACTGAAAGAATTGGTCCAGTCAAAACATTCAACATTGAAATAATCATACCAAAATAAAATACCATGTTTCTTTATGTACATGGATATACAGTAATAATCATTCAGTATTGTGTTATTAAGATCTTATACCATCACTTTTTGTAACTGATGACTGTTGAAGTTCTTGCTATAAATACGTATTTCCTGTGATAAAGCTTTATAAATCACCATCGAATTGTCCATCACTGTGACTTGCAGCCTTACGCAGTCTTTTATCATTCCATTCTTCTTCATTAATGTTGCGTCAGGCTCATGAGGGTTAAAGAAGTGGAGGGAAAATGGAGTGATGTTTAATATTTGTCAGATTTGCACTAATGGGGCACTTCATTTCCCAGGCATCTGAAGCACAATTTAAATTAGGAACCGGATGAGTGTTGCTTCAGTAACATGCAAACCAATGTTCTTAAATAATGAGCTAATATGATCATTGACACGAAGGTTAATTGTTTGATGATGGATTACTTACTGTCTGCAAACTGCTGTTTCTCATTGTAGTAATGCTGATCTGTAGAAGCGGCTGCACAAAGAAGAAAACATTGTGAGAAAAAGTATGATTTTTTAAATCTTTAGATAAGATGTGAAAGCGAGTTGCATGTGCATGTGCTAACCAGATTTGTCTATACAAACAATATCAAACAATGAAAACTGTAAACCCTGTAAAACTAAATCATTTTCACACAATTATATTAAAATGGTTTGTCTGTTTTTTACTCTTTATTTAGAACATTACAGTGCTTAACATGTAATAATATTTTTTACTATGAATTTTCATTATTTAAGATTGAAAGTCTGTCTCTGGGTTGGGTTAAAACTTAAAAGTTTAAAAAGTAGCAAAACAAATGATTTTCTGAGACATTTTAATGTAACCTTCGAATAAATAAATAAAATTCAATCCCTGCCGTACAAAAATGTTTAAGCAACACCCATGTGTGTGTAAACACACCCTGAAATGTCTTTCTCAGCATATGGTCACTCAGTTGTCACCTCGCCCCAATGTGTGTTTGTCAGAAAGAGAAAAACACTGACTCATACAGTGAGAGGGACAGGTACGCCGACATACGGAAATGACTGAGGGCAAGACCAAACTCCTGCTTTGTCAGCACGCTCTCTCTCCACTGTGCTATAGTACCATACCTTAAGCCCCATCTCACCCTAAGTCCCAGATCTCCAGCCCTCAGCGGCCCAGCCAGACGGCCCCCTTCCCTGCTTTGCTCTAAAGGAGCACTGCCTCTCTCTGCTGGAGGCCTGGACCTGCTGGACAGCTCCAGGATTACTGCTGCTAATCAGATAAGGGCCATTCTGCCCCTGCCTGCCCCAGACACACACATCTGCTATGGGATAGAGGGGTGGAAAGAGCCCCCTTCCTCATAGAAGCATGGGTCTCCTTCGCCCTCTGCTGGAGGCCGTGAGAAACAGCAGGTACCACAATCAAACACACTCAAACTCAATTTCTGAAAATATTACATTTTAAAGTACGGATCTATTAATGACTTTGCTACCATTTTTTTTTTTTTTTTTTTTTTTTTACAGATTTAACACTAAGACTTTGATCTCTATTATTAATAAACAGTAGGTAAGACAAATAAACCAACACTGCATTATTATGTTTCCCCTCAATTCTTGATTCTTCAAATCAATGAGACTTTAACCATCTGAAAGTCTTTATAACATCAAAGCATTTGTGTGTTTTTTTTTTTCAGATAATAAGACTTTATCATAGATAAAACAACGGAACAAACAAAACCTTTCAAGTCTCAAGTTTGAAGTATTAAAAATGAATAACATAATTTTGTTATTGTTGAAATCAATAAGCTTTTCAGGTTTCAGAGCCGGCTGTGTCCTCTCATGAGGGGTCTGGATTATGAAATGTTTAATCTGCGACATATTAAGAAACTTCATCAAGAAACCTGGTGGCACTTCATTTGCCCAGAAGCATTTAGAGAACATCTGTAACAGCGATGAGCGGGCAGACACGTGATCTGCACACTTTTGCTAAGCTTATTTTAGGGGGAAAAGGAACTGTATGTAAGAAATTTATTTCAGTTAATCATAAAATGGCCCTGATATGTCACTAGACTTTAAGAAATCATGTTCATTTCAAATACTTATATCACTGACAGTGGTCCGGTCAGGATATTGTCATTTAAAAGTGAGAGTTGCAGCCCACGACTGATGTTATTGTTGTCATTTTGTGTTTTGGTCTGAGGCTCCACCCTCCAGCTATCGACTAATCACAAAGTCAGTTGAGTTTCGTCCTCCGGGTTGCCAGCTCTGCTCTAGTTACAGCTGCAGCTAAGAACGTATCGGATGACACATGTATAACGTTACGAAACCTAAAAGCCTCGTTATGAATCCGAAATACGTCGTGACAAAGTCCGAAATAACACAAGGATTTGTATAGGAGATGCCTTTGAAAGATGCAGATGGCTGAAAACGGAGAAGAATTTGAAGACAGACGCCAACGTTGCTCATTTTCTCCTGGACATGTAAGATTCATCTATGTTTGGCTAACTTTGCTTCCGTACACAGTGGATTTTTCACGGTCGGCCGTGCTAAATGCGTTCATAAGAAGTGTTATATCGCACCACTAGCAGGGTATGAAAACAATCTATGTTCCGACTGAAATGTGGTATTACAGCACATCTTTACGAAGTATTTCGCTAATCGCCATTAGTACATTTTTGCGATATATAATTACTTCGCAAAACATCTCTCGTGAAGCATAAACATAATTAACAGAAGGAAAAAAAATTACTGTGTAGGTACTGTGTGCCATTGGAAGCTCCTTGTAGCAGCCTACGTTCCTGCTGGATCCTGCAGCTTAGCTGGCAACCTCGAGTCAGGGGGAGATCGGGAGGGGATACACCGTTCTACAGTATTTTGAAAGTGATTGCAGTACCAGTTTTGGCCACAATCCTACATACGATTCCTTTAAAAATATTTAAATGTAGCTGATAGTATTGCATGCTTTTTGGTAGCTGAAAGTATGAATAAATCAAACACTCATTAAAAATACAGATTAAAAGGGGGTGGGGAGATTTGTAGAACTTTATGAATAACGGGTGTTATAATTCTGTGTAAATCTGTGTGATTTACTGCAAGTTCTGGTGGTCTGGTGTTGAGTAGTCTCAGCCTCAGACGTCACGCCCACAGAACGTTGGCTAAACGTCTGATGCATATGGTACACTTAACTGGAAACACTTCAGGAATGTCGAAGTCGTCATCTGATTAGTTGAATTTGATCGGATTTCCGGAACACGCGAGTGTCGCGTTTATTTTCGGTCCGCCGGGAAACAGAGCGCAGACTGATTTACTCGCGTTTTGCTTAAAGGTGCTTATGCAGACGCCGTTGTTGTTATACACATTTGCGACGTTCGCGAACAAATTACTGACTTACTGCTTGTTCTCCCTCTTCTTCGTTAACTTTCAATGCTGGTTATTTCAATGACTGACTTGTTGCATGCCAGTCTGTTGTTGTGGGGGCATTTCTACACCCCGAAACGTGACGCTGAATGAAATGAACTGTGATTGGTTGTTTGACATGTCGGTCAAACGGCCTTATGGGCGGGCCTTGGCCAATGAAAGCTGCCATGAATACCAGACCTTCAGCCGCCAGTCTGAAGGTCTGGCTACGCGAGACTAGGTGTTGAGTAACAATCACATGAGTCAAATACACTGAAGTAGGGGTGATCTGACAATCGCAATCTTCCTAATTTTGAGATACACTATTGAGAATATCCAGACTGGAACAATTCTATGACTCATCTATTTGCACAATTTGGGAAAAAAAACAACACAGAATTGCATTGAACAATAAGTTTTCAAAAGGGTCTTTAAAACCTGAGTTAAACTTGAAAACACTGCATCACTGTATGAATTAAATACAAACTGTTTCTTATTAAAGTTATAAAGTAATTCATTCAAGAGCAGTGAGTGATTTTCTTTTTTGTCTGTTTGATTAACAATAATGACACAGACAGCAGTAGGTTTATTAGGCTGCTGTCTCTTTAAGACCGAATCTAATATACTGACACAAATCTGATTTCCTTCCTAGCTGTTTATGTTCACTTAAGACATAACTGACTGTCGGTGCCTAAATACTTGGCCAAGACAAATATTTTGAAATACTTTTGTGTATATTTGACTGTTTATGCACGCACCTAAAACCTCAAGTATACTTTGCTTGTTACCACGCATAATAAACACATAATAGAGTCACGTGATATAATTTGGTAAGTCACAATTATCTAGTAGAGAGTACATTTTTACATAGGCGTAAAAGATTACAATCTATACGATTCACTTGAAAAGTAGATTGTTGATGTCTTCAAGATCACTCACAATATAAAAAAAAATCATATCAGATACCCAAAGTTTAATTAAGTGAATTTCACATAAGAAATACATTCAAAATGTACTGAAAAAAATGTATACAGAAATATATATAGTCGTTAAGACAGGAAGACTAAAAAAATTTTTTCTTCTTTCCTCATTTTCATTTCTGTCAAAAATTAAATACCCTGACCAAGGTCTTTTTTTTAAGTTTATCTGACACATTAAGAAAAAATTATAATCAATTTTGGAAATTAAAAATGGTATAGAAGCCAGTTTCCGCCACTGATTGTGAATTCAGACTTTTTTCTCAGAACTATTAGATATAAACTCGCAATTCTATAAAATGAAGTCAGAATTGCGAAATGCAAACTCGCTCAAAAAAAGTCTGAATTAATTGAATGAGTTTTTATCTTGCAATTCTGACTTTATTTCTCGCAACTGCAAGTTTATATTCCACTATTCTGAGAAAAAAGTCAGAATTGTGAGTTATCATCTCTCAATATTGACTTTATTTCTCACAACTGTGAGTATATTTCACAATTCTGAGAAAAAAGCCAGAGTTGCGAGTTTGTATTAGCAATTCTGAAAAAAAAAAAGTCAGAACGGAAAGTTGTTTTTATCTTGCAATTCTGACTTTATTTCTCGCAATTGTGAGTTTATACCCTGCTATTCTGAGAAAAAAGTTCTGACTGAGTTACCTCGCAATTCTGACTTTATTTCTCACAAAAATCTCACAGTTTATATTTTACAATTCTAAAAAAAGTCAGAATTGCAAATTTCTATCATGCAATTCTGGAAAAAAGTCAAAATTGTGAGTTTGTATTAGCAATTCTGAAAAAAAAAAAGGTCAGAATTGCAAGTTGTTTTTAGCAACTGCGAGTTTATATCCCGCTATTCTGAGAAAAAAAGTCAGAATTGTTAGTTATCTCGCAATTCTGACTTTATTTCTCACAAATATCTTAGTTTATATTTCACATTTCTGAGAAAAAAAGTCAGAATTGTGAGATAAAAACTCACATTACCTTTTTGTTTTCTTATTTAGTGGCAGAAACAGACTTCCATTGAAATGTGAATGATTTAAAGATACATTTAACAAAGACACAAGAAGATGAATACCTGGTTCTCCTTTTTCATAGAGTTGGTATGTACCAATATCTGTATCTGTGAAAAGACAAATAAAAAGAGGGAATGAGATATCTTTGTTTTATGCAAATACAAAAAAAATGAATTTGTTATAAAAAAAAACACAGCTTGAATAAGCAGTCTAATACAAAAAATAAGTGAGGAGGAGTTTTGCACTTTTGGCTGCGGTAGATGAAATTTGATGTCCTTTAAGCAATGTCAAAGGAAACTGGATTTCTAAGAGAGCTGTGAGCACCTGGAATGTTTGACATTGCATTAGATTTAGTTGGACTCTTCATGGACTTTGCACCTCTGACATGGTATAACAAATAAAGATGGACTACACCATTTCCATCCACCCATGCATCTATGTTGATGCATCATTTTTAAAGTTTTTATTCATTTCATTCCCTCTCTCTCTCTCTGTCACTCAATATACAGGTCAGGAGGGCTGGCTACAGGCGATAGAGCTGCAATCACATACAAATACTCTCACACAGATTGCCAGAACACAATATAACGCATGTACACAAACATGCATGCATATAATCCACAACAGCATGTTATCACGGGATTTTCCAAATAACTGATAACTGGACTCGTCTGTGAGAAAAAGAAAATACAAATTGCTCTTACACACACTTATAGTACACCAGAACAGCCAAGAAGAAAATTCAAAGGGCGAAGAAGGAACAAACATGCAAAAAGGTTATGAAAGGAACAGAGGATGCGAGGATTTTAACAATGAAGCATTATTAAAGAACAAAAGGAACGGCACGACAAATTGAAATGCTGTGCATTATGAAGTATTTATCACAAACTGCCTCTTAAAAGCTATAATTAAGGGTGCCATAAATTTAATTATAGGCCACGGAACGTCTCTACTAAAAAGACTAACTGCTCCAAGTGTAATAATAACCACCATAAGTGTGTGACACAGCAGTTTAACCGGCTCTGAAAGAACTAATATTCGTTATTACAAAAGACAAAGCCAGACAGAGGCGTACAGGTGCATTTAATGAAGAAAAAAGTAGACAGCAAAGGGGAGATAGCAGGAATATACATACAAGAGGCGACCAAATGTGTGAAAGAGAGACTTTCAGGGTGTTTTAATTACCTGGGACTTGCAGGCTGTTCCTGAAGGACCACAAGTGCAGCTCCGCCAGGCAGAACGACATCTGATCGAACTCAAACAGGAGTCTGTCCAAACAGGGAGAGAGCCAGTGAGAAAGAGGAAGGGCAGACAAAACAATAGCGGAGATATGCAACAAGAGCCCTGCACTGTGTCTTTCATATCACCACAGAGACTTCTGAGAGCTGCAGAGATAGGGAGGATTGTTTTCAGACTATAACTAGTTTTTGGCACCTTTGGACCACACTAAAAAAAGAGCAGCGATTTGAGTTCATACACATGCAAAAAACACTTCAACTTAAAGGAAATGAAAAAGGATGAATCCTCTACACAGATAAACATATGCATCTCAAGGGTGCTTACTGACACAACATGCTGGCACACACACCAGACTATGACACCACTCACACACTCTCTGTTTTCTTCAAGCACACACACACTCGATCCTGCTGTGAGTCTGGGTTTGAGCCAGAGCTCTGTGCCAGGTGTCAGCACAGTGTGGAACACCTCTGCACGTCTCAACAAGGTGAACACACCTCTGTCTCCTCCACACACTCTCACACACGCACACACACACACACACACACACGCACACACACACACACACACACACACACACACACACACACACACACACACACACACACACACACACACACACACACACACACACACACATACACACTCTGACAACTCCCTGGACTAGTGGGCTACAACACTCTTTCTTTCTCAGACAGATGGCATTCAAAAGGATCTGTATATTCATTTCTACACAAACATTAAAAGCCAGTCAGCTACAGACGGTATGAAAGCAAGTTGCATTTTTTTTCTTTATTATTTTTGGCCACTTTTTTAAGGTAGTGGCTGCATCTTATGTGGCAAACTTGAAATACTAATTTAGCATAACATTTTTGCATTTGGCAGACAATTTTATTTAGGGATGCACAGTATATTGATACCACATCAGTCACCAGCTCATATTATAATTTGTTATGCATTGCATTTGATATTATTTAATTGTGCATGCTCATTTTCTCTGTTTTTTAGATTACTTTTGCCATCATCTAACGCTTACTTAAATTTAATCTTTAAAAACACAAATAATTTAAAGGGATAGTTCGGCCAAAAATGAAAATTCCATTAATTACTCACTCTCATATTATTCCAAACCCCTAAGACCTTCGTTCATCTTATATTTTTGATGAAATCTGAGAGCTTTCTGATCCTCCGTAGACAGCAGTGTAACAGAAATATTCCCAGGCCCAGAAACATAGTAAGGTCAGTCCATGTGACATCAGTGGTTCTGTAATTTTACAAAGTTACGAGAATACTTTTTGTGCATGAAGAAAACAAAAATAACGACTTCATTCAACAATTCTTCTCCTCCAATTTACTGTCTGCCCCCAATAACGAGAGTACCAACTATGTTGGTACGTTTGCGTCGTGGTGTTCTCGATTTCAGCAACATTGCTGTGTACAGAGGGTTAGAAAGCTCTTGGATTTCATCAAAAATATCTTAATTTCTGTTAAAGATGAACGAAGGTCTTACAGGTTTGGAACAACATGAGGGTGATTTTTGGGTGAACTATCCCTTTAATACCACCGTTACAGGTAATCTTTAGCAGATCTCATAATATTTCACAATGTACAATATAGATGCTGTAAAGCCTAAATTAATTTAACATTTTAAAACCATTATTTTTATTTATTTATATATTGAATTTATATTTTACGAACAGTATAGAAATTTAATATAGGCTATTTACCAGTGAAATTAATATAATAATGTCTTATCAGTTTCAGATAAAATGTTAACATTGCTTTGTTCCAACTTCAGTTCAAAGTAGGGCTGCACGATATACCAGCAGACAATTAAACGGTACAAATTTGTCAACCAATAAAGATTTTGGACTATTGTCTCTATCGCAGTTATGCGTTCACTCATCGTAAACTTATTTGCATGCATTTATAAGCTTTGTGGTTTAAAAATGCGTGATTTTAAGCTACTGAAATGCAATCAGCAGTGAAAGCGAAATAATTTTGCTATATGTGCGTACTGTCTGAGAGTGTTCATAGTTATTTTTGCCTCTGTGGAGGCCTAGAGCAGTTAAATAAACATACTTGCATGTGTCAAAATGTCCTTTAGGTCTTATGTGAAAGCAAAAAGCTGAGCAAGAAACACACATGTAACAGTAAATTGGATTTGGGCAGCTCTTAAAGTGACAGCAGTCTAATATTCCTGCTGTCTGTCATTCATGTTAATCGAACAACAAATGAGAGAAACTGTTTCTCTGTTCTTGACTAAGTCACTTTTGTAACTTTAATAAGAAGAAAATATTTATTTTGCGGGTTTGCTTCAGGGCAGGGGCGTTGCTAGACCCTTTTTACTGGGGCACGCGCCCCAGTGAAAATCTGCTGTGCCCCAGTAAAATCTCAAATTTGAGTTATAATTTACTTTGATAATCCCGAAATAGAGACATTAAACTATATGCAACAACTGAATTGACGCTTCTAAAAGCAACGCAGTTTAACCAAAGACTATGCACGCAGATATCCATGCTCGCGCGCGTCTGTGTATTTAACTGCAACGCGCACGTCGCGCAGCCTTTTACGCAGAAGTACATGCAGTGTAGGAATAGTTGGTTACACAAGTTTGTATAGTTAATTGTGTTGTAAATGCAATTGTCAAGCAGTTTGTGATGCATTTTGGAAACAGGAGATGAGCCCCTGGTCTAATGTGCCACCTGGCTTGAGAAACCCGTTCTCAAAGACTTACTTTTAGTCATTATTTGGGTAGTACACATATTCTGAATGCCTTCGGCAGAATTAAAATTAGCCATTTTAATCTAGATTAATTCCAAGATTACAGTGAGATTAATCTAGATTAAAAAAAAATTATCTATGCCCACCACTACTTATTTATTTGTTCTATAGTCTTTTCTTTTAATTTAGGAGAGTGTTTGTTTTCTGTGATATTGACACTGGTGACAAGACTTAAGAAATTTGGTATTATTGGTATTTGGTATTACTTGGATTATTGGTCTTTGGTATCACAAATTTTGATATCATTAAGGCTATATCATTATATATTGTTGCAGTGAAGTAAAATTACTCATGATATAAGATTTTGATTATATCATCCACCCCTAATCCAAAGTAAAAAATAGCCTAAATTAGCTTTTAAACTAAAACTGAACTTTTTTAGTTAGATTAAATTAGAAATTTAGCTAGGTACAGTAAAAACCGTAGGACAAACTGGTATGAAACATCACAAACGTTTATTAAATTATTTCTCAAAATATCAAGAAGTAAGCACTTCCAGCAGTCAGTGATAAAGAATCACAATGAGATTGGGGCATGTAGCAGGCTGGACACAAATCTGCAATATCCATATGTGAACTGATGGCTATGGCACAGCTTCAGCTGAAACATGGAGTTTGAGTTTGACTGAGAACAACTTTCAAATATCCTTGGTCCAGACGTCTATCCATCCATGTGACCTGTTTGGATGGCTAAAGGTTGCAGAAAAAATTAAATCTAATGTCATATTGAAGGAAGAGCAGCATCTCTGCTTTCTGTCTGTGTCACAGGGTTAGCGCTGAGCATGCCAAGTCTTATCTCGAGGCCTGGGCTAACAGAGGGGGAGAGGGAGAAAGAGAAAGAGAGAGGGGCAAAAAATTCTGCCACTTTCCGAAATAAATAAATAAATAAAATTTACCACAAACATAAAATAACGCTAAACCAAAAAAAAAAAAAAAAAGTGTTGGGAAAACGCTGTCCCCAGCACAGCCTCTTAACAAGTTTACTGACATAAGAGGATTCTTTCATCTTCTCGCTAGCTTTTAGAGCGAGTCAGCTCTTTCTCTCTCTCCCGACAGAAACCCAATTTCTCCACAGAGGGAAGAAGCTTCAATTCACACTTTGAGATGGACAGTCAGGCGGAAGACTCATTTTTGATGACCCTGTCTCAAAACGGCCACGATAAGCTAGAAAATGAGACAGAATTGCATCTTTATTTTTGACACTGGGGTGACGCAAGGCTGCGATTCCCAGCACAGGCTGGAGAAGCACTTAGAGTGAAACAAAAAGAGACAATTGGTCTCATTGTTCCACCCAAATTAAGACATGAGAATGACCTGAATGGCAAATTAGCGAAACTGCTTATCAAAACACAGCGCACACTCCCTTCCTGGCACTCACTGGAGACACAGTGTTCCCCGTGCACTCGTTCGCGGTGTCAGCGGGCACGTCCCAGAATGCCGCGCTGCAGATGCCACAGTATCGTGAACACAGCAGCGCCGGCCGGCCATGGCAAGCTGCTGAAGTGGCCACACATTTGCATGCGTTAATGGGCTTTTATTGTGCTGTGCGCGAGCAAATTAAGAAGCAGTATTTACTGATCTGGGGAAGAACAAAAGAGAGGTCAGCCAGTGGGACAAACACAACCCCTCTAGCCCACACACTGAAGCGCAGCTTTGAGTTGTTCAACGCTGTGTGTTTTTGAAATGGCTTTTCCAGAAATTGTGATTGATTGTTTAATTGGTTGTCTGAGAGTTTCTAGTAATTGTTTCGCTGCTTTGTTTCAGGTGTGTGTATGTAGAGAACGTTAGTAGCTCATGGAGAAAACAACAGTTTTTGTGCATTAAATCTGCATTTGCAATTCTTGGTTCTCCTTTTTTCCATGCCAAGGTCATCTCATTGAGACCGGCCAGCTTGGTGTAAAGAGAGAAAAGTGTAAATGTTTTTTTTTTAATGTGTGAAAAACACATGAGTGTTCCTTTGAGAAATCTGACTAGTGCATCATCTGCCTGTGACAGGCCTCTTCTGTGTCTATGCTGTGTATAAGAGGCAGAGGCAACGCTTTTATGAATAATCCATTCTTTGGGGAGCATCACAAAACCTCAACAAGACAAGAAATTGTTGAATAAAGTTGTTATTGTTTTCTTTGCACACAAAAAGTATTCTCATAGCTTCATAAAATTACAGTTGAACCACAGATGTCATTATGGATTATTTTAATGATGTCCTTACTAATTTTCTGGGTTTTGAATGTGTCAGTTGTATTGCTGTCTATAGAGTCAGAAAGATCTCGTATTTCATCAAAAATATCCTAATTTGTGTTCTGAAAATGAATGAAGGTCTAAAGGTTTGGAAAAACAAGAGGGTAATTAATTAATGCCAGAATTTTCATTTTTGTGTGAACTAACCCTTTAACTTAACAATCAGCAGCAAATTCCATTATTAAAGAGCAGGTCATATGGGTTTTCGAAAAATATCTTTTTTGCAATTTGCAACGTAGCTATCCTTCAATGTAAAACAGTCTGCAAAGTTGTATAAATAAAGATTAAGATAAAGATATATGTGACCCTGGACCACAAAACCAGTCATAAGGGTCTCTTTTTTAAAATGAATAAATGCGCCTTCCATTGATGTATGGTTTGTTAGAATGTGACAATATTTGGCCATGATACAACTATTTAAAAATCTGGAATCTTAGTGTGCAAAAAAATCTAAATACTGAGAAAATAGCCTTTAAAGTTGTGGTTGAGTTGAGGACTGCTTTTCTAATCTTGGTGAATTCAATGTGTGATTCGCTAAATGTTTGTCCATGAAAGATAAGTCTGTACCTTCTTTATTTGGACCAACAAGCATCTCCGAACCACAACCCGTAAGTATGATTATTATGTTATAGGGCTGGGTATTGTGACCAATTCGGCGATTCGATTCTTATTTTTATGGTTTCGATTCGATTCGATTTCAATTTTGATTCGATTCGATATCGATTAGCTATCAATATTTAATTTAAAATGTTAGTTTTGCAGACATGGGATCCATATTTTGATATAAATGCTGGTAACTGAAACTCTCCTACTTAAGTTTATTACTGAAATGCACATCTACATTAATAATAAAGGTGCACACAGCTGTTTATTTTAAACAACTTTTATTTTAAATGAACACTGTAACAAGAAGTCTTAAATATGTGCATCCATTGTACACCATGTAAACAAACTGCAAAATGCACATTACTGTAAAAAAATTAAGACAGTAACAGTTCTTAACTACAGCCTAATCATTTTTGATCACCAGATTTTTCTGCAAAAAAAGCAGCTGATGGTGACACCTTCAGGATGAGAGGTGAATATTCATATCCTCTTACGTGAAGCACGCGCATTAAAGTCCCCCTGAAATCAAAATTAAAGTTTTTTGGCTTTTAGTATGAATATATTATCCTTAAGATTATCTATAAGCTAGTGTGCTTCAAAACAACGACAAAATTCGCGTTTACAAGATATGGGCATTCAAAACTTACAGTCTCGTCACTTCCGCCAATATGAATCAACAATTTTGATGATATCACCGTGCACTTCAGTTTCTCATCAAACGTTCTGCCCAATCAAATGCTCTCTAGAGTCCGTAGCGTCCCACCCCCTACACAAAGACGCAATACACGGAGCAGATCATATGCGCTCATATGTGCGATCGGCATGTATTAAACTACACAGCCTCAGCATGATTATGAGTTTCATATTGAATCTGTGGGGTAATTTATTAGTCTGTGGCTGTCATAAGCTACAAATGCGGCTTTACCGAGCTTAACGGCTCTGGCCCGAAGAGATATAAATGAAACACTATTGGCTATTCAAAATAAGTGGGCGGGGCTGGGCGATATGTTTTTGTTTCAGTTAAAAGCACGTCACCACATAGAATAACGCTGCGTGTTTCAAGGCACTTCAGTGGACCTTTAAGAATCGATTCGGGGATTTCCCGAATCGATATCGTTGCGTTAAACTGAAGATCGATTAAAATCGGAGAATCGATATTTTTTACCCAGCCCTAATACATTATGTGCACATTTTCAATTGAGTTTTTTTGTGCTAATATGTGGTGTATACCTAGTGCTGCTTCAGGTTTCCAGGTAAACCACGATATTACTGTCTTACTGAAATAGTTCTGATAATTCGGCGTGGACCTACTATTTCCTAAGAATGTGTTGATTAATGTAGAATGTCGTTGTTCCAAATACTTAATAATAAATAATGTAGACATATTTTGGTTTGCAAACTGTATTGTTTCATCAGTTAGTCATGTTAGCACTCGGCTAACATATCCACCATTATTGTTTTGTTATATGTTTACAGTTTAGCAGCTGAACTTGTGTGGCCACAATTTGCTTGCATTGTATACGAAAAGACCAATCACAATAGATTTGGCCAGCTGACCAATTAGAGCAGAGTAGGCTTATGGAAGCAAGGGGTTTACAGACCTTATTTGCAGGACTGCTTCCAACGAATGGTTTTGAAATCATTGCAAAATGATTCTAATATTAAATGTATATACTGAGAAAATTACAATGTTTTTTTGACCTTAGATGCATTTAAACCTGGACACAATATTAGGAGACCATATGACCATATTGTAACATGCAAATAAACACATATTTGAACCAAGAAATCAAATTTTAGGTTTAGGATAATTTCATATTTAGTAAACTACTGTAAGAGATTGTCACATCTGTAGCTGTTCCTTTAAATAGAAACATACAGGAACCACACTGAGCTGCTGTCAAATTACATCTAATCCTGATCCTGAGGCCAACATGTTCTCTACCTCCTCTACCGTATCTGCCCCTCAGGTGGACGTCTCCAAATGTCTGTCTAAACACTGGGCTGCGCAGAGGAACACAGTCAGTCTACTACCTGAGATCTGTTCAAAGGAAACAGAAAGACAGCAGGTGAGACTTTGACCTCAGTAAAACAGCCAAACCAACCAAATGTGCATCACTATGAAATGAGTTATTATGATGTATAAAGGGTTATTTCTATAAAGATCTGCGCTATTACTACTTTTTATTGTGCTATACACTACTCGATTTTTAAAGTTTTCCCAATTAAAAAAAACATATATACTGACTGCAAGCTTTTGATTGGTATAGTGTATAATGTACAAAAGCTTTTTATTTCAGATAAATGCCGATCTTTGGTTCTTTCTATTCATCAAAGAATCCTGAAAAAAAAAAAAAAATGTACTCAACTGTTGTAAATATTGACGATAATCTTAATGAATGAATGTTTTTTGAACAGCAAATCAGCATATTAGAATGACTTCTGAAGGATCATGTGACACTGGAGTAATGATGCAGAAAATTTAGATTTAAATCACAGGAATAAATTACATTTTAAAATATATTCAAATAGAAAACTGTTATTTTAAATAGTAAAAATATTTCGAAATTTAACTGTTTTTGCTGCACTTTGGATCAAATAAGTATAGCATAGTGAGCAGTAGAGACTTCTTTAAAAATCACTACACTGGTAGTGTATATGACAGTGACAGTAAAGGCATTTTTCTTAAAGGAATAGTTCACTACAGTTCACTAATGTGTCTTAGGTGTATGTACACTTGGGTTTTAATACGGTCAAGTGCGATACAAATCACTAAAAAAGCATGTTATTGCCAGGTGTTAAGGAAGCTATGAAAAGCACAGTGCACTTGTATGTTTGCCGTAAGTCTCTAAATTACACATTATATTTGTCAAAGCAGGTGAACATTAAAGTCAAACAGTACTGAGAGTGTTTTACAACAAGGACAGGGAGCATCTGGCCCTCCGGTCCTGCTCAGATTTAAAAGGCAACATAATTAAATCCCTGGGAAAACGAATCTTTATCAAAGTCTTATCGGTGCTCTCTACCCCTCTTTCTCTCTCTCTTGCACACACATATTCACATTAATATTCAACCTGAGCAAAGGATGAGTCCATCAGGCAATCTTTCTGTTTGCCCAGTGGTCGACCCCAAAGAGACTTTGTTCCTCTTTTCGCTTATTTAATCAGGCCCAGATTAAATTTATCATTCCTCATTTATGGCACTCTCGCTTTAACTGTACCTTTAGTTCTGCCCTTCATAGTCAATTATCACCCACACCGCCAGCCTTCGATTTATTTAATGCAATCAAGCAACTCTACATTTTTTTATTCTATTTCATTTGACTTTTTTCAAAGCAACAGGACCTTAGCGACGTACGAGAACACAGGGCAAATTGAATAATAAAAAATGTCAGAAGAAATTAAAAAGGTCAGGCCGGTGAATTCACGTGCAGAGCACAGATAACCACCGCAGAGTTTAGCTGACTGCAGCGGAAAGACGGAAAGAAAATCATCAGCGAGTGATTGACCCCCGGTGACCCCATGCCCCTATCCAGGGTCATAACGGAGAGTGAAGAGAGATGCACCTGCTTATTTCAGGAGATGAGTGAGGGAAAAGCAGACGTGTCCTCTCTTGACTTTCCCTCTCTCTCTCTCTCTCACTTCAGAACTCTCTTCAGTCACAGACACAAGTAAAAGTGTCCCATCTAACCTGGACTGACAGCTGAAATTACAGACAACGGAAACTGCCACAGGTGAAGAACTGCAGCCCCCCAAACACCCCTTAAAAAGGCATTTTAATTTCATCTGAACCCTTCACCTCTCACTCTTCCTCTTTCAGAAAATCATAACAACCTTTTCCTGACACTTGCTGTGTTTTTAGTACACGTTATTAGGTTTCACACACCACACGCATAGACAGCAGTCTTGTGTTGAGCACTGATGTTTTGGTCTATAGAGAAAATTGTGATTTCTACAGTAGGTTACAGAGTTGAGTATATTTAGTGTTTTAAGTAAAAGTGTATATATATTTAATATATAAGTATATACAGTGCCTTGCGAAAGTATTCATACCCCTTAATTTTTTTTTTCACATTTTATGTTGCATTGCTGCCTTATGTTAAACTGCTTTAAATTACATTTTTCCACATTAATCTACACTCCATACACATAATGGAAAAGCAAAAAACATTTTTACCATCTTTGCAAAGTTTTTTGTTTTTATTAAAAACAAAAAACTTGATTCCATTGCATAAGTATTCATACCCTTTTTATAGGACAGTTGAAATTTAGCTCAAGAGCATTCTTATTGCTTGTAGATGTTACTATACTTTGAGTGAAGTTAACCTGTGGCAAATTCAATTTAATGGGTATGATTTGGAAAGGCACACACATCTTAATAAAAGGTCTAATAGTTGAAAATGCATATCAGAGCAAAAACCAAGCCCTGAGGAGGTAAAAAAAAAAAAACTGCCTGTAGAGCTCAGAGAAAGGATTGCATCAAGCCACACATCTGGGAAATACTTCAGAGAAAATTCTGCTGCATTGAAGGTTCACAGAGGCATGTAGTCTCCAATACCCTTAACAGAAGAAGTTTGAAACAATCATGACTCTTCCTAGAGCTGAGCAAATGATGGAAATCAAGTGGCGACCAAGAAGCTGATGTTCACTCTAGTTGAGCTCCACGATCATATATGCAGATAGGGGAAACTTACAGAAGGACAAACATCACTGCATTACTTTATCGATCTGGGCTTTATAAAGGTGTGACACACTTGGAATTTGCAAAAAAGCCCTCAGACTGTGAGAAACAAGATTCTGTGGTCTGATGAACCTCAATTACAAGCATCATGTTTGAAGGAAACCAGGCACTGCTCATCATCTTCAGAGTACCATCCAAAAAGTAAAGTGTGCTGGTAGCAGCCTCATGCTCTGGGGCTGGTTCTCAGCAGAAAGGACTCGTCAGAGTATAAGAAAAGTTCATTGCACTAAAATACTGAGATAGCCTTAATAAAACCCCAGTCCAAAGCATTCAGAACCTCAGACTGGACAGAAGGTTTACCTTCCAAGAGGGCAGTGACCCTAAGCACACAGCAAGAGTGGCTTATAGACAACTCTGTGAATGTCCTTGAGTGGCCCAGCCACAGCCTGGGCTTAAACCCAATCAAACATTTCTGAAGAAACCTGAAAATGTCTGCCAGAACCCATCCAAGCTGACAGAGCTTGAGAGGTAAAGAGATGAAGCAAATAATGGCAGATAATTGCCAAATGTGTGATTCAACCAAGTACTGAGTTAAGGGTATGAATACTTATGCAATGTACTTCTGCAGTTTTTTTTATGATTTTTTTCCCCAGTTTTATTTTATGAAGTTGTGACAATTCTGTTTTTGTTTTGTCATTATGGTGCATGGAGTGTGGATTGATTTGAGGGTTTAAAACTGTGTAACATAAAGCAGCAACATAAAACGTGAAAAAATGAAGGGGTATGAATACTTTTGCAAGGCACTGTAAATAGGGCTTTCACTAACAATTATTTTGGTAATAGTTCCCAGGTTTGGTAAACGTAGCGTTCACAGATGAACTTTATAATCACATGTAAATGATAACAGTTTGTGTGGAGCAGCATTTACTGTGAATGGTGCCGTTCTAATGCTGCGTTCCAGGCAGGTTTTTTAACTGGTAAATCACCACTTCAAACCACAACTCACGACTTTGTAGCGTTCCAGGCAAGTCACGCCAAACTGCCTGGGCACATTTATGAATTATGATTATTTTTATATTATTATTAATTTGATTGCAACGTTATATTGTCCTAAGCTCTATTTTTCTACCGTGTACTACTTGCATAAACACGGCACCCATTTGGGCTGACATTGTTGTTTCGCGGGCTATGTTACGTCAGAACTCGGAACTGGGAGTACATCGATCTAGTACGAGTTCACGAGTGGGAAGTCACGGGTTTGACTGCCGTTCCAGTGCACTTTCACTGGTAGAAGGATGGAAAAACACGGGTTACGGGCATAAGACTCACCCAACCTGCATACATGTAAATAATATGATGGGTTTTAACATATCATGCAGCCTTGGAAAACAATCTAATAAAGCATTTCATGGATTCTTGTCCTTGGAATGAGCCACTTCTGGTATTTTGCCTGTTACTCAACAATACTTTCTTAAAATTGAGTACTCTAACTGAATCAAGGAACTGTGACAGCCCTACATATAAACAAAATATAATTCTGTGGTACTTCTTTTTGTGTCTTGACACATTTAAGCATTCCCACCTCTGTTTTTCCTTTCTCTCTCTCCTCTGTATCTCAACCTGAAGCTACTGAAGTGAAAATATAAAACAGTACAACCAAAAGAAAACAGAAATGGCAGCAGCTCTTATCAGAGTCCTCTAGGGCACAGCCTGGCCACAGCCATCAGCATTAACATTAAAGAGACACAAAACAATGGAAAACTCTTTGGGAGAGAGAAACGAAAAGGGGAACGGGGAAGTCAAACATACAAGTAGATGTGCTGACAAAATGGTGTCACAGATTACAGAAGGGCATGATGGGATACTGGAGGATGCCCAGGAGTGCTGTAGGGAGGGTGATAAGACAGAGGAGAATGAAGATGATGTGGAGAGAGAGAGGAAGTGATCTCCATAAGAGCGATAAGTAGCCCAATAAACAAAGAGGAGAAAGAGAGAGAAAGCAAAAGGGTGGGAGTAAAGTCCGCTATAATATTCCAAAGACATTCTGACTGAAACAATAAACTCTGCAGGAGAATATTGCAAAGCCAGCTTTTGTTTCACATGGTTTCTTGTTAGTCATTTATGGTTACATGATGTTCTAGATGGCTGGTCAGTTATACCATGAGCAGGTGGGATCAAGTACTATTAGAAAGATATTTTTGGCTTGACCCCCTTAAGTTAGTATGAGCTGGGTCATTTCTGTTACAGTATGTCCCCATCATTTGTGCAACAGCAAAGCTAATAAAGATGTTCCATGTTCCATGAAGATATTTTGTAAATTTCCTACTGTAAATATATCAAAACTTAATTTTGATTAATAATCTACATCGCTAAGAACTTCATTTTCACCTTTAAAGGCGATTTTCTCAATATTTTGATTTTTTTGCACCTTTTTTGCACTAGATTTTCAAATAGGCAAATACTGTCCTATTCTAACAAACCATACATCAATGGAAAGCTTATTCAATTTACAAATGAATGAAACATTTCTAGTTTTTTTCAGTGTTGAAAACAGCTGTGCTGCTTAATATTTTTTTACAAAAACCATAATATTGCTATATCTATGTGAAAGAGAAATCTTTTGTAACATTACAATTTTGTTTTACTGTCACTTTTGATAAATTTAATGCATCCATGGCAAATAAAAGTACCTTTTTTACTTTACTTAGTTTTTTTTTTTTTTTTCAAAATACAAAATCTGATCCCAAACATGGAAGTGTAATTTATCAATCATTTTACTATGATGTGAACAGACTTCGCTATTTTCTAGGTGACAAAAATCTCTATAAAGGAAAACCACCAAATTTTATTTATAAAATTTATTTTATCTTTTGAGTAATCAGAAAAATCAGAACAAAATTTGTTTTAAATATTTTTTTAATTTAATTATTTAATAATTTAAGTTGTTTCTGTTTTTAAAAAAGTTTTTATAAACATTCCTTTAACAACCAAAAGTCATGTCCTTAATGAAATCATCCTTCACAAAGTGACATTTTGGTAAGAATAAGAATTAGCAAATGCATTTTATGATGTTTTGTGGTATTAGTTGCTTTTCTCACTCCAAAACTGCTTTTCTCACTCCAAATCCTGGCATCTGGCTCATTTTCATGCCATTGTGTAAATAACAAGCCATAACTAATAAAGTTTAATCACCTGTTCTTGGCCAGAGCATATTTTGAAAGTCTACTATAGCCTTTTATAGAAATGCTAGCTTGAATTTACATTTCAAAAAGTACTGCATAACACGAAAGACCCAGCTGGTTTTCCAAGAAGGGATATTTTAGACATTTCCATAAAAAAAGACCTCAGCTCAAAAGGCAACACACCAGAAAAACCATATGCAAGCAAAGAAAAGAACTTAATTAGTCTATATATTCCCATCTGTCTGCTTTCAGCGGTTGAAATACCATAGCTTCATACAATTTATATTGTATCATATCAGTCCACTCATCTATTTCTTTCCTCCACTTTCTCAGGTCCTCATAACAGGAGAGACAAGTCAAGTGTGACAGACAATATGTGGCTATGCTACGTAACATGAAGGTGCCATTGAAAAGACACAAGGACAGAGTGGCGCCATGGCACACACACACACATACACAGACAGCCGGAGTGTCTCTGAGAGAGGCCTCTATTCACATTCAGAAGGCAAATAATAGCGACTGACAGACAAGCAGCTCAAAATGAGGTAAAGCTTATACTATTCATGTGAGAAGACATCTACAGTATGTCTGTGTGTGTGAGCGCGTGTGTAAGAAGTGTCAATCAGGGGTGTAAATGAAGTTGGGCAGTGTGAGTGACGTGGCCGGGGGGCAGGTCTGTCTGTCTGTCAAATGAGAGGAGAAAGGAATGAACAAGTGTGAAAAACGAGGAGATCCCGACGGGATGAAAAGGAAGAATCTACTCCAATTGTTGTCAGAAAGCAGGAGAGCGAGGCCATCAAGAGTTCAAGAGTTGAAAAGTTCAGACAGAGGGGAAAAAGGGTTTGAGACAGAGAAGATCGGCACGAACATGTACAGAAGGCTGCCAGCGCTCTCAATCTGAAACAAGAGTTAGCAGCATTAACTGAGACTAGGCAAGGATTTACTAGCCTCTCTTCGAGAAGAGGTGGGTTAAATAGAGGTGGAGAACTGTAAAGAGGGAGGGAGGGAGAGAAAGAAAGAGAGAGAAAGCACATGTCAGCAGGTTTGGTTTGGATAGAAGCTTTCTGATTCTGTGCCATGTTCTTGTAGAGCTGACCGAGCAGCGCACACACGCACACACGCACACACACACACACACACACACACACACACACACACACACACACACACACACACACACACACACACACACACACACACACACACACACACACACACACACACACACACGTGCATACACACAATGCCATCGCCACCAGTCATCTTATCTACTCAGTGCTGCATGGTCATTCTTCCACTTCATTCCTCCCTTACTCTCTCGATTTTTTTCCTCGCTCTCTCCCTCCCACTTTTACATTCGTTGGAGGTTTTATTACTATAAATAGCTCCAATTACTACACTGTAAAAAAATTCAGTAAAATTTACAGTTAAAAAAAAACGCAGCTGTGGTTGCCAGAATTTTACTGTAACAAATACGGTAGCAACGTTTTAGATTATGGTTAACTGATATAATGTTAATATATGAACATGAACATGAACATGAACATGAACATGATGAGCTAAAGCCCATCACAAGCAGCACAAGCAAGTGCACATTGTCATTCACCTAAACAATAAAACACCATCGTGGTAACACACATGAAACTGAAATAATGCAATAAACATTAATTTAACAACATTAGACGTAATAACAACTTTAATGTACAGGTCCTTCTCAAAAAAATTAACATATTGTGATAAAGTTCATTATTTTCTGTAATGTACTGATAAACATTAGACTTTCATATATTTTAGACTCATTACACACAACTGAAGTAGTTCAAGCCTTTTATTGTTTTAATATTGATGATTTTGGCATACAGCTCATGAAAACCCAAAATTCCTATCTCAAAATATTAGCATATTTCATCCGACCAATAAAAGAAAAGTGTTTTTAATACAAAAAAAGTCAACCTTCAAATAATTATGTTCAGTTATGCACTCAATACTTGGTCGGGAATCCTTTTGCAGAAATGACTGCTTCAATGCGGCGTGGCATGGAGGCAATCAGCCTGTGGCACTGCTGAGGTGTTATGGAGGCCCAGGATGCTTCGATAGCGGCCTTAAGCTCATCCAGAGTGTTGGGTCTTGCGTCTCTCAACTTTCTCTTCACAATATCCCACAGATTCTCTATGGGGTTCAGGTCAGGAGAGTTGGCAGGCCAATTGAGCACAGTAATACCATGGTCAGTAAACCATTTACCAGTGGTTTTGGCACTGTGAGCAGGTGCCAGGTCGTGCTGAAAAATTAAATCTTCATCTCCATAAAGCTTTTCAGCAGATGGAAGCATGAAGTGCTCCAAAATCTCCTGATAGCTAGCTGCATTGACCCTGCCCTTGATAAAACACAGTGGACCAACACCAGCAGCTGACATGGCACCCCAGACCATCACTGACTGTGGGTACTTGACACTGGACTTCAGGCATTTTGGCATTTCCCTCTCCCCAGTCTTCCTCCAGACTCTGGCACCTTGATTTCCGAATGACATGCAAAATTTGCTTTCATCCGAAAAAAGTACTTTGGACCACTGAGCAACAGTCCAGTGCTGCTTCTCTGTAGCCCAGGTCAGGCGCTTCTGCCGCTGTTTCTGGTTCAAAAGTGGCTTGACCTAGCGCCTGTACATGGTGGCTCTGGATGTTTCTACTCCAGACTCAGTCCACTGCTTCCGCAGGTCCCCCAAGGTCTGGAATCGGTCCTTCTCCACAATCTTCCTCAGGGTCTGGTCACCTCTTCTCGTTGTGCAGCGTTTTCTGCCACACTTTTTCCTTCCCACTGAGGTGCCTTGATACAGCACTCTGGGAACATCCTATTTGTTCAGAAATTTCTTTCTGTGTCTTACCCTCTTGCTTGAGGGTGTCAATGATGGCCTTCTGGACAGCAGTCAGGTCGGCAGTCTTACCCATGATTGCGGTTTTGAGTAATGAACCAGGCTGGGAGTTTTTAAAAGCTTCAGGAATCTTTTGCAGGTGTTTAGAGTTAATTAGTTGATTCAGATGATTAGGTTAATAGCTCGTTTAGAGAACCTTTTCATGATATGCTAATTTTTTGAGATAGGAATTTTGGGTTTTCATGAGCTGTATGCCAAAATCATCAATATTAAAACAATAAAAGGCTTGAACTACTTCAGTTGTGTGTAATGAATCTAAAATATATGAAAGTCTAATGTTTATCAGTACATTACAGAAAATAATGAACTTTATCACAATATGCTAATTTTTTGAGAAGGACCTGTATAAAAGTAACAAGAAAAAAAAAAAAGAAACATAGTTATTTTAACAAAAATCATCAAATTTAAAAAAATTGAACGAAGGGACTTCTGGGAATGTCAATTTACGGTCATTCACTTAAAATTTTCACTGTTGTTTTTCAGTTCTCAAAATGGTATACTACCGTAAAATTACATCCAATACAGTTTTCACCATATAAAGTAGGGCAACTTCCCATTAACCATTTAACAGGTTTTTGCTGTTTTTAGCATTTTTTGCAGTTTTTACTGTTAAACTTAGTCATTTTTTACAGTGTAGTAAACTTTCAGTGTAGATAACTTTCTATTTCAGAAAAAATAAAGCTTCCACATAACATTAAGCTGCACAAGTGTTTTCAGCACTGATAATAATAAGAAATGTGTCTTCAGCACCAAATTAGCAAATTAGAATGAATTCTGGTAAGGATTTTTTACTGACTTTTTTTTTTTTTTTTTTTTTTTTTTTATGCCTATGGGTGAGACTTCCGGGTCACTATCGGCTGTAGGGAAATAACGAGAAGAATAACAACGTGCAGTAAATGGTAAAACTGTTTGCACTACAAACCAGTGTGCTCATAATTAAGATAATACATTAAAATAACATGGTATAAGACACACAAATTTGCAATATCAAGCAGCAAAACAAACTGTTTTGTAGAGCTACAAATAGCTGGGTGTGGATGAGACTGGAAGCCACACCCGAATAGCCGCACCCATTCTTACGGAAAGAAAAAGGTGGATAAGCAATTGACTGACTCACTGATTTAGCTGATTTATTTAAAAAAAACCTGATTCATTCAGGAATAAAACTTCCTGCATCCCAATTTGTATGCTATCTGCTAGGGCTGAACGATATCGATACGATACGATATGATATATGATATATGTTCGACGCATTATCAGTTGTCACGCAAACTTGTTGGTCCTCCTTCAAGTTCCAGTCTGCTAACCCACCTCTCATCTCCTCCGCTATATTATCCCCGGTATGCTCCGCGGGGAAGAATGATGTCTACAGACAGCGGGTCTTGAGTTCGAAGTTTGTTGTGATAAAATGGACTGTTAAACTTATGTATGGTTCAGTTGTCCGGCTCGTCCACAGGTCCGTGGTTGTGGCGAAATGATCGATTTCACGGAGCTCGGATTCAACAGTCATTTTACACTCATTATAAAGTTTCGGAATGGCCACTTGATTAAAATGTGTTCGGGGTGGTATTTTATAACGCTTGTCCAGCGTCCGAACCATTTTTTTAAAGCCTTCTTTTGAGACTGTGTACACAGGTAGCATGTCTTTTGCAATGTGGTATGTTATAGCGTCTGTAATTTCTTTGTGTCTGGTGGACGTCGACTCGTACGGCGTAACGTTACTGAACGCGTCAGCAATCAAACTTTGCTTTGGCTTATTTTGGGATGACTGAGAAGTCCCTGGTGTTTATCTCATTGTCATGCACTTAGTCTCCGCTGTCTCTGTAGTGTGTGCGCGCTGTCTTTAACGGTGCATTCAAGGGCACTCGTAAAACTGATGTTCGTTGTGTGACTGCCAGAGATGTATGCAGTGCGGGGCGAGCGCAGAGAGGGGAAATCTATATCGTCTATATTGTTGCTTTTTTCGATAGTAATATCTTGAAAGTTCATATCTAGATATAGATACGATAACGATATATCGTTCAGCCCTACTATCTGCCCTATATAGTATTTGCAATTAGTAATCTTGAATACTGTTAAGGGTGGATAACATGCAAGTCATTGAGTCATTTATTCAACAAATATATTCTATAACACTGATTCATTCTGGAACAAAACACAACTAACATTTTTTACTTAGCAATGTGCAACAGTTAATTTTGCGGTGGCTTAGTTAGGATCTATTTGCTTTGATGAAGCAAAAACATATGCTAATATTGTGACTGAATCATATGTTACTCAATAATAAATTCTTGTTGATTTAAAATCTGTATTACATTCACAATTGTGCTTTGTTCTATATAAAACAATACAGTATTGTTTTATAGTGGACATCGGATGCCTATTTTCCACAAGTTGGTATGATACTTTAGGGTCCTCATGAAATATCTGCAAAATACTTTGGTTTAAATTCCTCAGTGGTTGTGTAAAACAACACCCTTTTTACTTTGTCAAAAAGTAAAAGAAGTTCACAAGTGACTGTTTCAGTGCATACCTCTTTAAATGGTAATGAGCTACAGCTTACCCCACCCCTTCTTATCCATTTTCTGTGTATTCAGTGGCACGTTACCATCAAAAAAAAAACTAAAGACTGTGTCCTCAGTGGCTCTGGTTTCAGGAGAAAATGAAGACTCTTATGTTCCCTTTTACATCCAACTACAAAACACCTGCATTGCTTACAAAACATTGTTGTCGCAACAGCTGCTCGAGTGTGGAGAAAATGCTGTATAGCATATATAACTATGCTAATACAGGACAGTTCGTCAGCAGTTATGGGCGGGGCCTGAACAATATGACATCATACTGCTCAGAAAATCAAAACGGCTTGATAATTGAGACGGTTTAGATTTTTTGGGGACTAAAAAAAAAGTTAAAAGTTAATTGATTTTTATCATTGTAGGGCGGTTGTGTCCACACACTGTTAAGACACATTTATATGCAAACAATGTAAAAGTGAATTTTACATCTGATAGCCCTTTTTAAAGTTTGATGACGTTACCATTATATTAGTAATGATAATTTTGACACTCAATGGTAAAACATACTTACAATGAATTGCATGAATTTTCCTAAACCTGAGCAAAGTTGAGCAAATCCATCAGTGACATCATCTGAAAGTAACTATTTGAAAATCTGAAGGTGCAAAAAAAAAAAAAATTGCAAAAATATTGACAAAATTGCTTTTAAAGTTGTCCAAATGAAGTTCTTAGCAATGCATATTACTAATCAACAATTTAGTTCTGATATATTTTCAGTAGGAAAATTCACAAAATATCTTTATGGAACATGATTTTTACTTAACATCCTAATGATTTTTGGCATAATAGAAAAATCGATAATTTTGACCCATACAATATATTTTTGGCTATTGCTACAAATATTTCTGTGCTACTTAAGACAGTTTTGTGGTCCAGGGTCACACACACACACACACACACACACATACATATATATATATATATATACACACACACACACACACACACACACACACATATACATATATATATATATATATATATATATATAGTGTGAGTGTGAGTGTGTGTGTGAGTGCGATTGCATTATTCAATACCCGCAACCTTCTATGATTGCACTTCTGAGAGAGTTTAAAATTTAATGTCTAGACTGGCTGTCTTACTAAACACTTAGATAAAGACAGCTTTGCGTGAGCTTTGATTTGAATTCTTCTATCCCGACAGGCCAGGCGTAATGCGATTCTTGTTAGCATAGCCGTAAACATGGGTGGTAATAACCTGAGACTAAAACACTCACAAGGAGGTCTAAGTACATCTGTAAACGTCATTAGAGCAAAATGATCAGGAGAAAGAGGGCCACGAAAAGAACAGAGGAGAGAAAAAAGGGAGCGATGCCTTTTAAGCAGGTGTTTACCCAGAGACTTGGAGCAGAAAGCCAAACAGTGGGGGCGCAAGGCTGGGTCACACTTCTCAGAGCTGAGGAATTTTTTGTCATTTAAGAAATGGCGGCGATCTTTTTTTTTTTTTTGTCTGAATGCTGGGGGGCTTTTTTCTGTGACTTTCAAACACAGGCTAGAGTTTGTTTGCGAAATAAATTCTGGGGACCAAAGGTGGGTAAACGCCAACATGAACAAAGGCCAAAACCATAAGGAGCAGCTAAACGACGGGAGAGCAGTTCTAGGAGTCTGTCTATCAGTGTCCAGTGTGGTTGTTGGTGAGACAGGTGCGAGCGAGACAGGTGTCAGTGTGTCCGTGTCTTTGTTTTTGTTGTTGGATTTACTTTCTTTAATGTCCCTGCCAGCGTTCATCCCCTGACGTTTTGCGGTTTGGCCCTTTGACAAGGATGCGTGGAAGGAGAAGACCCCGGAACGTTGCGAGCCGCTGAAAGGTCAGGAGAATGTTGCGGACTTCACAGCAGCTCATTACGGATAGTCTGCTGGATGCTGTCACAAAAAAATGACAACCTGTCAGTCCAGAAAGGCAAACGTTGACATGGTGGCCGCTACACAGCACACACCTGCCCTTCCTTTCGCTCTTTTTCCCTTACTCTCTTCTTTTCTTCAGGGTGACATCCAGAATGATCGACCTCGTTTACACCTTTCAGAGTTATTTCTATATCAGACCACACAGAGGACAAAAAAAAATCACAGGGATGTTTTGATGAAACAAACAAACAAAAAAAAAACTTATATGCATATACACACACACACACACACACACACACACACACACACATATATATTACACATCATGTATGAATGTTATGTTTAAGTCTGTTATTTGCCGTTTATTTGTAAATTGTTTGCAAATTTTACTAGCAATTTTTAGAGGGAAATTTGTGTCTAAGTAAATCCTACAAAAGTGTAATAACAAATTGTATTATTATATAATATTATACACCAATATATAATACAATTTATGTGCACTACCAGTCAAAAGTGATCCCAAGTACAGCAAAAACATAAAAAAACTAAATATTTTTAACATTTCAAATAATTGTTTTCTATTTAAATATATTTTTTTATATAGATGTAATTTATTTCTGTGATCAAAGCTAAATTTTCAGCACCATTACTCCAGTCTTCAGTGTCACATGATCCTTCAGAAATCATTCTAGTATGCTAATTTGCTGTTCAAGAAACATTTCAATAAAAAATCTAAAATTTTATAAAAAAAAAATACTTTTATTTAAGGATACTTTAAATTGATCAAACGTGATGATAAAGTAATTTAGAATGTTACAAAATATCAGATAAATGCTGTTCTTCTGAACTTTCTATTATCAAAGAAACCTGAAAAAAATTTACTCAGCTGTTTTCAACATAATAATAATAATAAATGTTTTTTGAGCAGCAAATCAGAATTTCAGAATGATGTCTAAAGGATCATGTGACTGAATAAATGATGCTAAAAATTCAGCTTTGAAATCACAAGAATAAACTACGTTTTAATATATATTTAAATAGAAAACATTTTAAATTGTAAAAATATTTCAAATTTGTACTGTTTTTGCTGTACTTTGGATCAAATGCAGGCTTGGTGTGCAGACTTCTTTAAAAAACATTAAAACTCTTACTGTTCAAAAACTTTTGACTGGTAGTGTCACTTGGGGCTAAAAAAAAATCACTCTATGGGACCAAAAACATGTTAAATTCTTTATATCAACATCCAAAAAAAGCCATATATAAATAATAAAATAATAATATAATTAAGACGTCACACATAATTTCTGGCACTGAAAAGAACCAAAAAATGAATTATTTTAAAGCAAGTTTCTAAATATTTCCCGCATATGCCATTTATCAAACAAAAAGATAGTCCCCCAAACTCAAGCCATTGGTAGAGCGAATGTTGCTGTGTCAGGTTGGTGGGGATGCATAAAAAAAAAGACAGAAAAAAAAACACCTTTAAGTACAGCTTGTTTGATTAGTACCAATGCACAATTCACACAGACTATGCTGACAATCGAAGTATTACTTGTAATGAAATGTTATCTTTTTCTCCAGGTGTTTTTGGCATTCTGGATAAGAGTTTCGCCCTCTCTCTGACCCCTAAAGCCGTCACCGCTGACAGAGACGAGACACAAAGTTATTTTCAATTTAAAATAAAGGTCGGCTTTTCTTGTGTGACCTCTGACCTTTGAGTTTGAGCATCATCATGTGAGTCTGTGAGTGGGAAATGAGGAACAGGGAGAGAGCAGGCGGAACAGGAATGCTGGGTTTGACCGGGAATGCCGAATTCTCCGGCACCTGGAGGAGCTCCATCTAACAAGCAGCCGAAGTGATCAGCCATGCATGGACAAAACACACCCATCCAAGTGCCCCTCTACAAACACAATGACTTTGATTCTAATGGGATGCCCACTCGATGTTAAACCCAGCACACACACTCCCTGCTATTCTATCCACGGCTCCTGCATGTTGTATTTGACTGATGATAGTCAACACATACACATGTTTCCCCTTTTCCTCTTTATATGGGGAAATCCTCAAACGCAGGCGGCTGGCCGCAGGTAAGTGGACACAATAGCAGGGAAGTGCATTGCTGTGTCAAGCCCTGTCTTGTCAGATCCTATATCAGCTTTCCTAAGCAGGGGCCCGCAGGGCCTGGACCAGGGCTCAGAGAGTTTTCGGCAGCGGTTAAAGTATTAAAATGGTTCTGAGAGTTCTCGTATTTCAGACATCATATCTCCTGACAAACTAAACGAGGTGGCCCTCACCAATCAGTTGTGTGACTAAGAGCCAGTGTTTGTAACATGGCCTGTGTCTTACTTGAAAACTTGTCAAGCCTCTGCCGCAAATTACAGCACTATAATAGACTAAGGGTGTTTTCACACCTGCCTTATTTAGTTCGGTTGAATCGCACTAGAGTTCGTTTTCCCTCTTGGTGCGGTTCGTTTGAGCAGGTGTGAATGTAGCAATCGCACTCGAGTGCGCACCAATAGCGGACCAAAAAAGCGTACCAAAAAAGAGGTGGTCTCAGTACGTTTTCAAACGAACACTGGAGCGGTTCGTTTGTGGTGAGAACATGAACCGAACTAGAACAGACCCAACCGCAAAAAGTACTGCGCCTTTTTGGACTAATCCAGCTGCCGTAGTCCCCTGTGTTTTTCATTATGGAATGAGGAGGACAAGTATTTGTTGACGGTTAGCGCTTTAGCAACATAGCCCCATGACAGCTCGCGGACAAACTTGCAGTTGTGAGGAGGTGCGGAGCCTCATAAATTTGGTCTGATGATCATATTAGGTCCCAACTTTCGAAATCTCACAAGAACATCACAATCGTTCTCATTGTTTAAGGAGCCATTCACATGTCGCGCCTAAAAACGCGTGGAAAACGCTAGGCGCGCCGCTTTCTCTTTCTTTCCAAACTGCTCTGTAGCATGCGCTCCAGTGGCGTCTGCCATTGCTAAGCAACCATGACCTGCGCTTCCATAAATACGCTAAAGTTTCAGTAAAGGATAAATGGATTTTCAGCATTAAAAATCGCTTGCAGTAGCTCTGCTATTATATTTATTAAAAAATGTTTATTCCTGTACAGCTATGATAAGCTGTTTCTCCAACTTGCCAGTGCTTTCAATGTTATTAAGGGAAAGGATGAAGCTGATTGGTTGGTCCGTGTCACATGACCTGTGGTGCGCTTGGATGGTTAGCGAATGGAAAAAACGAGCACGTCGCAACAGCGTCGCTTCCATTCTAGGCGCACATACCGCGCGTCTACATTTGAAATGACGAGCTTGAGCGCGCAAAAGACGCTACATGTGAACGGCCCCTAACAGTTTAGAAAATACGTTCAGTACACTGATCTATATAATTCTCTATTATAGAACAGTGGTTCAATGACACGATCTGGCCAACGAGTGATGTGGATGTTGTCACATGACTGCATTTTGGTTCGTTTCAACTGGTTCGGACCAGAGCAATCAGTGTGGTGTGAAAAGGACCCAAAACGGCAGACAAATGCTACAATGTATTATTTGTTGCCCTTGGTCCAGACCAAATGAACCGAACCACAGATGTGAAAGCACCATAAAATGCTACTATTGAGACCAGTGTTTCCAAAGAACAGCATAGTTGCTAAAGGTTGTACGCTTCGTAGCAATGCCACATCACCATTTATGCCCAGGAAACAACTGTTGAGTGAAAAAAGGTTCTTGATTCTGTATTTGTCCTTTTTCATGGTAATTATACAGTTGAGGACAAAAGTTTACACCCCCTTTTAGAATCTGCAAAATGTTATTTTATCAAAACAACAGGAATCATACAAAATGCATGTTATTGTTTATTTAGTACTGATCCGGATAAGAAATATCGCATGAAAGCTGAATTTATAAAAATTACCCCGTTCAAAAGTTTACATCCCCTTAAATGTCCGCTTTTCTTCCGAAAAATCCTTTCAAGTCCCACAAATTCATTGGCTTTCCAGCATTTTTGTGTATTTGAACCCTTTGCAACAATGACTGTATGATTTTGAGATCCATCTTTTCACATCGAGGACAACTGAGGGACTCATATGCAGCTATTACAGAAGGTTCAAAGCGACACCATGGCATCTGACCAATCGGAAGTTGCCCGGGGCGTTTCAAACTTCAGCGTGCTTCCGGAATGAGAAAATGCTGATTTATGCTCCTACCTTCTCCCACAAAAACGGAACAAGCATCGAAATGCACAATGGTAAGTCAATGAAACTCACACATTATATAGTTGAATTGTTGCGTCATATGGTGATATAGACGTTGTTTGCGTAGGATTTCTAGAAATTAGTGAACGATGTGGTATAAAAATGGTGTGATCATATTTAGACATACGCCCGGTTCAGGTAAAAGTAAAGCAAGTGATAGTTTGGCTGTTTTTATGCCTGTTTTTTGTCCACTGAATATTGCACAGGCTTGTATAACATTATACAGTAATCCAGTGTCAAACTTAAACCATTTACTGAATTGATCAAGAAATAAACAGTGAAAAATGTGTAATTTTGGTCAGTTTTAGTACCTATAGATTGGTGTTTATTATTTCTGCTAAAATAGGTGGTACCACCAGAACTTTGTGCTATTTTTTTCACTTCTTTTTCTAAATTTACAATTTATGTGAATATTATATTTTTCAGTAGATCTGCATTTTTCTTTCACAAACAAATCAACATGGGCTTGATACGGACTCAGAAACCTTTTCTTTTCTTTTGCAGCTGTCTACTCAACAATTCTATGGATAGAGGTCAGTTTTTGTTGTGCCAGGTGACCCCATCGAGGGTTCTGACGAGGAAGACAGCAAGATTTTTAATTTCCTAAATAAATATTCTGTTAAGTTTTTATATATATTCATTCTTTTTTTCATGTGTAAATTGTTCCTAAATAAATATTCTATGAATATTACATATGTTTTGTGTATTTATTTATGCCTTATATTTAAAATGTATACACATTTTTGGGGGGAAAAATTACCATAGACTGGCAAGGAATCATATATGATCACTTCATTTAACCTAATTTTCAACATAAAAACATATTTTTTTTAAGTCACAAAAGTTTAAAGGTCTTGTAATAACCTCCAATAACACTCTGGGGTTGGATTTTAGAATTTCCAAGTATTTCAGTGAGTGCCCTATAAAGGGTTAATGCATTGTTTTTCTTCTGAAGCATCAGTGAGCGTTTGAACCTTCTGTAATAGTTGCATATGAGTCTCTCAATTGTCCTCAGTGTGAAAAGATGGATCTCAAAATCATACAGTCTTTGTTGGAAAGGCTTCAGTAACACAAAAATGCTGAAAAACCAAAGAATTTGTGGAACCTGAAGGATTTTTCTGAAGAACAGGGAGCAGTTTACCTGTTCAGGACAAACAAGGGACTCATGAACAACTATCACAAAACAAAAAAATCACAGCTGTGGATCATTCAGGTAACAACACAGTATTAAGAATCAAAGGTTATTATTTAAAGCTATTATTTTCTCTTGAGGACTATATGTAAAAATCTAGTATGTGAAATATTACCCTTATTCAGGTTAGTACTAAATAAACATTAACATGCATTTTGTATGATCCCTCTTATTTTGTGGGAAAATAATCAACATTTTGCAGATTCTGAAAAGGGGATGTAAACTTTTGACCTCAACTGTATCTAAACATCTTAAAACAAGGTTAATTTGTCTGACAGGTAAAATTGTCCTTTTTTTTTTTTTTTTTACAGAAACATAATTTAAAGTCGTAAAGAAATTATGTTTTTTGAGGAAAACATTTCAGGACGTCTCTCCATATAATGGATATGTATGGTGCCCCCAAGTTTGAACTTCCAAAGTTTAAACGCAGCTTCAAAAGGCTTGAAACTATCCCAGCTGAGTAAGAAAGGACTTATATCTAGCGAAACATTTGGTTATTTTCTAAACAAATCGACAATTTATATACTTTTTAACCTCAAATGCTCCTCTCTGTGATGCACATGCGTAGTCTGTGTAATCCGGGTCAATACAGTTAGGATATGTCGAAAAACTCCCATCTTGTTTTTGTCTTCAACATCAAAATTGTCCTACAACGCTGTTTTATATTTTTTTGGAAAGTCCGTTTAATCTTTTTTGTACGTTCACTTTGTAAACACTGCGTTGGTACTTCTGCAGCAATGTAGGACGATTTTGAAGTTGGGGAAGAAAACGAGATGGGAGTTTTTCGACATACCCTAACTGTATTGACCCGGATCACACAGACTACGCATTTGCTTCACAGAGACAAGACAAGACGAGCATTTGAGGTTAAAAAGTACATAAATTGTCAATTTGTTTCGAAAATAACCGATCGTTTCGCTAGATAAGACCCTTCTTCCTCGGCTGGGATCATTTAGAGCCCTTTAAAGCTGCATTTAAACTGCATGTTGGAAGCATTTTTGGCACCATACATATCCATTATATGGATAGAAATCCTAAAATGTTTTCCTCCAAAAAACATAATTTCTTTACGACTGAAGAAAAGAAAGAAATGGACATCTTGGATGACAAGAGGGTGAGTACATTATCTGTACATTTTTGTTCTGAAAGTGACCTAATCCTTTAAGAGCTGCCTGCATTCCAATATTTTGTTTTCACTCAAGACCTAAATTACTGTATTTACGAGGTTACTTGCAATGACAGACATTTTGACATATAAAAGTGTGTATATTAATCGTTCAAGTAAAACAGCAAAAATAACTCTCAATACTCAATAATCCTGTGCTCAATGTGCGCGCCTCTCTGACAGTGCTCAGAAACAGTTTCTCTGACATTGCCCACATATAGCGAAATAAGTTATCTTTCGCTGCTGATCGCGTTTTAACGGCTCAAAATCATTTGTTTTTGTGAAAAATGTTATGTATTTCGTGATCAATTGTCATGACCACGTAACACAGCATTGTCACTTGAGCGAGTAACCATGATAGAGACAACAGTCCAAAATCTCTACTGGCTGACAAATTTCTACCAGTTAATCGTTCACCCCTACAGTAGTATTCTGAAATATTATTGAAAATTTTGAGTGGCCATTACTCCTTTTTTTTTGTGTCACATGATCTTTAGAAATTATTCTGATCTGCTGATTTTGATATTATTTCCTGTTTAATATTTTTGTGAAAATTTAGACATTGAATAAAAACATTATGATTTTTGATTATTAGAAAGCATTTATTGAAATATATAATTCATTTAATGAAAGGTATTCATTTCTTTTAACAACTTTATAAACAGTTTAAGTATATATTGTGTGATCAAAACTAAAAACAAACAAACAAAAAAAGTTTCATGTAAAATAAAATAATATTTTTGATACACACATAAAAGTGCTGCCAAAAATAGTTAGTCATCACATTTGTGGTTTTGTGATCGGTTCAAATTTTGTCATGGTAAGTCAAATCCTTAAGAAACACAAATCCGTCAAGCATTGTGTTACATTTCAAGGTCTGGTTTAAGAGTTTCCACAAAGGCAAACAGACCATTGTGTTGCAGCTTAAACCTATCAACTCCCATACAGCCAAGCATTGTCTATACAAACATATAAAGACCTATTTAAACAGAAAAAAGCCATCTGAGCTGAACATTTCAACACTGCTAAATCAGTATATACTTTGATGACTATATTTTTTAGCACTTAAAGAGGGATAATGTGACACAAGCAAACACAAATGACTGAAAGTGTCTGAACTGTTTGTACTTGACTATCATGTACCTTTTTTTCTGACAAATGACACTGGACTCATCCCAAACCACAAACACACCTGCATACACGAAAATGCACTTTTTTTGGAGCACCCAACTACCCCTTCAGTCCAGACAGGAGGTTTGTTGGCATGACAACACTATCCCAGCTAACATCTGTACGGTAACTTAGGGTGCGACAACTACGGGCCTAATCCCTACACAGACGGCGAGAGACACTAACAAAAAAACAAACCTCAAACTCAGGAGCCGGTCCAGGATGCTTACTGTCTCTCTGTTTCTCCATTTCTCACCATTGTGCAAGAGAGTGTGAAGGCCAGGACTGCCCGTCCAGTTTAAGGGATTTGAATTAATGCAACATGTTTTGATTGCTGGACAGCTACAATCAAACACAAAGGCCGACTTGAACAGCACTCTGATCCCTAAGGAAATGATTCACTCTTTAGATGAGTGCAGTGGATGTGTAGGACTCTAAGAAGAGCATTGTTGAAGCAAGCAACAAAACAACAACAACAAAAAAAAAAAGACAGGAACCAGAGACCAAACACAACGCTACACTGATGTGGGTCATGTGTGGCCCATCAGCACCCTCCACTGCAATAAAGAGGAAACTGCAATATATGAGATTAATTTCAAGTGATGGTTCACCAGTCTTATAAGTTAATCACAATGTGATCTACATCAAAATTGTTTAAGGCCTTCAATTTATAACTATGTATCATTATTAAAATCTGAATCTGCAAAATGTTCATACAAAAATCCTACAAAATATGTAATTTTTTTTATTTAGTACTGACCTAAAAAAAATTTAACCTAAAATATTTTTCCACAACAGAAAATAATAATTTAATTTATAAAAATGACCGTGTTCAAAAGTTTACATACACTTGATTCTTAGTACTGTGTTGTTACCTGAATGATCCACTACTGTTTTTTTATTTTTTAATGATAGTTGGTTATGAGTCCCTTGTTTGTCCTGAACAATTAAACTGCCTGCTGTTCTTCAGAAAAATCCTTTAGGTGGTCCCACAAATTCTTAGGTTTTTCAGCATATATATTTGAACCCTTTCCAACAATGACTGTGTGATTTTCAGATCTATCTTTTCTCACTGAGGACAAATGAGGGACTCAAATGCAACTGTTACAGAAGGTTCGATGCTCACTGATGCTCCAGAAGGAAAAAAACGATGCAAGAGCCAAGGGTGTAAACTTTTGAACAGAATGAGGATGTGTAGATTTTTCTTGTGTGTGTGTGTGTGTGTGTGTGTGTGTGTGTGTGTGTGTGTGTGTGTGTGTGTGTGTGTGTGTGTGTGTGTGTGTGTGTGTGTGTTTTATATACACAAACCAGGGTCGAAAAACAGCGAGGGCTTGTGACAAAAATGTAACCAAAATTAACAAAAATGCCCCACAAATTCAAGACAACGAGGAATTATGTTTAGATTCCCTCACACTGCATCAGGTTGCTTTTACGTGCTATTTTGTGCAGTGTTGAGCCTTACAATCAATCAAACGCGTTTCTGCTGAACTTAGTAATGTATTGGCCAATCAGAAGCGCTTAGATTAGTTAGCGCTAAAAATGCGCCAATCAGAGGCGCTGCTCGCAAATTCCCTCATCATAAACAACACAGTGCAGTACGATGTAAATAAAAGATTAATTTAGTAGCTTTAGTTATTATAACTAAGTTTTTGGCATAACTTGTGCTAGATTTAGGTAACGTCATGGACTGACATGTTTGTCTGTGAAGCCAGAATGTGACGTGCCCAGAACAAAACAAATACATTTTATATCATTTTCTATGTCTATGTTTATAACTATTATTACAATGTAAACAGCAAAAAGCTACAATCATGACTTTTGTCATAATCTTGCAGTCCTATGAGCTCCTGTTTTTTACATTTTTCATTTTTTACTACGTTTAGATACAATTTTAATCAGTGTATTGTTATTGAATACAGTTTAAAATATTGATTAATTGGGTAAATTTAAGCATTTGACATTAAATACAACATATGGTTTTTATAATAATAAGGTGATTATAAAAATTGCCCTCACAAATGTAGAAAATGCTGCTTAAAAAGTTAATTTCTGACCCTGACACACACATATATAAACACAACTATAAACTATATAATATAAAAAATATCATAATACAACATGGAAAGCATATTTTAAAAATTGTATTGTATTTTATCTAATTATATTTTACATTATTGTTCAGTAAGCAACATATGTTTCCTTATGCTGGGGAAAAGGCAAATTATATGGACTGTCAAATTAGGTTACCACCAATATCTCAGCACTTTGATTTCAAAATGGATTTAATGGCGTGTTTACGAGAGGAAAGACAGGATGATTGACAGCTGGAGGGTGGGGCTGCTTTATAAGCAGGTGAAGTGTGTGCTTTACTTTGATCAGAGCGTGCGTGTGTGTGTGTGTGTGTGTGTGTGTGTGTGTGTGTGTGTGTGTGTGTGTGTGTGGCTGCCAGGCATGGGAAAGTTTGAGGCTGACAGAGTGTGTAGTTGACAGGCATGGGGAAGTCTGAGGTTGAAAAAGCATTCTTGAGTAAATACTCCTGAGGGCTTTGTTGTTTGAAGCTAAATCAAAGAGCACTTAGAATGATCATGAGCCAAGAGAACCCAGCTGTACATTTGTGAAACAATGTGACAACTTGAAATCTGCCTGTCTTAAAAACCCCTACAGGAGAAGAAACTAAATAACACCCACTCAATTGCTTCCAGTCAGGTTTCAAGGGCCTGGAACTAAACGTAGTCCCTTCAAAAGTCCAAACAAGTGCAGGTTAAAAATGACAGCAATTAAAATTAAACCATTCATTGATTTGTGAAATATAAAGGTTCAAACTCTTAGGTGCTTCTTGTTTATTACTTGCTTTGAATTTGAATTACGCTTCAAAACTAGTGCTACACTGACACCTAATGTTCATAAGACAGTACTGCAGATTAAACGTTGGGCACTAGACAGATCACGCCAAGAAATAAGCTTCTAAGTTAACATCTAAAGAATGGACATCACAGTTCTCACGTAACTCCATTGAGAGGTGGCATTTAATCAAGATGGATTTTGCTAACAGACTATGGAAAAGACATAATAGTTGTCTGGTGAAGGGTTGTGGTGAGTCACCGGCAGACAGTACCAGATCACCAACAGATACAACCGCCTTTGAATAAAGCAGATCATTGTGATAGAGGTTATAAAAAGGATTTATAATCACAAAAATAAGGGTATGTGAATCTTAATCCAATCAACATGGATTATAATACGTCTCTGTTCACATAACACTTGGCACTTTCATAGTGCTAAAGTGCCAGTTCTGTCATTTCTACCATGGGTGAATACCAGTGGTTTCAGTTAGAAATATTGTGAAATATTGTGATACCACAATACAATTAATTTACGTGCTATGACCTAGGGCTGCACAGTTAATTACATTTTTATTCGTGATTACAATTATGGATCCCACAATTATATAATCATTTAAAGACAACCTTAAGACAACCTTTTTTTTTTCCACAGGTTGTCTTAAGGGCTTTTTCCATCGTTTTACATTTAGCTTTGGCATAACATTATAATACCATGGTCTTCTTTTAATTTAAAGAAGAAACCAAACCTATGTATAGTTGACATTTGAGGCTTAATGCTATAGAAAAGGTTATTTCTATAGCAGTTTTTCAGGAAGAGTGTTACCAGCTATAATGTTTGTTTTATATATAAAAATATGGCATGCAGTTTCTTCAAACAGTGGTATATAATATTCAAAACATCATTTAATGTAAATTGTGAAAATCATAATCAATAATCGCAACTTCAAATTCAAATTAATCAACAATTATGATTTTTATCATAATCGTGCAGCCCTACTATGACCTTACTGAAAATTACTGTAATATGTAAAAATGCAACTGCACTGAGAAAAAAAATACTACAGATATTAAAAAATGGGGCCAAAAATGCCCCTAAGTTTTCTTTCATGTTTTATGTAGACCAACGTTGAAAAGGTTTCAGATTAATAAAAATTCTTTTTTTTTTTTAAATGTCTTCTATGCTCACCAAGGCTGCATGTACTTGATTAAAAATACAGCAAAACTGTGAAAAATTCTGTATTTTAATATATTTTAAATAGCAAAGCAGAATTTTCAGCAGCCATTACTCTAGTCTTTAGAATGTCACATGGTATTTCAGAAATCATATTATGCTAAGCTGATAAAGAAACATTTCTTATTATCAATGCTGAAACAGTTGTACTGCTTGATATTTTTGTGGAAATTATTTGATTAATAGAAAGTTCAAATGAGATCAAACACATTGAAGACTGACGGGGAAGAGAAGAAATTGTTGAATAAAGTTGTTGTTTTTGTTTTCTTTTTGCACAAAAAGCATTCTTGTAGCTTCGTAACATTATGGTTGAACCACTAATGTCCCATGGACTATTTTAACAATGTCCTAACTACTTTTCTGGGCTTTGAATGTGTCAGTTGTGTTGCTGTCTATGCAGGGTCAGAAAGCTCTCGGATTTTATTAAAAATATCTTAATTTGTGTTCCGAAGATGAACAAAGGTCTTACGGGTTTGGAACAAAATGAGTAATTAATGAGAGAATTTTCATTTTTGGGTGAACTATTGTTTCAAAAATACAAATATTCAAATATATCTCACTTCGCTGTCCAAAAAGTTATGTAGTTGGTCTGATCTCAGACAATATTAAGAAAAAGTTTAAGCTCTCTCAAACAAACCCATAGTATTTTTCCTCCTTCACCCTGTTCTTAGATCACCTGGGCACTGAAATGATAACACATCCCACATAGCATCTCTTTATTCAGAGGCATAGTTTGATGAGGTCAAAGAGTGCAGATGTTCTTAAATCCCTCACAGGTATTGTTTTGATTTTCCCTCTTTGCACAGACCATGAATATCCTCATGTCACCAGGTACAACGTGTGCATTAGACACAATAACAAACATTCCCACTGATGTGGCATGAACAATGCAGGTTCACAAAATCTGTGAAAAACAGCACATTTAAAAAAACGGCAGAAACCAGCTAAAGTCACTAGAGCATGAGTTGATAGAGGTGCACTGAATCGGGGACAGCATCTGACAGCTGAGATATGACTTTTTAATCCATGAAGTCAGTCAACTTATTATTTATCTAAACTAAGAGTACTGAATTACCTTTGGCTCAATAATCTATAAAGTGAATAAAAAAAAAAAATTCTCACAAATTCATTATAATAATTGCAAAACAAATATATACAGTTTAACTCAAGTGTTTACATACACCTTGCAGAACCTGCAAAATGTTAATTATTTTACCAACACAAGAGGGATCATACAAAATGCATATTATTTTTGATTTAGTACTGAACTGAATAAGAAATTTCACATAAAATACATTTACATATAGTCCACAGCAGAAAATAAGTTGAATTTATAAAAATGACCCTGTTCAAAAGTTTTCATACACTTGATTCCTAATACTATGTTGTGACATGAATGATTGCCTGAATAGTTAAACTTACCACTGTTCTTCAGAAAAATCCTTCAAGTCCCACAAATTCTTTGTTTTTTCAGCATTTTGTGTATTTGAACCCTTTTCAACAATGACTGTATGATTTTGAGATCCATCTTTTCAGACTGAGGAGAACTGAGGGACAACTATTACACTGAGGCTTCGAAAGGAAACTCGATGCATCAAGAGCCAGGAGTGTAAACTTTTGAACAGAATAAAGATGTGTATATTTTTCTTATTTTGCCTAAATAACAGATTTTTTTCATTTAGTACTGTCAGTCAGTCACAAGTTTAAATACACAAAAATGCTAAAAAAAAAAATTGTGGGACCTGAGGGATATTTCTGAAGAACAGCGGATCATTCAGGTAGCAACACAGGTATTAAGAATCAAGTGTATGTAAACTTTTGAACGGAATAATTTTTATATTTTTTTCTAGTGGAATATATGTAAACATCTTTTATGTGAAATATCTTATTCAGGTCAGTACTAAATAAAAAAATACTATGCATTTTCTATGATCCCTCTTATTTTTGTAAAATAATTTACATTTTGTAGATTCTGCAAGGTGCATGTAAAATTCTGACTTAAACTGTAGGCAGTCAATAAGACTAACTGTTGCTTCATCTTTTATTAATTATTTCATTTGACTGATTGTAGTTTAATTTTCAATAGTATGACATGGAAAGAGTTGACTCATGTCAAGCACAGATTAAGACCTGTTGAAGCAGGTCTGGATTATTCTAGAATTTCAGTCTTCACCGTGTGCAATCTGATACCGTGCTATTAAAATATTTCAAACTGTATTTACTGGTGTGACGGTCCTGTCAAGGTTATGTGATTTAAAGGTTAAATATGTTTTCAAAAGAGATCTAACACATACATAGCCAAATGTAACAATAGCTTGCTTAAATAAGATGACGGATGCATAAAAGTCACATGAATTTCACAGAACAATTTGACAAGAATAAATGCCTGCGGTAAACTGTTATAAACATAGAATATACATCTGATTTTACTTATATTAACTGCATATAATTTGTCAATATGTACAATCAAGCCCGAAATTATTCATACCCTTAAATTTACTTTTATTCAACCAGCAAGTTTTTTTTGACCGGAAATGACTCAGGCTTCTCCCAAAAGAAATAAGACAATGTACAAGAATCATCATTGTGGAAAAAAATATTTCTCAGCTTTTATTTACATTTGAACAAAAAGTGGCATGTCCAAAATTATTCATACCCATCTCAATAATCAATAGAAAAGCCTTTATTGGCAATTACAGCAATCAAACTAGGGGTGGGCGATATGACCTAAAATTAATATCACGGTATTTTTCATCTTTTGAACGGTGCCGGTATAATATCACGGTATTATGTTCCTGGTCTTGATCAGAAGATCACAAATATTGTCTCTGTTCTAGAGCGATACTCTCAGGGCCATCTTTCAACTACCTTTTGGCCATTGAAAAGGTCCAACTCAGGCCCTTCAATGCTGACAAATAAGAGTTGGTGGAGTGAATCCACTGAGATATGGCTTCTCCAGTCAAGTCAATTTGCTTCATTGAACTGAAACCCCTGTGAGGTAGTGCCAAAAGTTCCGCAAGTAATAATCATCAGCAAGATTTCTGTCTTTATTTGTATAGTTTTGTCCATGAAAATGAGGCTCAGAGGTGCCATGAGTGCAATCAAATCTATAAAATCATGTTGAGATTAGTGTTTTTTTTTTTTAAATAAAATTTGGAATACACGAGTATTTAAGATTTAAATAACTGAAAGGATCTGCCAGCAGGTGGCGGCAAGACAATGAAATTAATTACTGAATCGTATTGTTCATTTGATTCGTTTGAACACGTTCATTCAAGTGACTCTCTTTATGAATGCGAAATTGAATCATTTCACTAGATTAGTTTAAAAATGCACGTTCACTTATAAATGAAACACCGCTGTGTTTGATTGGAGAACTGTGCATCTTCATTTAAACACAGCGGTGTGACTTATTCCAGAATAAATTTTGAAAATGAAACTGAGCAAAATCGGGTATAGTGTTATTCTCAGTAATGTAAGTCACCTAATAATAACTTCTTGTTTATTTAACGGCTGTAGTAAATTAATATCTAATTTACAAACTCCCATAAAAATATTAAAAGCTGTCCCTCATCTTAGTTTGCGATATAACAAAACTCTATCTTAATCAAAGACGCTCTCTGTACTGCAATCAATCTCATATTTACTCTCTCTACACACTTTGTTGATAGAAGGAATCGTGAGATATGTCTGTGATACATTACTGTGCTGTGAACCTAGACAGGTAGGTCGGGGTTTGGCTTTCCGGTGCATTTAGAACTTGCACAACAGGAACAAAGCAGCAGTCGTATTTATCTCCGCCATTGTCGATCGCGCCGTGTTGTTATTCGCGCGAGTGATGGGGAAACCTCCCGCGGATAAACTAGAGTGAGTGACGCCATGCGCATGGTGTAGTGTGAACGCACCGACTGTCTATGAGCGCACGTAATTGACAAACGGTCGCAGGCAAATTAAACTTAGGTGTAGCTTATTATTTAGAATTAGCTATTATTGATGTAAATGCAGCCGTTCAAGGCACAACATTGATTTATTACGGTATTGACGGTATTAGAAAATCCATGTCGTGGCGCAATGTCACACCGGTGTTGACTATGATACCGGTGTACCGCCCACCCCTAAATCAAACGCTTCCTATAATTGCTGACCAGCTTTTTGCATGTCTCCACTGGTATTTTGCCCATTCATCTTTAGCGATGAGCTCCAACTATTTCAGGTTGGAGGGTCTCCTTGCCATCACCCTGATCTTTAGCTCCCTCCACAGATTCTCAATTGGATTTAAGTCAGGACTCTAGCTGGGCGACTGCAAAATGTTAATGTTTTTGTCTGCTAACCATTTCCTCACCACTTTTGCTGTGTGTTTTGGGTCGTTGTCAAAATACCCCCCACCATGTTTGACAGGGATAGTGTTCTTAGGGTTGAAGGCTTCTCCTTTTTACGCCAAATGAAGCCTACATCGTTGGGCCAAACAATTCAATTTTTGTTTCATCTGACCATAAAACAGAAGACCAGAAGTCGTCTCCTATGTCCAGATGAGCATTTGCAAAAGACAAGCAGACTGTCTACAAAACAACAGCAGAGAGCTTCTGTTTTTGACCTGTTGAGTTGATTAAAACAGCTGTTCCCAATGAATCAGGGTAATTAGGATGCTTTAGAACAGCTTGGACTATTTGGAATTGACCTTATGCACGGAATACTTCCTTGTTTACTCAAGCCAGCTAAGTCATTTCCGGTCAACTGTACTGTACCGTAATATGAGCGTACTTTGCTCGTTTTCTCTACATAATACATTCACTATCGAAGAAAAGTGTTGTTTATCTAAGAGGACCAAACGTCCATATATACCGTTTCAAGAATGACAAATGCCAGTTTAAAAAAATTCGGGAGTAAATCGGCTAAATATGCGTGAGTCATTGCTATGATTGACAGTAATAACCGGACAAACATCTGACATCTGATGTCAAAAAAAGAGCTTAAATGATTCAGATTAAATACAGAGTAACAAAACTACAGCAGTAACAGTATGTGCTGGTTAAATATAGGCTATTTAATTTTACAGTTCAAGATAAAACTTAAAAGATAAAAAGATTACTAAAAAGATTACATTTTTAAAAGATTCAATTTTATAAAGTATTTCAAATTCCTATCGATTCATATCGAGTGCATTATTTAATTAATATCCCACAAATATTTAACATATTTGTAGTGAACTATATTAGTAAATAATTCACCCTTAGGCTGTTTGTGTGTGAGCTTAATGACTTTCTGCACTTGCTATACTATATACTTAAGGGCGGTAAAAGTAATACAATTTATTATACTAGTAATTTTATAATAAATCGAAAAGCAAGACGTCTTGAAAATAGAGGGAGTTTGAAAGGCAGTAATAATAAATAATCATCTGCTGCCATCTATTGGTTATAAGCGGTAATTCTACATTATTTTAGCCAAAAACAGACGTTTTCCGTGAAAAGTAATTTTTTTCCGATGCCGTTTTATGAATGAAAAGTGAGTCCTTGAAGTACATTTTATTTCACAGCTGTAGAGTTAGAAAATAATAAAGGCTTTAAAATATTGCAAGATTTTAAAAATGTGTTCATGATTATGAAGGCAAGTTAGTGATTATCAAAAATATGATTAAGATGTCCTTGAAGAGAAATATCGCTAGCTATAACGTTAGCATAAACACATTATGATGGTGTTTAGCTGTCAGCATTTAAATGTACAACTATGCAGATACGGAGAGTACGGGATAGCCAGGCTCCGCATTTAAATTATTTAGCTATTTAAATTATGTTGTTAAATAATATGAAACTGAATGTTCACGCCGCTAACATTGTTTATAATGTTGCAATTATATTTTTTCTCAGTTTCTGATAAGAACGAGGCAGTAGATGAGTCTCACGAGTGTCCACCTAATATATAACACATATAAAATTAGCTTCAGCGGAAGTTTACGAGCTGGCTTATCTTTATGCGGAAGTTCTAAAGAACGCTCCGTGCATAAGGTCAATTGTATAGAACTTTGGATTTTCCCATAGACTGTGACAGTTTGCAAAGGGTATGAATTCTACTTTTTGTTCAAATGTAAATAAAAGCTGAGAATTTTTTTTTTCCACAATGATGCCTCTTGTACATCGTCTTATTACCTTCTGGGAGAAGCCTGTGTCATTTCTGGTCAAAAAAAAACTTGCTGGTTGAATAAAAGTAAAGTCAGAATTTGCCAGGGGTATGAATAATTTCGGGTTTGACTGTAAATAATCACATTTACTTATTAAATTATTGCTAACTATTTTTTAATTACATCTTATTCAACATAAGTACTATTTCTTTCAAAACAGCATAATGTAAAATTACTAAATCAAGTTAAATTAAAACTTAATTATTGCAATATCTGATTAAAACAAAAATACATTAAACAGTATTGTGCAGGTGTAGCACACTTGATTTTGTACAGAAAACTGGAGGTGTTATTAAACACCAGTCCCACAATACACAGTGAGAATGAAAGAGCCTGAGGGAGAGAAAACGAGAGAGAGAGGGAGACCATAAGAAAGACAAGGAAGTAGACAGGCTCAGACATTTTTAAGAATGTCCTATAAAATATTCTGAATATGATATTCTATTCCAAATATGACTGAGTGGCAAAAATTATATCCAGCAATCTGGCTGTATTGTTAAACAGAATTAAAAAGCAATCATAAACTAAAATCTTGCCATCTCCTCTCTGTGTTTTGGAGAAGAGTGTTTGGTGTTGTTTTCTACGTGGACATCACATGAAGAAGCAACATTATCCTCAGCTCCTTTGTTAGGCGGTTTGTAATGAGCCTGTAATGAGTTCATGTAAAATGCAGCAGGGAGATCATCTATCTCACCCAGAGCAGGGGTCCTCACAGCACTGAACTGATACAGAGGCCCTATATCACCCTCTCAACATAGCAGACAGCAAGAGACGTCTAAGTGTCAATGACATGGCTGCTCTCAGCTGTATTTTCTGACAAAATCAAGCTTGCATATCTGTCCATATTAGTATTTTGTAAGTACTAGACTTGGTATAAACCGACAACTCGCCTTACTAACTGAAAATATTTTCAGAATGAGGAGGAAATATAAGACATAACCTAGTTTTGATAGCTTCTGACTGTAACTTTCATACAGTATGTCATATTTATGTCACTGTCCTTGTTACAGTCTCAAATTAACAGATAGGACTGTTATCTAGAATAAGACTAATAATTATAATACGTCTGTAGTCCAACTAATGACAATACTTAATGCTAATATTTTCCACACTTCTCTGCAAATCACAAGCCACTATAGAATTAAGTACAAGCCAACAACAGTGAACCCTATCCAGTCAGCTAAACCAGTCCAGCCCTGTCAGCTAAACAATTCTGAAACGCCACCGGAAATTTTAGATTTTTAACGGGTAATAAGAGAAAAAAACTACTTAACCACACACTGTTTCGCGTTGTACAACGATTTATACAAATACATTTAATTTAGCATGCACATATGATCCAACACTCTGAACTACTCGTGTGCACAGGATACTCTGCCTCTCGCATCATTCAAGGACTTACCGGTTAGTTCACAAATAATCTGTTGATCTCCAGTTGACTGAATTGATGCCGCATGTGCTGTGTGTTTGTTGCCAGACGACTAACGTTACAAATTAATATAACTTAAGAAGAATACAAGCAAATATAAACTTGTCGCAGTAAAACGCGATCTCCTTCACTTGTGAAACTTTTAAACTCATAAGCTATTTTTACGGATTGTTAGCTGTTGCTAACCATTGACATGTTCATGATTTCAAGAGTGTCCAAGCAACGGACGCAACTCTCCATCAGTGTTTACTTTTCTCCCGCGTTGTTTTCCAAACATTACGGTACTCTAATATCTTCCGGGTTGTTCCTGTAGTTGGGATCAGGATTGAGATCCCATTTACATGAGTTTAGAAACCCGATCGATTATTAAATAGTCTTTACGCGGATCGTTAATAGCCTACGTTATTGTCCAAATTACACACATATTTAAACTAAAACGTAAAAAAAAATGTTATTATGTTATATATATGTTATTTGTCTGCGCAAAATATGTTTATTACGCTAATTTTATTTCAAATTTAATGCCCTAGTGAATAGTTTTTAAGATATCGTTTTAAAAAATCAAAGATGTATATTGTTTAGTTAAACCTACACTACCCGTCGTTTTTGAACGGTAAGATTTGTAAGTTTCCAAGTACCAAGCCTGCATTTTTTTTTATCCAAAGTACAACAAAAACAGTAATATTGTGAAATATTTTTTACTATTTAAAAATAACTGCTTACTATCTGAATATATTTTGAAATGTAATTTATTCCTGTGATCAAAGCTACATTTTCAGCATCATTTCTCCATTCTTTAGTGTGACATGATCCGTTAGAAGTCATTCTAATATGCTGATTTGCTGTTCAAGAAACATTTTTTATTGTTATCATTATTATCAATATTTAAAACAGTTGAGTACTTTTTTTCAGGATTCTTTCATGAATAGAAAGATCCAAAGATCAGCCTTTTCTGAAATAAAAAAGCTTTTGTAACATTATACTGTACCATTCAAAAACTTGGAGACAGTATATGTATATATTTTTATTTTATGTTATTTTATTTTATTTTAGACATGATTGTTGTGCAAATTTTGGAAAATTCAGTAAAAAGATTTGTCTACTACTATTTTATTTTATTGTGTCTTATTTATTGCATTGTATTATTGTAATACTTTTATGTAGTAAGGATGCTTTAAATTGATCAAAAGTGATGAAAAAGACATTTATGTTACAAAAGATTTATATTTCAGATAAATGCTGTTCTTTTAAACTTTCTATTCATCAAAGAAACTTGAAAAAAATCTACTCAGCTGTTTTCAACATAATAATAAATGTTTTGAGCAGCAAATCTGAATATTAAAATTATTTCTCAAGGATCATGTGACTGCAGTAATGATGCTAAAAATTTAGCTTTGAAATCACAGGAATAAATTACATTTTAAAATATATTCAAATAGAAAACAGTGATTTTAAATAGTAAAAATATTTCAAAATGTTACTGTTTTTGCTGTATTTTGCATCAAATAAATCCATTCTTGGTGAGCAGAAGATCTTTGAAAATTTTTTAAATCTTATACTATTTACCGTTTTCAAAAGGTTAAGTTCAAATCTTAATCTTTTACCTAGTAGCGTATGTTTTAATGACCAAAATTATGACTGCAAACAAACAACAGATATTCGTATCGGTTCTTTGAAAAGAACTGTTCGAATGAACCGATTCCCTGAATTAAGTCATCCCATACAAAACGACTCATGGAAGATGGATCTTTTAGTTCGTGATTTGTTTTGGTGACTTGTAGGAACTGTAGTTTTTATTTCAACCAAGTGAACGCTCATAGCGCCACTAAGAACTACATTTCCCAAAAGGCACTTAAAACCTAAAACACAGGTGCCCCGGCAACTTGTTGCCTCGTGAGGAAAATAGGGGTGACCTCCGCAATCAGTAGTGGGAGAGCCGCTGTCATTGTAAACCAGCTGAAAATGGTAAGAAAAATTAATATTCCAACCTACAGTGATATGAAATTGTAAGTTTTAGGGTCAATATATGAGCATGTAATTGCGAAGTGACCCAAGGATTTAAAAAAATCAATGTCAAACTTTAGTTTGACTTTAGGAATTACAGTAGAACTAAAACTTCTGCAGTTACTGTAACATGTATGATTTGACGTGCATACTGATGATTAAAACACTTATATAACAGTCAAGCATTTATGTTTGTATGGGATATTCCTTATATCAAACCGTTAAGGGCATTTTGAGTTGTATTAATTCTCTGTTTTTTGTACAAGTAATGGATTAGATTATTCCGAATATAATGCAGATAACAATTTGCAACAAATTAAAGTTTCTGCATAAGTGTAAAAGGGTGAAAGTGACTTCATTGAAGAAACGTATAAATGTCTCATGGTTTAAAAATATCCCCACATGGCACTTCATTCTGAGGTCTGGCAGAGTTTGCCAGGACTATTTATATGTTCTAACGTGGTGAGCCTCCTGAGTGTGTCTGTCCTGAGTGGTTGTTGTAATATCACTTTTATTTTCTGTGCTAACTCACATCTATTGTTTATAATTGTATCTCTCTTGTTTTGCTGTAGCCTGAGCCTATTAGAGTCCTGGTGACCGGCGCTGCTGGCCAGATCGCATACTCTCTGCTATACAGCATTGCAAAGGGAGATGTCTTCGGTAAAGATCAGGTAGAGGCAGGATTTGGCTTATGCAATGTCACGTCACATCCAATTAAAGTCTGTTGTATCATTGCGCATGCTGCTTAACTAATTCCAGGAGAAGGCATCATGTATGTCTTGAAACTGTAGCAAAACCAAAACCATTTTATGACAGTCATGCAACAATGTTTACTTTCCCTATCGCTTTCAGCCTCTCACTTTGCTTCTGTTGGACATCACTCCCATGTTGCCTGTGCTGGAGGGTGTCGTTATGGAGCTGCAGGACTGTGCCCTCCCACTTCTGAGAGGTACACATACATATACACACACACAGAATGGAGTGTCATGAGGCCCTGTGTCCTCTGGTCTTTGTGCCAGTCATGCAGTCTTAAAGGCCTGTGTTTTCATTGCACAAATGACAAGAGCTCAGAGCAATCTGATTGGCTGCCTGTATGATCCCCAGCTGAAAGGGCAGCTAAACTTAGGATTGTAGTTCCCATCTGAGGATGATATGGGAAGGTTGACAGTATGTGACCTGTCAAGTGCATGGAACCAGCAAACAAAAATTCAGGAGGCCCCAACTGGATGGATGAAACAAAAACATGCCATTGGTCACATTTCACCTCAAAGAAAAATTAAGTATTGGATAAAAAATTATATATAATTACAATGTAAAATAACTGTTTTCTATTTAATTATATTTTAAAATATAATTTATTCCTGTGAAGCAAAGCTGAATTTTCAGCATCATTACTTTAGTCTCCAGTGTCACGTGATCCTTCAGAAATCATTATGCTGATTTATAATCAATGTTGGAAACAGTTGTGCTGCTTAATATTTTTTTGTAACCTGTGATGCCTTTTTCAGGATTCTTTGATGAATAAAAAATAAAAAAGAACAGCATTTTTTCAAATGGAAATCTTTTCTTAAACTCTTTACTATCCGTTTTTATCAATTTGACACTTCCTTGCTAAATAAAAAATATTACTTTCTTTCAAAAAAGAAAGAAAGAAATGTACTGACCCCAACCAAAATTTTAAACAGTAGTGTATTTTGTTACGAAACATTTCTATTTTGAATAAATGCTGTTTTGTTTTTTTTACTTTTTTTTTCAAAGAATACTGAAAACAGGTTCCAAAAAAAATCAGTACAACAGTTTCCAATATAATGATAATAAATCAGCGTATTAGAATGATTTCTGAAGGATCATGTGACATTGAACCCTGAAGTAATGCTGAACATTCAACTTTGTATCAGAAAGATAAATTATATTTTAAAATGTATTAAGAAAAAAAATATATTTTAAATTGCAATAATATTTCAGAATATATATTTTTAGCAGCCTTAATGAGCATAAAAAAACGTCTTTAAAAAAAATAAAAAATCTTACTGATCCCAAGCAGTATATAAGACAAACGCCTATTTCCTTTTCTTTTCTTTTCTTTTCTTTTCTTTCCTTTTCTTTTTTTTGCAATTTTTTTTATTGTTTTATATATAATAAATTCATGGCAGTTTACCAAATAGTATATATGTATACTAAATTTAAACAGTATTATTATTAATAGTAATATTTCAGTTTTATTATTTCACAAATTCACAAACTCTTAAAATTGCTGATATATTAAAAGACAGATTTTTTTTTTTTTTTTAAATTAGGCGTTATGATGCAATGTATTGAATTAATTAATATGTTAAAACCAGTCAACCAGTCTTTCACGTTACCCAGGTTCTTTATTTCTCAGTTTCTTCTAAAAACACATTTTGCTGTGTTGTCTTGTGCCTCCCTGAACCTGCTGTTGTTGTTTACCCTCCATCTATTTTAATGCCACTCTCTGTGCCTTTTGTTGCAGAGGTCATCCCCACCGATAAAGAGGACGTTGCATTCAAGGATTTGGATGCTGCCATCCTGGTGGGCTCCATGCCAAGGAGAGAGGGCATGGAGAGAAAGGACCTTCTGAAGGCCAACGTTGCTATCTTTAAGTCCCAGGGGGTGGCGCTTGACAAGTATGCAAAGAAAACAGTCAAGGTGAACAACAGATTTTGACCTAATTAAGAGCAAATATAATGAAGAGAAGCTAATTGCAAACCAAAATGTGTTAATATGCAGGTTCTAGTTGTTGGTAACCCAGCCAACACTAACTGTCTGATTGCGGCCAAATCCGCCCCATCCATCCCCAAAGAGAATTTCTCCTGTCTGACGCGCCTGGATCACAACAGGGCTTGCTCTCAGGTAAAAACACCTATTCGCTGGATGGCCCAAATAGGTGATATGTTTCAGTTTGTGCATCACACTAACGTAATTGTACCACACAATGTGTCTTTTAGGTGGCAATACGTTGTGGCATTTCAGCAAACAGCGTGAAGAATATGATCATCTGGGGAAATCATTCATCTACGCAGTACCCTGATGTCCACCACTGCAAGGTGAATGTGCAGGGGAAGGACGTGACTGCATTTGATGCAGTGAAGGACGATGCCTGGCTGAAGGGAGATTTCATTTCTGTAAGTGCTGTCTGCTGTGGTTCCTCTACCTGTAGAGGTCACTGTTGGCCTATTTTCTATGCCACACTACTTTACCAGCATTCATGTGTATGACATTGAGTTGTAGCAACATTCTTAATATACTTTTGCACATGACTACTGATTGGAGTGACATTATCATAACCTTTCTGTTGTTATTCCACTCTTCCTCCTGTTTCTCAGACAGTGCAGCAGCGTGGTGCTGCAGTCATTAAAGCCAGGAAGCTCTCCAGTGCCATGTCAGCCGCCAAGGCCATCTGTGATCACATGAGAGACATCTGGGCAGGCACTCCCGAGGTCAGCTTTTTAGTGGTTCTTCACTATTCTCACAGATATTGGTTTTAGACTGTTTTGAGGCCAATATTGTATCTCTGTATTGTGTAAAATATGCAATGTTTTCTCTGTAAATCAGTGGTTCTCAATCATTTTGACCTGTCACAGTATAAGATATTCAAGTATTTTGGCTGTAATAATGACAAATTTGCTTGTTTTCAAACATTTTTTATGAACATGAAAAAGTATTGATATATTAAATTTCAAATTTTAAGTTTCAAGTACTATATGTTTTTTAGTAAAATCAATTGTTATTGATGGGAAAATTTGAATTAGATTTTTGAATCTTGATTTTTTTTTAATAATAATTTAGTTAGTCAACAATAATTTATTAATTTTTTAAGTCATTAATTTAATATTTAAGTTATTAACCGAGTCATTTATTCGCTAAGGCGCCCTAGAGGGGTTACTTCTGTAGTTATTTTATTGCATCAAGTGTGGAGAAATAAGATTTCTACTTTTTTCAAACGGAGGCCTATGTCAAATAATAAACAGTAAGATTTTTATTGTTTTTTTAAAGAAGTCTGTTCTACTCACCAAGCCTGCATTTCTTTAATCCAAAGTACAGCAAAAACAATGAAATCACTGTTTTCTATTTGAATATATTTCAAAAAATATATATTTATATTTATAAATATAGAATATATTTATGAAAAAGCTGAATTTTTAGCATCATTACTGCAGTCCTTCAGAAATCATTCTAACATTCTGATTTTCTGCTCAAAAACACATTATTATTATTATTATTATTAATAATAATGTTGAAAACAGCTGAGTAGATTTTTTTGTAGGTTTCTTTGATGAATAAGTTCAGTAGAACAGCATTTATGTAAAATAGAATAAAAAATGTTTCTTGAACAGCAGATCAGCATATTCGAATGATTTCTGAAGAATCATGTGACACTTTAGACTGGACTAATGATGCTGAAAATTTAGCTTTGATCACAGGAATAAATTACATTTTAAAATATATTCAAATAGAAAACAGTTATTTATAAAAAATATTTCAAAACGGTACTGCTTTTGCTGTACTATGGATCAAATACTAAATGCAGGCTTGGTGGGCAGAAGAGACCTCTTTTAAAAAAACATTACAAATCTTATTGTTCAAAACCTTTTGACTGGTAGTGTAAGCCCTAAACATTTTACCAGTCTACCTATTTGGCACTCTATGGAACTGAAAAGCCAAGCAATATGAAACATAAATGCACAACGACTATGTAATAACATTAATTGTTCATTAGTTTTTGGAGGGGTTTTTCACCCCCACACAAACACCATGAGAGTCGCTCATTGAGTATTTACTCATCTACAAAGTAATTTTATGTGCGATATGATGATTGCATAATATGATGGTGTCTAATAAATGTTGCAAATGTTCTCTACTAATTCTGTGATATTAAACACAAGGCAACAGCTTTATTTAGACTGATGCTGTACAGATTTATGAGGAACTGCTCATTTGTTCTGAACAGCTTATGTGCTTGTTTTATAGGGTGAGTTTGTCTCTATGGGTGTCTATTCCACTGGAAACCCTTATGGAGTACCTGAGGACCTTATTTACTCATTCCCTGTTTCAATCAAGGTTTGTCATAAAACATTCCCCAAATGTATGCCTATTATCTGTTCCTTAAACTTCATATTCATATTTATTTATCAGTCTCAACTAGAGTAAGTTTTGTAAGATATTTCTCTTTTTCTTCAGGATAAGACCTGGAAGATTGCTGAAGGCCTGCCCATCAATGACTTCTCAAGAGGGAAGATGGACGCAACAGCAGCTGAATTAGTAGAGGAAAGAGACACCGCTGTCTCTTTCCTGGGTGTGTGAATTAAAACCCAACCATCTACACCACTCTTAGATGCCCAGAAAACTCCAGAAGCATGTTTGTAAAACACTCCAGAAAATATTTTTCTTCCCCTAAAACTGTTACACAAATACTAGAACTGTGTGTACTTGAATTTCCAGATCTTTTCAGCTGGATTTTAATGAATAATTCAGAATTTGTATCTAGTCTGGTTGTTTCCTTTCTCGTTTTTGGTCTTCCACCAGAGCACAGCTGTCATGTAAAGAGAAAAAGTAGTCTAAAACATAATGGTCATTATTTCTAGACTGCCCTTTCCAAGCCAGAACTGCATAAAGGAGGACCAAAGCCTGGAAAGGACTCAAAGTACGTGGATTAGGTCTTTCTGTGTCATTGTCCAGACTGAAATTTCAGCTGTTACATGTCTGACAGAAGTTTGTCAGAAATGATCAAGGAATGTTTCATGTTTTAATTACAGTGCTTTGGCAGTGTGGTTACTGTAACAGATGTTTATATGTAGAATCCGGCAATAAAACCCAGACATTAAAATGCATTCTTGCACTCATTATGAGACATTATTTTTGTACATTAACATTACTAAAACATTATTTTGCACTCTGTGGTTTACAATGAATAGCGGTTATAATTCTTTTACAGTCAATATAGTCAATTCATTGTCATATGTAGTGTTTAGAGTCAAGATACTATTTTCGTTTCTGGATCTTACTTAGAAATATTAGACATTGAATATTGTACATATCCTTTAACACACTGCAGGCGCTTGATGAAAATAGCGCTGATCGTTCTGTCCTGCAAGGTCATTGGCGTAAGCTTGCAGATGTGGCCTGCCGTCTGTGTTGCCAAATCTCAATAGAAAAATAAGCCTAAAATTTGTGGTGTCTTTTCAATAATTTTATATTTCTACAAAATAGTTGACGTGTTTTACTAGACAACTGACCATCTAAGTTAATAAAAATTGACACCTATCCAGCTATTTTTTCATGCAGAAGTAATTTGTTTTCTGGTAATTGTTAGACTTCCGGGGTCCGTTCTTCGTACCTCGCTAACTAAGTTAGCTGGATTTGATTGATGACGATTTTGCGTGATCTTGGATCGCTCGGTTCTTCGAAGCTCATCCAGGACTTGCTGTCATAGCAACAGGTGCGCAAGCTTAAACCTGCTCTGGAGCAGGTTTATTTCATGTAAACAGGATTCAGGCTGCGCTCTTGGCGGGTTATGATTGGTTGAAATGGCGAGGTCACATCTGATTGGTTAAAGAGCACGACTGACGCGGACTGACTCACGTGGGAAAAAAAGTATTATAAGTAAAGTAAATTAATAATTTTATTCACCAAGGATGTATTAAGTTAATAATTCTATAATTTATTAAAAGTTAATAGTAAATAATTTACAATGTTATATATATATATATATAGGAATCACAGGTTCCAAAAAATATTTGGCAGCACAACTGTTAATATTATCCAACATTGATCATTCTAATAATAAATCAGCATATTAGAATGATTTCTGAGGATCATGTGACACTTAAGACTGGAGTAACAGCTGATAAAAATTCAGCTTTTCACCACAGGAATAAATTCTATTTTAAAGTATGTTAAAATATATATTAAAAAAAACATTATTTTATATTGTAAAAACATTTTGCAATATTACTGTTTTTTTTTCTGTATTTTTAATCAAATAAATGCAGTCTTGATGAGCATAAGAGACTTCTTTAAAGACTATTACAAGTCTTACTGACCCCAAACTTTTGAACGGTAGTGTTTAAAAAAATAAAAATATAAATAAAATAACATATCAAGGAAAAAACATGTAACATGGGCAGCATTAATGCATTTAATTTGTTCACTACTTTTTGCCAGCCCTCTCTCCTTGCTTTTCCAGCCTTTGCAGTTTTCCCTTGCGTTTAAACTCTGAAACTCCTGAAATCCCTCAATCAAGAGTTCTTGCTCTGCAGAAAAATACTGAGCGCGCTCCTTCGTCATGTTCGCCGACCAATCAAAGAGTTGCCAGATCAATGTTTCTACTATCGATACGTAGCCCCTTTAAAGCCACCCAGTGATCTCAAATAACTTCATCCAGCTATACTAATCATCAACAACAGGTGCGTTCAGAGAACTGGAATAGCGAGCTCATAGTTAGCGCGATGATTTGATCTTGGATGTGTCATTTGATCTTGGATGTAGTAAGCGAGGTACGAAGAACGGACCCCCGGTTCATAAGATGCTGTAGGGAAATAACGAGAAGAATAACAAAGTGCAGTAAATGGTAAAACAATTTGCACTACAAACCACTGTGTTCATAATAAGGATAATGCAATAAAATAATATGGTAAGACACCAGTTTGCAGTATCAAGCAGTGAAACGAGCTGTTTTGTACATCTAAAAACTGAGACCGGAAGCCAGACACATTACATTTGCAAACGGGAAAAATAAGGTGGATTAGCAAAGGGGAAAATATTTAATAATGACTTAGTACCACAGGGGCAGCCATGGCCTAATGGTGAGGGAGTTGGGCTTGTAACCCAAAGGTTGCCGGTTCAATTCCCACACCGGCAGGAATTGAAGGTTGGGATTGTGAATGAACAGCGCTCTTTCCACCTTCAATACCATGACTGGAGTGCCCTTGAGCAAGGCACTGAACACCCAGTTGCTCCCGGGGCGCTGGAGCAATGGCTGCCCACTGCTCCGGTGTGTGTTCATAGTGTGTGTGTTTGTTTACTTCTCACTGCTGTGTGTGTGCACTTGGATGGGTTAAATGCAGAAGGCCAATTTCGAGTATGGGTCACCATACTTGACAATACGTCACAACTTTAGTAGGTAGTGCATTTGTGTTTTTGACAGACAGATGGTGTTTTATTTTGGTAAGTCATTATACTACAAATAATTGTACTAGAATAGTTAAGTGTATTGTAAAAATACGCTAACAAATCGCAAACCAACACAGCTTTTATTTCTAAGTGACTTTAATCAACAAGTCGCTTATAGTAAGAGGACATGGCAACACAGACTGCAGTCAACCAATGAGATGCGCCCCTCTGAAATGCATCGTTCTCATTCGTTACTGCGAGTTCACGTTTTGCCTTTGGAATTAAATCTACTGCAATGTAAGTACTAACTTGCATTTGTTCACTACTTAAATAAAGAAATGTTATATTGTATCTTGTAATATGATATAATTTGAGTGTCAATGTGTGAATTGATTCATTCATTCATAATCATTCATTCATCACGACAGAATGATTTCACAATAATGACCTATAAAAAACGGTGACGAATGACGTATAGTTACATAATTGTGGTTTCTAAGCAGTTCTTTTAATTTAACCTATGATGTTCAGGATTTTTCTGAAGAATGTTTTACCGAAGCACTTCCGCAGTGTTTCAGTGACCCCGCACTGCTGTTTCTGAGAGGAGAAAGTTGGTTGGCCAGAGAGGGAAACACGTCGCTGTTCCGGAACAACCATCAGCAGCTCCCCGACGGCATCTTCCAGCCTTCAAAGTAAGACATTTCAAATCTACTTTCACATTCGCTTTGCATTTATAATACTATAACGCCGTGGAACCACTTTCTCTGCCGTGTTCCGTAACTCCTAAATCATGTTTAAACGCGACGTTTTTTTCATAACGGCAAGCGTCCACTATTGGTTTTACACGTAGAGAGGAGAACGTCGCTGCTCTGTGCTCGCAAGGGCGAAAATACTGCAATAACGCGTACAGTCCGTACTAAATAATACCACTGTAGCCACCAACATTTAATTTCTTAGAAATTGGCGAGTTCCAATAAAAACGTTTAATTTTCCTAATTAAAGAAAACTGCCCTTAAACGTCTTAGAAATGATCCTAAGACACAACCAGAATCGGGTGGACGTGATCGAGGAAGTGCGGCTGGATTGTAATGTGACGTGTTGAATAATGACGGACCAAAGGGGCTGAGCACAAATGTAATTCCCACATAAACATTATTGCTTCACCTTTTAATAAAACACACCGTCTCCTTTGAGCAATAAATGCGCACGCGAGTAAAGGTCGACTAGACAGACGTTTATTCACCCGGCGTTACTCGATAGTCAGTGGGAGGAGAGAAAGAGAGAGAGAGAGATGGTTGATTTAAAAGCGAGTGAACGCCAGAGGAAAGCGCTCTTGAACAGAATGAGAGAATCGATCAGCTGACCTTCTGTCTTATTATTATTACTACTACCAATAAGCCTCACATCCCGACAGGACTGTATCTATGTTGTTGTTTTTTCCATGACTTGAGCGGGATTAGAAGAAAAAAGGATTACTGTTGTATTAATTTACCGAACTGCACTTCATAGAGTTTAGAAGACAGAGACTATGTTGCTTTACGTTGAAGGTAAGAACGTGTGTAAGTCCTGATTTTGCTGTTTTATACTTACACATGAAGTACTTTTAATATTGTATTGGTTTTCTGGATACATTCTAATTATTTAGATGATACCTAGTGGTATCTAGAGATCATCTGGATCTTACTGCACTATGTACAAGCTGTCAGTTGAATTCTGATGAGAGTGAAAGCTGAATGGAGCCCTCAGGCAATGCTGACTGAAGTTGCAAAAAGATGGAATGGTTTATAGAGAGTGTTTTGTAAACCCTTTCCAGACTGTCTGTCCATTCCTCGCTTTGGTTTGGCTGTCAGAGGTCTGGTTCTCTGACAGCTATTCATTTGGTCTGACAGTGTCTGTAATTTAAAAAGATTTGACATTAAACCCGATTACAGGGGATACTGACCGAGGTTTGTATTCTGCAGTGTCTTGGATGTATAGTGGGGTCCAAAAGTCTGAGGTCACATTGAAAATCTAAGATTCCGAGTCTAATTTAAACTTGGAAATAAAAAAGAACCGTTTTAGCATTTTGAAAATAATACGAAGAAACATTGTGGCATACACTGTTCAAACTTTTGGGCTTAGTAAGATTCTTTAATGGTTTCTAAAGTTTCATATGCTCACAAAGGCTGCATTAATTTGTAAAAAAAAAAAAAAAAAAAAACCATATCACTGTGAAATATTCATTTTTAAAATTTATACCCGTTTTTTCTTTTCTTTTTTTTTCTTTTTTTGTGGAAACCATGATCCTTTTTTCTGGAATCTTTGACTATTATAAAGTGTAAAATAAAAGCAAAACAGTATTTATTTGAAATGGAAATATCTTGTATTGGACAGAAATACAACTTTAAAGGCATTATAAATCATTATAAAAAAAACTTTTGAGTGATAATGTAAATCATTAACAAAATTCTGCCTTTTTTATGGGTCACGTTTAAATGAGTTTGTGAAACTGATCACGTGAACGGTGAGATGTTTTTATTTCCTTAATATGGTATTTGGATCATTCTCAAATTCTGGAAAACACGACCATCACATTTTACACTTTTAAACTTAGCGCTAAGGTCATTAGTGTGAAAGAGGGACATAAAAATATACATTTTTAATCAAGTTATTATGCTAATATTATGATTTGTAATAAAAGCATTACAGCATAGAGCATTTCAGGCTTTTGGACAACAGTATTTAAGGTTGTCTTTCTGTGCACTGTGTGCCCTTTGACCTGAGCAAGTTTATGGCTTTACTTTAGTTCTTTTTCATTTTTGCTGTGAATGAAGAACATATTTCTACACATATAGAAATGATCTAATGATGTGTTAGTAGAATTATTTGTTAATGGCATGCAATATGCAAATATAGATCGGTTTAATGAGCTATTTATATCTGAACCAACCCTTAAAATTAATCATGTTGGTGTAACCTCATTTCATCAGGTTGATTCGGTAGTATGAAATGTTTTTTTATTAGTATTAAATATTTCAAATTAGCAGTGCAAGGTCATTAGTGCGAAAGAGAGACATAAAAATATAAATTTTTAATTAAATTCTAATGCTAATATTATAATTTGTAATAAAAGCATTACAGCATAAAGCATTCTCACCAGTGGTTTCAGACTTTTAGACCACACAGTATTTAGGGTTATCTTTCTGTGCAGTGTGCGCCCTTTGACCTGAGTGAGTTTATGGCTCTACTTTAGTTCTTTTACTCATGTTTTCTTTGCTTTGAATAAAGAACATATTTCTACACATATAGAAATGATCTGATGATGTGTTGGTAGAAATATTTGTTAATGGCATGCAATATGCAAGAAATATGCAAATATAGATCTGTTTAATGAGCTATCTATATCTGAACCCACCCTTAAAATTACTCATGTTGGTGTAACCTCATGTCATCAGGTTGATTCAGTAGTATGAAATGTTTTTTATTAGTATTAAATATTTCAAATTAGCAGTGCAAGGTCATTAGTATGAAAGAGGGACAAAATATGTACATTTTTAATCAAATTCTTATGCTAATATTATAATTTGTAATAAAAGCACTACAGCATAGAGCATTTTCGAGTGGTTTCAGACTTTTGGACCACACAGTATTTAGGGTTGTCTTTCTGTGCAGTGTGCGCCCTTTGACCTGAGAGAGAGTTTATGGCTCTATTAGTTCTTTTGTCATGTTTTCTTTCCTGTGAATGAAGAACACCTTTCTACACATGTAGAAATGATCTGATGATGTGTTGGTAGAATTATTTGTAAATGGCATGCGGTATGCAAGAAATGTGCAAATATAGATCTGTTTATTGATCTATTTATACCTGAACCCACCCTTAAAGTTACTCATGTTGGTGTAACCTCATGTCATCAGGTTGATTCAGTAGTATGAAATGTTTTTTTAATTAGTATTAAATATTTTTGTCTTGAATAAAAACAGTTCACATTTTTAGCACATGAAGTACGTTTATATATTGAAGCGAAGATCAATATTTGATGTCCTTTTATTTATTTAGTTGGTAATTAGCTGTGCACGTGGAATAATGTACAGTCAGCTGATCTTTAATGCAAGATAACCCCTGCTCATCATGTTGGCTTACTGTACATTATTACTGACTTCTTTAACTCTGGCTCCTCCTGAAGGACCATATTTGTATTCTGAATCACTGTAAATAATTTGTCTGCTCAATGACTATATAACTGATCAACACCCCAATAAGCTATTAATCAAAGTCAAGCCACTGTTTACATTTTTTTTTTTTTTTTTTTTTTGGTAAGTAGTAAGGCTTGCGTGTTAGACAATGTAAGAACTTGATGAACAGTGTTTTGAGCATTTAAAAGCACAAATACAAATTCTGAGAAAAACATAAATCGTTTCATTTTTTAAGTGCCAGCTGACACTGTCATTTACTGGATTTTAAGTGTCACATGGCAGGTAGTATGTTAGCATATATATAACTTTTCTAGCAGGAGAATTAATTAAATGGGTGCATACCAATGAAATGTGGCCAAGCAGGATTCAATCAGATAGTCAGAGCTATGGCGCACAAGATAAAGCACTTGCACGTGACATATGTAAAAGCTGTTGTCTTTAAAGGAGTAGTTCACTTTCAGAATTTACTTGGTGGGACCTCGTCCTTTTTGGGAAGTCATGGCCTAATGGTGAGAGAGTTGGGCTTGTAACCCGAAGGTTGCCGGTTCAATTCCCACACCGGCAGGAATTGAAGGTGGGGATTGTGAATGAACAGCGCTCTTTCCACCTTAAATACCATGACTGAAGTGCCCATGACTGAGTTGCTCACCGGGCGCTGGAGCAATGGCTGCCCACTGCTCCGGTGTGTGTTCACAGTGTGTGTGTGTGTGTGTGTGTGTTTGTTCACTTCTCACTGCTGTGTGTGTGCACTTGGATGGGTTAAATGCAGAGCACCAATTTCGAGTATGGGTCACCGTACTTGACAATACGTCACAACTTTCGACTTACAGATAATGTACTCATCCCATTGGCATCCAAGATGTTCATGTCTTTCTTTCTTCAGTCGTAAAGAAATGGTGTTTTTTGAGGAAATCATTTCTCGATTTCTCTCCATATAATGGACTTCTATGGTGCCTCCAAGTTTGAACTTCCAAAATGCAGTTTAAATGCAGCTTCAAAGGGCTCTAAATGATCCCAGCCGAGGAAGACGCGTCTTATCTAGCGAAACGATCGATTATTTTCAAAAAGCATTTACAAGTTATATACTTTTTAATCTCAAACGCTCGTCTTGCCGAGCTAGACAAGACGAGCATTTGAGGTTAAAAGTATATAAATTGTAATTTTTTTTTTTTTTTTTTTTTTTTTTAGAAAATAACCCATCATTTTGCTAGATAAGACCCTTTTTTCCTTAGCTGTGATCGTTTAGAGCCCTTTGAAGCTGCAATTTGGAAGTTCAAACTTGGGGGCACCATAGAAGTCCATTATATGGAGAGAAATCCTGAAATGTTTTACTCAAAAAAACATACGACTGAAAAAAAAAGACATGAACATCTTGGATGACAAGGGGGTGAGTACATTATCTGTAAATTTTTGTCTTAAACTCCTTTAAAGAAAACCAAAAAAAAGCATTGTATTGATCTGGGATTTTTGGGATTTTCTCACTATTTTGATTTTAAAATAGTTGTCCTATCCTAACAAACCATACATCAATGGAAAGCTTATTCAGCTGATGTATAAATCTCAATTTTAAAAAATCTACCCTTATGACTGGTTTTGTGGTCCAGGGTCCATAAGTCTGAATCTTGTTGTCCTTCTATCTCCGCCACTTTCCTTCAGCCTCTATACAGTCCTAATAATAATAAAAAAGGAATACAGTTGGGCTGTTCCTCTTCATTCCTACCTTAAGCTCAGGATCTATTACTGGACAAACCATATCAAACAGAATGTAGTTTAATCTCTTTATTGTACCCACTCTCTTAAGGATAAAGGAGGGTGTTTGTGGTAGAACAGGAAAGTCTGAGTCACACCTTACATTACAGCCAGTGTAAATGGGCAACTTTACAGCAAATTAACCCTGAGCCCAGTGGATGATGCAAATGCTCTTGATAACATATATGTGCTTTCATGGCTTCTTGGATAGGAGTTTTATCATTGTGGGCCACAAGTAAGGTAGTGGCACAATTTTCAATATCCCCTTTCAGTTTTCTTATCTGCAAGTAAGATTTATTCAATACAATTTGATTTAAAATATATTTTTTTTAAGGTTAAAAGTTTGAACACACCAACTCCATTCTTTATTGATACTATTTTACACATTTCAGAATAACAATAAGTCATCAAAACTATCTATTATGTTATGTAGGGAGCGATACGATATATTGTAGTATCTTAGTCAATTCATTTGTGCCTACAAAACAAGTGTTCAAGCAGTTTCAAGTATTTAAGCATAAGATGTTAGATCAAAAGCAAAAATGCTTAAGAGAAACATAAATTCAATCCCTTTTGATTTTGGAAATCACTGAAATTGTGTTTTATTAAAGTCAGGAAGTTTTTTCTTTTTCATTGTAAAGTTAATGTAAGAACTTTAACATTAAGGTGTTTGTTTTTATTGTAGGTCTGAGTAAAGAGTTACCGAGCAACACCAACGGGATGGCTCAGTTTCAGGAAGTGATGCGACAGCAGCTGGAGAGCTCTATGCATGCAGAGTTGGAAAAACTCTCAAGCACAGCCAAAGGTGCAGAAGCTGAGGTAAGATACAAGCTACAAACAATTAAACACTTTTAAGGATTTAGCCAACTGATTTACCTTTGATTGATGTACACCATTTAAAGGATTACTCTACTTTCAGAATAAAAATTTCCTGATAATGTCATGTCAACCCCCAAGATATTCATGTCTTTCTTTAGCCACAAAGAAATTAGTTTTTTGACTAAAACATTCCAGGATTTCTCTTTGGACTTCAATGGTGCTCAATAGATTGAAGTTTAAAAATGCAGTTTCAGTGGAGCTTCAAAGGTCTCTAAATGATACCAGCTGAGAAATAAGGGTCTTATCTAGCAAAACGATCTGTAATTGTCTTTAAAAAAAAAAAAAAATTATACACATTTTAACCTCAAATGCTCCCCTTGTCTATTTTTGCCATGCGCATGTGTACTCTGGTTCACGACAGTTAGGTTATGTTGAAAAACTCCCATCTCATTCTCTCCTCCAATTTCAAAATCGCCCTACATCGCTGTTTTACCTATTTTTGTAAAGGGTGTTTAACCCTCCTTGCACATTCACTTTGTAAACACTGGGTTGGTAATTCTGCAGTGATGCAGGACGATTTTAAAGAAAATGAGATGGGAGTCTTTCAACATACCCTAACTGTATTGAACCGGAGTGCACAGAGTACATATTGCACAGCTAGATAAGATGAGGTTTTTGAGGTTAAAAAGTATATAAACTGTACATTTTTCTAGAAAATAACTGATTGTTTCATTAGATAAAACCCTTATTCTTTGGCTGGGATTGTGTAGACTAGAGCCTTTTGAAGGGCTCTACATGATCCCAGCAGAGGAATAAGGGTCTTATCTAGTGAAACGATCAGCCATTTTCTAAAAAAAAAAAAAATTTATATACCTTTTAACCACAGATGCTCACCTTTAACTAGCTCTGGGATGCGTATGCACATCTTTACACATCGCGTAATCACATTGGAAAAGACATGTGCAGTTAGTTCTTCGTCTGTTTACTTCTGTTCGAAAAGGTAGGGTATTGTAAAAAAAAAAAAAAATTCTTCTCAACTTAAATCATCTAAAAAAGTAAAACAATGATGTTGGATTCTTTTCCTTTTTTTTTTTTTAAGGGCGTTTGACTTTCTTTACACGCTTGCTTTGTAAACACTGAGTCGTCTCACACGTGCCTGACTAGATAATTTGTGAGCTCGAGCTAGTACAAAACAAGCATACAAAACATATAAATTAAAAAAAAAAATGGACAGAACGTTTTTCTACATAAGACATTCCTCACCTGGGATTATGTAGAGCCTGAAACTGCACTGAAAATGCAATTTAGACCCATTCGGTCACATTGAAGTCCACTATATGAATTAAAATCCTGGAATGTTTTCCTCAAAAACCTTATTTTCTAGTAAAGAAAAAAAAGACATGATCATCTTAGATGACTAAGGGGTGAGTAAATTATCAGGACATTTTTATTCTGAAAGTGAACTAATCCTTTCAGGCTAATATGCTGAAAGAAACATTTCTTATTGAGGAAACATAATATATTTTCAGGATTTTTTCATGAATTGAAAGTTTAATAAAACATCATTCTTCGCTTTAAAAAAATCTTACTGACCTCAGACTTTTTAATGGTATTGTAGGTGTGTTCAGGAACATATAATGCTTTTGACATCATGCAAAAGTTTTTAGTTACTAATGTGATTGTAGAAATGCTCTATTCATTGTTAGCCATGATTCCAACGTATTCCACGTGAAAGAGGGATGCACTTGGGGGATTACGAAGATAAAGCAAGTAGTATTTGGCTGGTTATGTGATCTGAACATGTCAGATCAGGAGGCGATCCTGCTGCATGTAAAACAAAACAGCTCTTATTAGACTGCAAGTGAGCTCATTAGATCTCAAGTGAGCGTACATCACTTTAAACAAATTTTTTCAAAAGTACACTCATTTCTTTGTGTAGATTTTGTTAATGAGATGAACAATTACTGCATGCACTTTTATTAAAAAAAAAAAAATTCTTAATTTATTCTTTATAGTCTCAATTTCAATGCACATTAGAATGAATAAGGGAGGCAAACAAGAAAAATGAGAAGGACCCTCTTTAGGTGTCATCTAAACACTGCAGCTGATGAATGTCGTGCCAGTGTGACAGTAGAGATTTCACTGCACTGCTGAACTGATGTTTAATTAGTTTCACCATGAGACTAGCTTCATCATGATGCATCTTCTCCTTCAGCCAACATTTTCCCCCCTTCCTTCATTTTCCTTTTTCTACCGAAAGTCACAGTTAATTTCACCAGGTCAGATAGCAAAACTTTGAGCTGTTTGGCGATCAACCCCAGTGTTTTCTCAGCACCATATGGTAATAATCAGGCTTAGCCGTCATCGCAGTGACACATACTGACGCTTGTACCCCTCCCTCTCCATTACACACAGACTCCCGTAATCCCACCCAAACATTTACCGCCAAATGACGTATTAAAACCCACACCCTGCTAGCTCAAATAAAGTATAATAAGAAGATGTGAAGACGTCGTCAGATAACAGTTTACATAGTTGCATCACTTTTATGAAGACATCCATGATGTGTGTTCATATAAACATAAACTGTCACTCTACTATTCATTGTAGCTGCCTTGGGATGACAAAAGCACCGTTACTTCAGTCACATGCCAATTCTAAAGTAACACAACATGACCATCTGTCAACAATATCTGTACCATCTTCTGATTCATAAGTGACTGATTTTGAGTCTAACATTAATATTTGAATCAAAGGCTGCTTTTATTAAATCCAGAAAAAACTGTTATATTGTAGAAAATATTATTTCAAATGTAAAACAGCTGTTTTCTATGTGAATATATTTTAAAATGTAATATATTCCTGTGATGCAAAGCTGAATTTTCAGCATCATTACTCCAGTCTTCAGTGTCACATTTCCTTTAGAAATCATTTGAATATGCTGATTTATTATAAATGTTAAAAACAGTTGTGTTGCCTAATATTTTGTTGGAACCTGATACAATTTTCAGGATTTTTTAATAAATAGAAAGTTAAAAAGAACAGCATTTATTTAAAACAGAAATCTTTTGTAACCATATAAACTACCATTAAAAAGTTTGTGGACAGTAAATTCTTTTCTTTTTGTTTTTGAAAGAAACGAATACTTTTTATCAAGGATGTGTTAAATTGATTAAAACAAAGTAATAGCACAGACTTGCATTGTTAGAAAAGATTTATATTTTAAATGAATGCTGTTCTTTTCAAGTTTTTATTCATCAAAGAATCCTGAAAAAAAAATTAAAAATTAAGCAGCACAACTGTTCTTCATTAATAATAAAAGCAATAAATCAGCATATTAAAATGATTTCTGAAGGATCATGTGACACTGAAGACTGTAGTTATGGCTGAATAACACTATTTAAGTGTTAACTGGCGTTCTTCTCTGTCAATATTGCCTCACAACCTTCTTTTCAGGTTTATCAAAGTTACACTTTGATTAGAGTACAGAGTTATTGAACTTTAAATTCTCAGCAGGCACATGGATTTTCATCAAACAGATTTTCTTTTTAATGATGTGCTCAGTGAGAGGCCTGAGGACCCAGTGATCTTTCGCAGCAGGGTGTTAATTATTTCAGAAGCCTTTAGGAGTTGTAATTGCCAGATTGTACAGAACAAGATTAAAAAGTTATGCTGGCAGGTTGTTGTTGTTGTTGCTGGAAAAATGAGTTATTCTTATTTTAAAGAAAAAACAACAACAAATGTGTGTTTCAGTGGCGGAAGGTGACAGCCGATGCCCTTCAAAAAAATTTATTTAAAACATCATGAAAATCTCAATTTTTTTTTAATGTGTTCAATTGCTATAATCGGTTCCACAGTCCATCTACTAAACCAGAAAACGTAAAAAAAGACAACCCAGTAACTTTGTTTTGGTAAGCCTTTTTCTGCAAGCATGTGAAAAAATGAGCGCGTCAGATTTTGTTTTCCCAGTGACACGTTAAGGGGATCTTATAATAATATTACCACCCATTATTCTACACGTTTCCAACCATAGTTCCATTTTTTTATTCTGCAAAAAACAATGGTGTACCAGTTCTAACACTATGGCAAAAGTTCAAACAAAGCATGCTAACTGTTTTGTCATTGTCTGCACAGACAAGCAAGAAACACTATTTAGAGTCCCAGCCTCAGCGGAGACAAGAGAGCAGTAGATTTATTGATTCATTCACTGTATATTATGCTGCTGCCACACAAATCTAATATAAACATGCAATTTCTTCCCCAGCTGCTTACCTTCACAAACATAACCAGCTGTTTTTGTAACTCCTGTGTGTTTTCAACATAAACTTGTGTGTATATGCAGTTTAAGCGCAATAAGACATGAAAGAGAACTTAGTTTAGTACTCACATGCCATGTGACAGCCGTTTAGACGAATATGGTTTAAAACACATGATTTCAGCATGACAGACATGATAATCAAAACCAAACAGATGTTTTTTAGCAGAGTATCCGAGCTATAAAGACACAGCACTATTCTGGAAAAGGAGCAGGAGCAGCAGCTCATTTGCATTTAAATAGATATGCACAAAAACATTTTTCTGCTTCCATTCAAAATGATATAATGAATGATTTGTAGAGTAGTTTGAGCTGAAACATCACAGACACATTCTGGGGACACCTGAGACTTATATTACATATTGTAAAAGGGGGGAAAATAGGTCTCATTTGGGTAATGCTGATTTTTAAAAATGCATACTGTCTGATGGCAATTATGAAAATATCATGGAAAGGCCTAGTGATGCATAATCTGCCAAAATATCTAGAGGTTAATGATTTGTTTCTTAGAAGGAGAAAACATTAAGGATCTTCCTCAATAATTTATTTTTGTCTTTTCTCTTCCTTAGGTGTCTAAGAAGGACTTTGAAGGCTTTAGGAACTTATTCCACCGATTTCTGCAGGTGAAAGGACCTTCAGTAGAGTGGTCAAAAATCAACAGGCCTCCTGAGGATTCGGTAAGATACGCAAGTGATTGATTGCAACGCAGGCCTAATTCTTACACTCACTCATATTCATTTAATTTGATTGCACACCTATAAACTGAATATGCAGAGAAAGTAAAGCCTAATGTATCTATACAAGCTTTAGGCAATAAACAGACAGCCAGACACTACTCAGAGACTAACAGTCTTGTGTGTGGGCATTAGTGTTGCCTCAGGCTCTGGGAATAAGCCAGCTGTGATTAAAAGCTGCCCACATTCCAGCATGAAATAATTTGCATGACATTCATACACGTATTCGAAGACTTTGGGTCCAGTTACAGCCACAGTGTGAATGATTGTGTGTGTGTGTGTGTGTGTGTGTGTGTGTGTGTGTGTGTGTGTGCAAGGAAAATGATAAATAAAGCTTCAAAATTGATTCATCTTTGGGCAAGGGAGGGTGTAAGGAAAACAAGCCATGAACAAAAGTATCTCCTAATTTGATTTGGCTGTGTGTGTGTGTGTGTGTGTGTGTGTGTGTGTGTTTGTGTTTCACATAAAGAATCTAGTGTCGGTCTGCTTTCCTCTGGGTCTGTGATGATTATGCAAGGTTCTCTAAGAGCCAGAAACCCACACGCAAGACTTTCAGCTCCATGAAGAACCACATGCAGCTGTACTATTAAACTGCAAAATGTTTGATAGTATAGTCTGCAGCATATAGCCAGGTCATCAGAGCAGGATATTAAATGCCTCCTGTTTTAGCTCCTTCCAGATTTCAAGAGTAATGTTGACAGACCTTTGTGTGTATATGCAGTTTAAGGATATTTAGAGAAGGCGAGGTTAAAATGCTGTTATATGTTTGGTTTGGGACATTGGGACCTTAGGGATAGGTGTCTGTGCTTTCTCTTATTGTAACTTGAGGGTGTGTCATTGTGTGTATGTCCTTATGAAACTGAAAAAAAAAATGCTCATTCACTGTTAAACATCTGCTGGGCGTATGAAGGTCCTTGTCTGTTACAACATAACGTCTGGATTCTGCGACATATTATTTGCTGTAATAATGACCAGTGTCGTCCCAGTAGATATATTATACCCAAGATAAGTGGCTGATTGACTTCTTTGTGCTATAAAAAGGTCACTTTTGAAACTTTTACCCAGAACATTTTACCCAGGTTTTATGTCAAGTTCATCATGACATTTCACATTCATCTCTCCCAAGCCCACAGTAAAAACACCAGATTGATGTTCTCAAGGTAGTTTGCAACTTTTAATGCTTTGTATTACCTCTATGAACCTTTGAATACTACCACCAGCCCCTTTTTCTGTAAGATGGAGAAGTTCTTTTAAAGTGCTTACGATGCAAACAGACTCAGAATTGTGGCTTTCTGACTGAGCTAATGAGATTCTGGTCTTGTGACGCTGTGGGATCTGTCAAAGATTTTATTTATGTACTGTGTGCAATTCTGAATGTGTAAACAGGTTTGAGTTGTGAACAACTGGAATGTGGCTGAATAGAGTATAAACAATCTGATTCAACCTGTGCAGCAGGTTTAAGACAAAGGATTCTTGCCCTTGTTTGAAGTTCAGAGCGTAGATACTTTTTCTTCTTTATTTTTATCACCAGAAAATCCCTGTTGTTCTCTGGATGACTGATTTGTTAATTCAGTCAGCTATGTTTCACTTAGGGCCTTGGGGGAAGTGGTGTCATGGTGGTTTGGACCTGGGCTCATGTTTAGTCACATGCCTTTAGTTGGCACAGTAATGCCACCTATGCTGCATTGCAATTATTCAATCACATGCACAACGAAACAAAGAACTGTAGACACTTGAAAAATAAGACGTAAGCCACACTGCCATAACAACAACAACAACAACATCAGATCAGATATTCATATGTATATTAACACAATTAATAACATTTTTTTAAGTGATAAAAGGTAAAAGAGATGTTGCCAGATGGTCAGATTACATCAACATAAGTGACTGACAGAGATATGTTACACTATTGTTACTTTCTCTCTATAATGCTACTGAATCACATTTAACACAGTCACATATATCACTGCTGTTACTGATTGATTTTCAGTCATGAGTATTAATGGATGCCATTATAAATGTGTTTGCACATGTTTGTTTGTAGGCCGTAAGATGCAGTCAATATAGAGAAGATATTTTTCAGGGATGTTTTTAATTCCAAGGTTGAATGATGACCTAGTTTCATTGCACAGTAGACTGGAACCGAGCCAGTCAAAACAACAAGCAAAATTATGAAGCAGTTCTCTGAAATGAATTGGATTAACATGTAAATAGCACAGTATATGAATATTAAGTACCATGTTGTTGCCATCTGACCCCATGGTCTGTGTGGTGAATGTGAATTTTAAAGTCATATAATACTCTTTGATAAAGTCAAGGAATCAACTGTACCTGTCATTCTACAATAATGTGGCAGAATTTACACTACCAGTCAAAAGATTTTTTAAATGTTTTTTTAAAGAAGTCTCTGCTGCTCACCAAGCCTGCATTTATTTGATCCTAATTACAGCAAAAAAAGTTTTGAAATATTTTAGTACTTAAAATAACTGTTTTGTATTTCAATATATTTTAAAATGCAATTTATTCCTGTAAATTCAGAGCTGAATTTTTAGCATACTCCAGTCACATGATCCTTTAGAAATCATTATAATATTCTCATTTGCTCCCCAGACATTTATTATTATGTTGAAAGTTTAATTTTTTTCAAGTTTTTTGATGAATACAAAGTTCAGTAGAACAGCATTTATCTGAAATAGAAATCTTTTGTAACATTATAAATGTATTTATCATCACTTTTGATCAATTTAAAGCATTCTTGCTAAATAAAAGTATTAATAAAAATATTCATTTCTGTCATTTCTCTAAAATTATACTGACTCCAAGCTTTTGAATGGTATAGTGTATGTTACAAAGGTTTTATTTCAGATAAATGCTGATCTTTGGATCTTTTTATTCATCAAAGAATCCTAAAAAATGTACTCCAGCTGTTTTAAATATTGATAATAATAACAAAAAAGTTTTCTTAAACAGCAAATCAGCATATTAGAATGATTTCTGAAGGACAACTAAATGTGACACTAAAGTCAGGAGTAATGATGATGAAAATTTTGCTTTGATCACAGGAATAATTTACATTTTATATATTCATAGAAAAAGTAAAATATTTTAAAATTGTACTGTTGTTGCTGTACTTTGAATCAAATAAATGTAGGCTTGGTGAGTAGAAAAGACTTTAAAAAAAAAAACTGTACCTGTCAAAAAAAGTTCAGATTTCATGGATCCAGTTCAGAATATAGAAATATCATGGATGGATCTGATCATGATAAACAGTAATACCATCTATCAGGATGTGCTATACCAAGATTAAGGTTTAGCTTAGGGTTAGCAGTCAGCACTGTGACTGACATAACCAGTGAAATCTTTAGAATTGACTTCACTTTGATTTGTGCTTCACAGGTTTGGGGGGAAAAAACCATGCTTTCTTTTCATCTTTACCCCCCTCTTGCGCAGATACATCTGTCTTGACTCCTCTCTCTCACTCGCTCATTTCTCTCTGACAAACATTATGACCTTGGTTACATCATCCTCTCCATCTGTGTGTTTATGTCATGGAAATGCTGAGTGTGATAGAGATGTTATGGTTTTTTAATCATTTTTTATACTTGTGCTTATCTGTTTATCATAATATCATAAAGTGGGGCGTTGTGCTCTGAATTTTAGGGCAAGTGGTGATATTTTATTGGTATCTGACTCATCAGTGATGTCTCATGGTGGTGCTCCATGGCCCTGTGGGAAACAAGAGGAATGAAGTAAAGGGAAAGGCTTTTTTCTTTCAGCAACACATCCATCGTCTTTTTCTTCTCGTCTTTCAGTCTCCCTCCCACTGGTACTATTGATCCAGCAGTTGGACTGTTTATTCGGTTAAACGTGGTCATTTTTTTGTCTCTATGAGATGTTTTGCTTGCACAATGTGTGTTGTGGTTGTTTGGTGTATTTGAAAATGATCCTAGTGATTCTTGAAGATTGATAGCAGACACAATCATAACAGCGCACTAACCTCAACGTTTGACTTTTGACCCCTTAGTCAGATTTTTCTGTAGTAGAATCCAATGAGACAAACACACACACACACACACACACACACACACACACACACACACACACACACATACATAAACACACACCAATAGCAATAGCAACAGCATCTGGATGAAATTTAGAAACATTGTAGTCACTGGATGGATCATTTATGAACTCCGGTATAATATAATCCAGAACTCCTTATAATATAAACTTCCAGATGGTGATAAAATGTAAGCATGTCATGACTGACAGTTGTTTGTCTTTCTTGTCTTTGTTTCAGATCCAGCCATATGACAAGATCAAGGCAAAGGGTCTACCAGACAACATAGCAGACAGTCTGAATAAGCTGGTGGTGGTGAAGCTGAATGGAGGTCTGGGAACCAGCATGGGCTGCAAAGGGCCCAAGAGCCTTATTAGCGTCCGAAACGAGAACACTTTCCTGGATCTAACTGTCCAACAGATTGAGGTTTGTCATGTGACACTAAAAGCCTGAAGTACACTACCAGTCAAAAGTTTTTGAACAGTAAGACTGTTTTTAATGTTTTTTTAAAGTCTCTTCTGCTCACTAAGCCTGCATTTATTTGATCCAAAATACAGCAAAAGCAGTAATATTGTGAAATATTTTTACTATTTAAAAAAACTACTTTCTATTTGAAATATTTTAAAATGTAATTTATTTCTGTGATCAAACCTAAACCTTCAACATAATAATAAATATTTTTTGAGCAGCAAATCAGAATGTTAGAATGATTTCTGAAGGATTATGTGAATGGAATAATGATGCTAAAATTCAGCTTTAAAGCTTTTTACATTTAGAAAACCATATTTTAAATAGTAAATTTTTTGCTGTACTTTGGATCAAATAAATGCAGGCTTGGTGAGCAGAAGAGACTTCTTTAAAAAACATGAAAAATCTTACTGTCTAAAAACTTTGGAATAGTTGAATGACAGTGGTTTAATGGGGGCTAACATGGCCATTGTCCCTTTGCTTTAAACAAGTTTGTTTGTTGCCACGAAAATTTACATCCTATATAATTTGCATTATGTAATCCGCATTTGGTTTTAAAATACACCTCACTACAATTCTGGGAATGTACATTCAATTATTGTCTCTTTTAAATGCATCTCAAATAAGAAAGCTTCTCAGATTTAAACTCAAGGAAATATAAATCAGTCCAGCTGGGGAAAACACAGCAGCTGTCTGGGAGATTTGAAAGCGAGCAAATAGACCTCCACCCATAGGTCTTAAATCACAAACATATGTTCCTCTGTCTTTCCCTTCTCTTGCTCTCCTCATCTACAGCTGTACAACTCCGGCACACATTCCTTAATTTATACAGGGTGAGCATTTTAAACCAGCAGCAAACAGGCTCTGTGCTAGTTATTTTTCTCAGTGCCATGGACTGAAAGATAGGTAGTGAGCATGAAAGAGAACTTAGGGTGAAAACGAAACAGAGAGAGCTGTGTTCTGGGCAAGAGGGGAAAAAAAGATAGGGGCCGAACACTGAGCCCTACGGGATGCCCTCGCTGAAGAACACTCAGCTCAGTGTCTCTTCGACAGGCCAGTTACCTGCCTCATGTCGTCAGATATCCCACTCACTGAATAAGGCACATTAGTACATGTAAATGGTTAATCTGTCCTTCTCTCTCTCAGAAATACAGGCTGTCGTTTCTGTACTTGGCAGGCCTTTAGCAAGCCCTTAAGCCATCTTATACCATTTGGCTTCTCTTCAGGCTGAGATTTATGGGCATACATTCATTATAGGAAACTGACCTAACATGTGTCATCCAGCAGTTTATGAAAGAGGATGATCCATTCTCCTTTTAATAATTTTTGTGAGGGCTTTGTAGTTATTTACAGTATAATTAACCATTAACACAGGGGAATTAAATGTATTTTTGGGTAATTCTTCAATTAGGGGAAGTTTGTACCCTAGTATGAATGTAAAAAAAATAGTTTAAAAAATAGTATTAAACTTTTTTGTTTTGTTATTAATTACATTTTTATAAGTTTTAAGACTTAGATTTTCTCAGTTTTGAATTTGCGCAACTTAGTTCATGTTAGTTTTTATCTACAGTGAAAAGCATTTTTATTCATTTGGACACTTACAGTTGAAGTCAAAAATGTACATACACCTTGCAGAATCTGCATTTTACCAAAATAATAGGGATCATACAAAATGCATGTTATTTTTTTAATTAGTACTGACCTGAATAAGATATTTCACATAAAAAATGTTTACATATAGTCCACAAGAGAAAATAATAGTTGAATGTATAAAAATGACCCTGTTCAAAAGTTTACATACACTTGATCTTAATATTGTGCTGTTACCTTTTTTTTTGTTAAGTGATAGTTGTTCATGAGTCCCTTGTTTTCAGAAAAAAGTCTTCAGGTCCCACAAGTGATTTGTTCTTTTTTTTTTTAGCATTTTTGTGTATTTAAACCCTTTCCAACAATGACTATGATTTCGAGATCTATCTTTTCACAAATGAGGGACTCGTATGCAACTATTACAGAGGGTTTAAACGCTCACTGATGCTTCAGAAGGAAACGCAATACATTGTTGGAAATCGTTCAAACACACAAAAATGCTAAAAACTAAAGAATATGTGGGACCTGAAGGATTTTTCTGAAGAACAGCAGGCAGTTTATCTAAACACTAAACAAAACAAAAAAACAGCTGTGGATGATTAAGGTAAGAACACTGTGTATGAATGATGAACAATCAAGTGTATGTAAACTTTTGAACAGGGTCATTTTTATAAAGTCAAAGTTGTGAACTAAATGTAAACGTCTTTTATGTGAAATGTCTTATTCAGGTCAGTACTAAATAAAAAAATAATATGCCCTTTTATTTGGTAAAGTAATTAACATTTTGCTGATTCTGCCAAGTGTATGTAAACTTTTGACTTCAACTGAAAGTGTTTTACCAAAGTGGTTTCTGTAATTTGTCTGAACATTTAGAGAATTACTGCAGAAAGTTAAGGCTTAGTTAACTAAAAAAAACAGCATTTGTTTTTTACTTTCAGTAAAGTAAAGTTTACTGCAATACTGTTGATTTCTTGCCAACTCACCTAATAATTATGTTCTGATTAATTATTGACCCTCTTCATCACCCCAGTGTAACTACAGAGATTAGATAGGAGAGATGTTTATATCCATCTAAGACCATATTTTATCAGTTTGCCTCTTGTGTTAAAGATCTCACGTTTACAGCGATGTTGTCTAAACAGTAACTTCTGTTATTAAGAATTATCTACAGTTCATTTTCCCAGATAAAACAGAATGTGCTGCAGAATGTAATAAACCTGCCAAAGTATCTGTATTAATGAGAAGCAGTGTGGGTTCACAGTCATTACAGCTTGTTTATAATGTTTATAAATAAATCAAGAGTTAACTTGCTTGATAATGTTTTTAGTAAGTATTTTTTTCTTTTTGGTCTCTGCAGCACTTGAATAAAACTTACAATGCTGATGTTCCACTGGTGCTCATGAACTCTTTCAATACGGATGAAGACACTAAGAAGATCCTACAAAAATACACGCACCACAGAGTCAAGATACACACTTTCAACCAGAGCAGGTATTAACACATACACACACAAATGCATTTACCTGACATGAAACAGACTTGCATTTACTTTCAAATGAAGCCTATACTAAAATCATGCATTTTAAATGAAAAAAGTAAAATAAAATAAAAAATGAATAAACAATGAACTAATTAAATAATTAGTTCGTTTATTCATTTTTTAAAAGATTAAAATGACTTGTCATAGTTTTCTAAATATAGCTAAGTAAACATACAAACCACAGATATATACAAATGTAATGCAAGAACAATAGATCACTCACTTATTACTCATCGCATAAGCACACATATCTAAACAAAGAGTCAGATTGTAATTCAGGCTTTTGGCACAGACTGTGCAGGATGCGAAAAAAAGTTTAATTTCTACACCTTCCTAATGTGTGCTGCTGACCCTTAGCCTGCAAACATTTAAAGTTTTGTAAAAACAAGTTAAAGATTGATGAGATTTCTAAGCAATAATGGGGATACGTTAATATTTGACAGACTCGTCAGAGCAGAAATTTATCTCAAAGCTAACAACAGACGCTCGTGGGATACGGTTACATGTGTTGTTCATAATACAGCACATATTTAGTCCCGGTTGAAGCTGAAGCTTGTGTAAGAGACAATATGATGAAAGGACGAGGAGGAGGATGAAGGCTACATAGAACGTCAGATGTTTTCCCTGGCTTCATTTGACCTGAATAAGCTTGAAATTGCAAGAGCGAGAGGAGATTTTAGAGCCCCTCTGAAAGTACATTTGCATAAGCAGTGTATTTTTCGTGCCCATAAATATAAACAAGGCTAGAAATGTTGTTTTTTTTTCTTCCTGTAAAGAGGAAACACTTTATGACACTTTAGAAGTGTTTTTGCATCTATTTTAACGATCCATTTTAGCTATTTTATAACTTCTGATCTTTCTGATTTTTAGGGATGCAGCTGAAATAAGACATTATATTTTTATTTCACAGACCATTGTTGTTGTAGTATTATTTATACACTATTATTGTATTATTATTCATTTCAATTAGCTTTTATTTTTTGAAGTTTTATTTTACTTAGTAGTAAGTAAGTATCACAGATCTATATCAATTTAGACTTTCTCTCTTCCGTATTATCCAGGTATCCGCGAATAAATAAGGAATCATTGCTGCCGGTCGCTAAGGACATGGCTATGACAGGAGAGAATGGAGATGTGTGGTATCCTCCTGGTCATGGTGACATTTACGCCAGCTTTTATAACTCTGGTCTGTTGGAGCAGCTCATTGCTGAAGGGAAGGAGTACATTTTTGTCTCCAACATCGATAACCTGGGCGCAACGGTAGACCTGTATATACTGAACCACCTCGTGAGCCAGCCAAACGGAAAACGCTGCGAGTTCATAATGGAGGTCACAGACAAGACCAGAGCTGATGTGAAGGTGAGAGAATATTTTTTGTGGAACACCATACACTACCAGTCAAAAGATTTTTTTATGTTTTTTAAAGAAGTCTTTTCTGCTCACCAAGCCTGCATTTATTTGATCTAAAGTACAGCAAAAAAAAGTAACATTTTGAAATATTGTTACTATTTACAATAACTGTTTTCTATTTGAATATATTTTAAAATTTAATTTATTAATGTGATTTCAAAGCTGAATTTTTAGCATCAATACTTCAGTCACATGATCCTTAAAATCATTCTAATATTTTTGTTTGCTGCTCAAAAACACTTATTTTATTGAAAACAGCTAGTAGAATTTTTTCAGGTTTCTGTGATGAATAGAAAGTTCAGTAGAACACCATTTATCTGGAATAGAAATCTTTTGTAACATTATAAATGCTAAATAAAAGTATTAATTTCTATAATTTCTTTTCTTTATGTATACTCACTCCAAGCTTTTGCATGGTATCGTTTATAATGTTACAAAAGCTTTTTATTTCTGATAAATGCTAATCTTTGGATCTTTCTATTAAAAGAATCCTGATAATAATAATAATAATAATAAAAATGTTTCTTGAACAGCAAATCAGAATATTAAAATGATTTCTGAAGGATCATGTGACACTGAAGACTGGAGTAATGATGCTTAAAATTCAGCTTTGAAATCACAGGAATAAATTACATTTTATATATTTATGTATTTATAAATTACACAAAATATTCAAATAAAAAGCAGTTATTTTAAATAGTTGACTGTTTTTGCTTTGGATCAATTAAATGCAGGCTTGGTGAGCAGAAGAGAGCTAAAAAAAACTTTAAAAATCTTACTGTTCAAAAACATTTGACTGGTAGTGTACATGTCTTTCTCTTAATCCAAATTCAGTCATTTGCAATTATGTTCATAAAAATTATTCAATATTTTGGGTAAATAGTTTTATTCATACACATAAATGTTTGTTGCATTGTCATTGAACATTGTGTGTTTGCGTTTTCCAGGGAGGTACGCTCATTCAGTATGACGGTAAGCTTCGGTTACTGGAAATCGCCCAGGTTCCCAAAGCTCATGTAGATGAATTCAAATCAGTCACCAAGTTTAAGATCTTCAACACTAACAACCTATGGATCTCCCTATCTGCCATAAAGAGACTACAGGAACAGAACGCCATGGACATGGAAATCATAGTCAACCCTAAGGTAAGAAAACTACACTAGCAGTCAGAAGTTTGTGCATAGTAAGATTTTTTATGTTTTTTAAAGAAACTCTTCTCCTCACCAAAGCTGCATTTATTTGATCCAAAATGCGGCAATTTTTTTACTATTTAAAATAACTGCTTTGATTATATTTTATTTATAATTTTATTTTTTGTGATCAAAGCTACATTTTTAGCATCATTACTTACGTTTTCAGTGTCACATGATCCTTCAGAAATCATTCCAATATGCTGATTTGCTGTTCCAGAAACATTACTATTATTTAGGGATGCACGATATGAAATTTTTTTACCGATAGCCGATAATTAAGTCCTTCTTGTGGCCGATACCGATACCAATACGTTCATATTTTTATATGATAATTTTGTGCACCCAGGAGAATACAAAATCTGAGATAAACTAATGAAATGTATATTACTGTATACAGTATATCTGGGTCTAACAGTCCTGACTCTTCAAAAATGTTTTTATTTTTTGTGTAAGGCACCACAATTCTAAATAAATAAAATGCTTTGACATTTGTCAACCTGGAAAAAATGAAAAGTGCATCATGGAGTAACGTCAGATGTCCAAATGTCCGTTAAAGCTTCTTATTGATCATATTATGAATGTGTGCAGCAACCAAATCATACAAGGCAGTAGGGTTGCACGGTATACCAGTACTACGGTAGTATCGCGATACTAAAGCTTAAAAATACCCGCAGTGCCATTGCATTTTTGAAACAGTAGTATTGTCCACACGGTAGTACCGTACGATATGTTGTATTCACGGCAGGAACACTGTTTAAAACGTTCATTTGAACATGCACGCCAGCAGAAACATTACAAGTTGATTGCTAAAATGTCTTTCTGCTGTGCTTTGTGTAGTATAAGCTGTCTCTACGCTTCATTTGGTATTCAGTGTTTCCCGACGCTTCAGTTCAGTTTGAAATGAGAAGCTGCATGCGCACGTCGTTGTTTATGCTGCAGTTTATCAGAAGAGAGGGTCAGATTCAGACCGTCTGATGTTATTTAAAAATAGCATCTCAAGAATCAATTATTCAACATAAAAATATTTTATATATTATATAATATTTATATGATTTTTAATGGATAACAGTAGCCAGTCATTCATTCACATTGATGAAGTATTCAGAGAAAAAATCTTGTCTGTTTTCATTTACATCTTTTTATTTATGAAATTGATTCATTTTGTAGAATTGAATTTTAAATGAACGAATACTGCACGGTATCGTGATACTTCAACTGGTATAGTATCGTAAGTCATTTTTATGGTATCTTGACAACCCTACAAGGCGGGGAATAAAACATCAGAATCGAGATAAAAACATCAACTTTTCAGAATGCCGCAAGCCCAACGCAGGTCATATGACACAAACCAACCAATCAGCTTCACCCGTTCCTTAATAACATTAAAAGCACTGCCAAGGTGGAGAAACAGCTTATCATAGCTGTACAGGAATAACCATTTTTAAATAAATTTAATAACAGAGCTACTGCAAGCGATTTTTAATGCTGAAAATCCATTTATCCTTTGCTGAAACTTCCGCGTCTTTATGGAGAGCGCAGGTCATGGTTGCTTAGCAACGGCAGACGCCACAGCAGAGCAGGCTGCAGAGCGGTTTGGAAAGAGAGAAAGCGGCGCGTCTAGCGTTTTCCACGTGTTTTTAGGCGCGACATGTGAACGGCCCCTAAAACAGATTCACCGCGATGACGACCTCTGAAGTGAGATATAAGATTTGTTGTGTTAAAACTTGACGGCTTTTTACCTCCTCTCAGAATCCTTGCTAAACGTGTTGCAAATAGCAATAGCATCGTCCTCCTCTGCCACCGCGAAAAACTTCCAGACCGGCGAAGACGATGATGACGACACAGATGATGACGTATCACACACAACAAAGTCCGAGAGTCACTGCAGTTTACAGCTGCAGTCACTTGCACTTGGAAAGCAGATGAATCTCAGATAAACCAGACTGATTGATTGATTTACCAGCAAGAGTACTTTATCGGATCGGATTTCATTTATTTATCGGAGCAATAAAACTGACGTCATTTTTACCCATATCGGTCGATAATTTATCTGTCCGATAAATATCGTGCATCCCTACTATTATTATCAATATTTAAAACAGTTGATTAAATTGAATAAATGATTTCTGAAGGACCATATCACTGGAGTAATAATGCTAAAAATTCAGCTTTGAAATCACAGGAATAAATTACATTTTAAAATATATTCAAACAGAAAACAGTTATTTTAAATAGTAATCATATTTTAAAATTGTACTGTTTTTGCTGTACTTTGGATCAAATAAATGCAGGCTTGGTGAGCAGAAGACAGTTCTTTGAACAAACATTAAAAACCTTACTGTTCAAAATATTCAAATGAACCGGAAATTATACAGAATTTCCTTAAAAAGATTAACCAAGTAGTCATCCAGTGAACCAGACGTTTGATTTTCTTCATCTCTTTGTTTTAATTTCCCTTTTTAAGTCTTCGTTTCCCTTAGCAGTCACTCTTTATTTTATTGTAAAGCATTATTTATAGCTGTGCACTAGAAATCTGTTTTATTCCCCTGGCCTTCCTCTCCTTTACACTATCGCTTCTGAAACCTTAGTTGAGACCCTGATTCATTTATCAGGCCACGTGGGACCCTGCGCTTCAGCAGTCTCCTTTGCAGAGTGTTCACTTCTGAATCAAACCCACTTACAAAACTCTTTCCACAAGTATTATAACAAGCTGATCTTGAGACTATGTTTGAGTGTCCTTTAAATACCAGACCCAATCTCTCATTTGAGTAGAGATCATCTAGTTCAAGGCTTGTGTGATCAAAGAGTTTGATGGAGAGTTTTACAATTGCTAAAACTACAAAAAGGACATTTATAAACAATTTCTGTTGGGTTTTCTGTTCTCAGTTCATCACAGGATGACAGAAATGAAAGGTAACCATAAGATAAAGTTTGTTTGTGTGTGTGTGTGTGTGTGTGTGTGTGTGTGTGTGTGTGTGAGTGATAGTTAAAAAATTCTTAGAAGTGGGCAAAAAAATTAATTTAAAAAGCTCCTTGTGAGGACATTGGAAATTGAAAAAAAAAATGTATTTATTGATATATCAAATAAAATTGGTGTTTTTCTTAGTCTAGCACTGTGCCCAAACCAAACACAATACAGTGTTTTCAGTTTCTAAATGTCAAGTAATTTGTTTGTCCACACATGAAACTGGTTATAAAAGAAGAGGTTGCATCTGGTTATGACACAGTATAAAAATGTAAATGGGGTAGTGTGGAATAATTATAATATGTAAAAAAACAATAAGAGTTCTATGGGCTGTCCTCATTTAGATGTGTATGTGTGTGTGTGTGTGTGTGTGTGTGTGTGTGTGTGTGTGTGTGTGTGTAGAGTAGTACAGTTCAGCAGAGCTCCATATTGTAGCACCATTTCTCCCCCTAAGGCCCAGGCTCTCATCCAGCAAGACATATTAAGCTGAAGTCTGAGTTTGTTCTAGATTTCTTCACATTCAATCCCTCCTGCTCCCGTTCCTGTCGACCTTATACTTTTTCTGCCTGTGTGATACCAAGACCAACTATACAGTGCTACCTCACACGTTATTGTCTTTCATAGAACAAGTACACATAGTTTCTTGACAGATAACATAAATATGAACTTTGAAGTTGAATATGAAGTCAGCATGAAACAAAAATTCACCCTACCTGTTTTCTAAATGCATGTTATGGGATTTATTGTGAATGATTATTCCACGTATCATTTATTTATTTATTTTAAATCAAAATGTCGTAAATCGATTTTCCAGTGTAACAACAGACTTCTCTCTGGTGACATATGGCAGACTTCTCTACTCATTTTAGTACACATAAACCTGACTTTTCGTACAATTGACTGCAAACTCGCATTCAAATCTGCCTCCATCCAACTAAGAACTCATAAATAAAACCCCCTACACCCTACCCTACATTTCTTTTCAGTTGTTTCAATTGGATGTACATAATATAGAAGAAAAGGTCTGTTCTGTTCTATCTAATTTCTATTTCAGTTTAGGTCTAATTTTATATACAGTGGTTAATATTAAAGTCCTGAGACTGCACTGAAAATGTAAAAGGGTTTCTCTATTTGAACAATGATATAATTTTTTCTGTGTAAAGGCAATTTAGAGAATTGTTTCTAAACACATTATAGACTAATTTGGTGTTTGCAAACAGTGATGAAATTTTTTTTATCCCCTATGAACTGCATATGTGAATATTATGTAGATCAGGGCCTGTATTCACAAAACATCTTAAGGCTAAAAGTAGCTCATAACTTGGCGATTTAGGAGAAAATCTTAAAAATAATGGGCGTGTCGGTCCTAAAATTAGGACTCCTAAATTTTTGATCTAAGAGTATTTCACAAAGC
>NC_133381.1:19517293-19615057 GCF_049309525.1 Garra rufa
CAAAGTTACCATAACATATTAAACACATTAAATACGCCACTCCAAAATGCCTCGTTCCGCTCACAAAGCCCCCCAAATTTCCTCTTAGATCTCAGTCCCTGTTTCCCTCTGGAGCAAACCAGCGAAGGGAGAAAAAAAAGAGAAAGAAACGTTAATAGAATTCTCGGCTGAGTTCAATCTGTGAGTATGCGTTTGCATTTCTGCATTAATACGTTCATCCGGGACAGGGACCCACGGAAATGGAGGAGGTCTGTTATTTGTTTTCTTAAAGATTCTGCAATCAAATCCAATCAGTTTTTTTATTATTATTTCTACACCATTAAGAAACGTCTTCTGCCTTTTAGGAGTAAGAGGATGCACAAATAAATGAATGCAAATTAAGGAGAGAGGGTGGGAGACGAGCAGGACGGGGGCGAGAGGGGGACGGGTCTGTGTCTCCTGATAAGAGTGTTTGTGTTTCTCTCGAGGGCGACGGGAGTTACCCCACCAGCAGGGTGAGCGGGTAGGAGGTAACTGGGCATTACAGTGGGAAGACACTGGCCATACTGGCGGTGAACATCTGACAACATTATAACTCAACTCCTGTAATAAACTATATTAAAAGGGAAAAGCTAAGAAAAATGAATTGGGTTAATCTATAACTGAAAGAATTGTACCAGTCAAAACATTCAACATTGAAATAATCATACCAAAATAAAATACCATGTTTCTTTATGTACATGGATATACAGTAATAATCATTCAGTATTGTGTTATTAAGATCTTATACCATCACTTTTTGTAACTGATGACTGTTGAAGTTCTTGCTATAAATACGTATTTCCTGTGATAAAGCTTTATAAATCACCATCGAATTGTCCATCACTGTGACTTGCAGCCTTACGCAGTCTTTTATCATTCCATTCTTCTTCATTAATGTTGCGTCAGGCTCATGAGGGTTAAAGAAGTGGAGGGAAAATGGAGTGATGTTTAATATTTGTCAGATTTGCACTAATGGGGCACTTCATTTCCCAGGCATCTGAAGCACAATTTAAATTAGGAACCGGATGAGTGTTGCTTCAGTAACATGCAAACCAATGTTCTTAAATAATGAGCTAATATGATCATTGACACGAAGGTTAATTGTTTGATGATGGATTACTTACTGTCTGCAAACTGCTGTTTCTCATTGTAGTAATGCTGATCTGTAGAAGCGGCTGCACAAAGAAGAAAACATTGTGAGAAAAAGTATGATTTTTTAAATCTTTAGATAAGATGTGAAAGCGAGTTGCATGTGCATGTGCTAACCAGATTTGTCTATACAAACAATATCAAACAATGAAAACTGTAAACCCTGTAAAACTAAATCATTTTCACACAATTATATTAAAATGGTTTGTCTGTTTTTTACTCTTTATTTAGAACATTACAGTGCTTAACATGTAATAATATTTTTTACTATGAATTTTCATTATTTAAGATTGAAAGTCTGTCTCTGGGTTGGGTTAAAACTTAAAAGTTTAAAAAGTAGCAAAACAAATGATTTTCTGAGACATTTTAATGTAACCTTCGAATAAATAAATAAAATTCAATCCCTGCCGTACAAAAATGTTTAAGCAACACCCATGTGTGTGTAAACACACCCTGAAATGTCTTTCTCAGCATATGGTCACTCAGTTGTCACCTCGCCCCAATGTGTGTTTGTCAGAAAGAGAAAAACACTGACTCATACAGTGAGAGGGACAGGTACGCCGACAGACGGAAATGACTGAGGGCAAGACCAAACTCCTGCTTTGTCAGCACGCTCTCTCTCCACTGTGCTATAGTACCATACCTTAAGCCCCATCTCACCCTAAGTCCCAGATCTCCAGCCCTCAGCGGCCCAGCCAGACGGCCCCCTTCCCTGCTTTGCTCTAAAGGAGCACTGCCTCTCTCTGCTGGAGGCCTGGACCTGCTGGACAGCTCCAGGATTACTGCTGCTAATCAGATAAGGGCCATTCTGCCCCTGCCTGCCCCAGACACACACATCTGCTATGGGATAGAGGGGTGGAAAGAGCCCCCTTCCTCATAGAAGCATGGGTCTCCTTCGCCCTCTGCTGGAGGCCGTGAGAAACAGCAGGTACCACAATCAAACACACTCAAACTCAATTTCTGAAAATATTACATTTTAAAGTACGGATCTATTAATGACTTTGCTACCATTTTTTTTTTTTTTTTTTTTTTTTTACAGATTTAACACTAAGACTTTGATCTCTATTATTAATAAACAGTAGGTAAGACAAATAAACCAACACTGCATTATTATGTTTCCCCTCAATTCTTGATTCTTCAAATCAATGAGACTTTAACCATCTGAAAGTCTTTATAACATCAAAGCATTTGTGTGTTTTTTTTTTTCAGATAATAAGACTTTATCATAGATAAAACAACGGAACAAACAAAACCTTTCAAGTCTCAAGTTTGAAGTATTAAAAATGAATAACATAATTTTGTTATTGTTGAAATCAATAAGCTTTTCAGGTTTCAGAGCCGGCTGTGTCCTCTCATGAGGGGTCTGGATTATGAAATGTTTAATCTGCGACATATTAAGAAACTTCATCAAGAAACCTGGTGGCACTTCATTTGCCCAGAAGCATTTAGAGAACATCTGTAACAGCGATGAGCGGGCAGACACGTGATCTGCACACTTTTGCTAAGCTTATTTTAGGGGGAAAAGGAACTGTATGTAAGAAATTTATTTCAGTTAATCATAAAATGGCCCTGATATGTCACTAGACTTTAAGAAATCATGTTCATTTCAAATACTTATATCACTGACAGTGGTCCGGTCAGGATATTGTCATTTAAAAGTGAGAGTTGCAGCCCACGACTGATGTTATTGTTGTCATTTTGTGTTTTGGTCTGAGGCTCCACCCTCCAGCTATCGACTAATCACAAAGTCAGTTGAGTTTCGTCCTCCGGGTTGCCAGCTCTGCTCTAGTTACAGCTGCAGCTAAGAACGTATCGGATAACACATGTATAACGTTACGAAACCTAAAAGCCTCGTTATGAATCCGAAATACGTCGTGACAAAGTCCGAAATAACACAAGGATTTGTATAGGAGATGCCTTTGAAAGATGCAGACGGCTGAAAACGGAGAAGAATTTGAAGACAGACGCCAACGTTGCTCATTTTCTCCTGGACATGTAAGATTCATCTATGTTTGGCTAACTTTGCTTCCGTACACAGTGTATTTTCCACGGTCGGCCGTGCTAAATGCGTTCATAAGAAGTGTTATATCGCACCACTAGCAGGGTATGAAAACAATCTATGTTCCGACTGAAATGTGGTATTACAGCACATCTTTACGAAGTATTTCGCTAATCGCCATTAGTACATTTTTGCGATATATAATTACTTCGCAAAACATCTCTCGTGAAGCATAAACATAATTAACAGAAGGAAAAAAAATTACTGTGTAGGTACTGTGTGCCATTGGAAGCTCCTTGTAGCAGCCTACGTTCCTGCTGGATCCTGCAGCTTAGCTGGCAACCTCGAGTCAGGGGGAGATCGGGAGGGGATACACCGTTCTACAGTATTTTGAAAGTGATTGCAGTACCAGTTTTGGCCACAATCTTACATACGATTCCTTTAAAAATATTTAAATGTAGCTGATAGTATTGCATGCTTTTTGGTAGCTGAAAGTATAAATAAATCAAACACTCATTAAAAATACAGATTAAAAGGGGGTGGGGAGATTTGTAGAACTTTATGAATAACGGGTGTTATAATTCTGTGTAAATCTGTGTGATTTACTGCAAGTTCTGGTGGTCTGGTGTTGAGTAGTCTCAGCCTCAGACGTCACGCCCACAGAACGTTGGCTAAACGTCTGATGCATATGGTACACTTAACTGGAAACACTTCAGGAATGTCGAAGTCGTCATCTGATTAGTTGAATTTGATCGGATTTCCGGAACACGCGAGTGTCGCGTTTATTTTCGGTCCGCCGGGAAACAGAGCGCAGACTGATTTACTCGCGTTTTGCTTAAAGGTGCTTATGCAGACGCCGTTGTTGTTATACACATTTGCGACGTTCGCGAACAAATTACTGACTTACTGCTTGTTCTCCCTCTTCTTCGTTAACTTTCAATGCTGGTTATTTCAATGACTGACTTGTTGCATGCCAGTCTGTTGTTGTGGGGGCATTTCTACACCCCGAAACGTGACGCTGAATGAAATGAACTGTGATTGGTTGTTTGACATGTCGGTCAAACGGCCTTATGGGCGGGCCTTGGCCAATGAAAGCTGCCATGAATACCAGACCTTCAGCCGCCAGTCTGAAGGTCTGGCTACGCGAGACTAGGTGTTGAGTAACAATCACATGAGTCAAATACACTGAAGTAGGGGTGATCTGACAATCGCAATCTTCCTAATTTTGAGATACACTATTGAGAATATCCAGACTGGAACAATTCTATGACTCATCTATTTGCACAATTTGGGAAAAAAAACAACACAGAATTGCATTGAACAATAAGTTTTCAAAAGGGTCTTTAAAACCTGAGTTAAACTTTAAAACACTGCATCACTGTATGAATTAAATACAAACTGTTTCTTATTAAAGTTATAAAGTAATTCATTCAAGAGCAGTGAGTGATTTTCTTTTTTGTCTGTTTGATTAACAATAATGACACAGACAGCAGTAGGTTTATTAGGCTGCTGTCTCTTTAAGACCGAATCTAAAATACTGACACAAATCTGATTTCCTTTCTAGCTGTTTATGTTCACTTAAGACATAACTGACTGTCGGTGCCTAAATACTTGGCCAAGACAAATATTTTGAAATACTTTTGTGTATATTTGACTGTTTATGCACGCACCTAAAACCTCAAGTATACTTTGCTTGTTACCACGCATAATAAACACATAATAGAGTCACGTGATATAATTTGGTAAGTCACAATTATCTAGTAGAGGGTACATTTTTACATAGGCGTAAAAGATTACAATCTATACGATTCACTTGAAAAGTAGATTGTTGATGTCTTCAAGATCACTCACAATATAAAAAAAAAATCATATCAGATACCCAAAGTTTAATTAAGTGAATTTCACATAAGAAATACATTCAAAATGTACTGAAAAAAATGTATACAGAAATATATATAGTCGTTAAGACAGGAAGACTAAAAATTTTTTTTCTTCTTTCCTCATTTTCATTTCTGTCAAAAATTAAATATACCGGTACCCTGACCAAGGTCTTTTTTTTAAGTTTATCTGACACATTAAGAAAAAATTATAATCAATTTTGGAAATTAAAAATGGTATAGAAGCCAGTTTCCGCCACTGATTGTGAATTCAGACTTTTTTCTCAGAACTATTAGATATAAACTCGCAATTCTGAAAAATGAAGTCAGAATTGCGAAATGCAAACTCGCTCAAAAGTCTGAATTAATTGAATGAGTTTTTATCTTGCAATTCTGACTTCATATCTCATAATTCTGTGAAAAAAGTCAGAATTGCATGTTGCTTTTATCTTGCAATTCTGACTTTATTTCTCGCAACTGCAAGTTTATATTCCACTATTCTGAGAAAAAAGTCAGAATTGTGAGTTATCATCTCTCAATATTGACTTTATTTCTCACAACTGTGAGTATATTTCACAATTCTGAGAAAAAAGCCAGAGTTGCGAGTTTGTATTAGCAATTCTGAAAAAAAAAAAGTCAGAACGGAAAGTTGTTTTTATCTTGCAATTCTGACTTTATTTCTCGCAATTGCGAGTTTATACCCTGCTATTCTGAGAAAAAAGTTCTGACTGAGTTACCTCGCAATTCTGACTTTATTTCTCACAAAAATCTCACAGTTTATATTTTACAATTCTAAAAAAAGTCAGAATTGCAAATTTCTATCATGCAATTCTGGAAAAAAGTCAAAATTGTGAGTTTGTATTAGCAATTCTGAAAAAAAAAAGGTCAGAATTGCAAGTTGTTTTTAGCAACTGCGAGTTTATATCCCGCTATTCTGAGAAAAAAAGTCAGAATTGTTAGTTATCTCGCAATTCTGACTTTATTTCTCACAAATATCTTAGTTTATATTTCACATTCTGAGAAAAAAAGTCAGAATTGTGAGATAAAAACTCACATTACCTTTTTGTTTTCTTATTTAGTGGCAGAAACAGACTTCCATTGAAATGTGAATGATTTAAAGATACATTTAACAAAGACACAAGAAGATGAATACCTGGTTCTCCTTTTTCATAGAGTTGGTATGTACCAATATCTGTATCTGTGAAAAGACAAATAAAAAGAGGGAATGAGATATCTTTGTTTTATGCAAATACAAAAAAAAAAATGAATTTGTTATAAAAAAAAAAACACAGCTTGAATAAGCAGTCTAATACAAAAAATAAGTGAGGAGGAGTTTTGCACTTTTGGCTGCGGTAGATGAAATTTGATGTCCTTTAAGCAATGTCAAAGGAAACTGGATTTCTAAGAGAGCTGTGAGCACCTGGAATGTTTGACATTGCATTAGATTTAGTTGGACTCTTCATGGACTTTGCACCTCTGACATGGTATAACAAATAAAGATGGACTACACCATTTCCATCCACCCATGCATCTATGTTGATGCATCATTTTTAAAGTTTTTATTCATTTCATTCCCTCTCTCTCTCTCTGTCACTCAATATACAGGTCAGGAGGGCTGGCTACAGGCGATAGAGCTGCAATCACATACAAATACTCTCACACAGATTGCCAGAACACAATATAACGCATGTACACAAACATGCATGCATATAATCCACAACAGCATGTTATCACGGGATTTTCCAAATAACTGATAACTGGACTCGTCTGTGAGAAAAAGAAAATACAAATTGCTCTTACACACACTTATAGTACACCAGAACAGCCAAGAAGAAAATTCAAAGGGCGAAGAAGGAACAAACATGCAAAAAGGTTATGAAAGGAACAGAGGATGCAAGGATTTTAACAATGAAGCATTATTAAAGAACAAAAGGAACGGCACGACAAATTGAAATGCTGTGCATTATGAAGTATTTATCACAAACTGCCTCTTAAAAGCTATAATTAAGGGTGCCATAAATTTAATTATAGGCCACGGAACGTCTCTACTAAAAAGACTAACTGCTCCAAGTGTAATAATAACCACCAAGTGTGTGACACAGCAGTTTAACCGGCTCTGAAAGAACTAATATTCGTTATTACAAAAGACAAAGCCAGACAGAGGCGTACAGGTGCATTTAATGAAGAAAAAAGTAGACAGCAAAGGGGAGATAGCAGGAATATACATACAAGAGGCGACCAAATGTGTGAAAGAGAGACTTTCAGGGTGTTTTAATTACCTGGGACTTGCAGGCTGTTCCTGAAGGACCACAAGTGCAGCTCCGCCAGGCAGAACGACATCTGATCGAACTCAAACAGGAGTCTGTCCAAACAGGGAGAGAGCCAGTGAGAAAGAGGAAGGGCAGACAAAACAATAGCGGAGATATGCAACAAGAGCCCTGCACTGTGTCTTTCATATCACCACAGAGACTTCTGAGAGCTGCAGAGATAGGGAGGATTGTTTTCAGACTATAACTAGTTTTTGGCACCTTTGGACCACACTAAAAAAAGAGCAGCGATTTGAGTTCATACACATGCAAAAAACACTTCAACTTAAAGGAAATGAAAAAGGATGAATCCTCTACACAGATAAACATATGCATCTCAAGGGTGCTTACTGACACAACATGCTGGCACACACACCAGACTATGACACCACTCACACACTCTCTGTTTTCTTCAAGCACACACACACTCGATCCTGCTGTGAGTCTGGGTTTGAGCCAGAGCTCTGTGCCAGGTGTCAGCACAGTGTGGAACACCTCTGCACGTCTCAACAAGGTGAACACACCTCTGTCTCCTCCACACACTCTCACACACGCACACGCACACACACACACACACACACACACACTCTGACAACTCCCTGGACTAGTGGGCTACAACACTCTTTCTTTCTCAGACAGATGGCATTCAAAAGGATCTGTATATTCATTTCTACACAAACATTAAAAGCCAGTCAGCTACAGACGGTATGAAAGCAAGTTGCATTTTTTTTCTTTATTATTTTCGGCCGCTTTTTTAAGGTAGTGGCTGCATCTTATGTGGCAAACTTGAAATACTAATTTAGCATAACATTTTTGCATTTGGCAGACAATTTTATTTAGGGATGCACAGTATATTGATACCACATCAGTCACCAGCTCATATTATAATTTGTTATGCATTGCATTTGATATTATTTAATTGTGCATGCTCATTTTCTCTGTTTTTTAGATTACTTTTGCCATCATCTAACGCTTACTTAAATTTAATCTTTAAAAACACAAATAATTTAAAGGGATAGTTCGGCCAAAAATGAAAATTCCATTAATTACTCACTCTCATATTATTCCAAACCCCTAAGACCTTCGTTCATCTTATATTTTTGATGAAATCTGAGAGCTTTCTGATCCTCCGTAGACAGCAGTGTAACAGAAATATTCCCAGGCCCAGAAACATAGTAAGGTCAGTCCATGTGACATCAGTGGTTCTGTAATTTTACAAAGTTACGAGAATACTTTTTGTGCATGAAGAAAACAAAAATAACGACTTCATTCAACAATTCTTCTCCTCCAATTTACTGTCTGCCCCCAATAACGAGAGTACCAACTATGTTGGTACGTTTGCGTCGTGGTGTTCTCGATTTCAGCAACATTGCTGTGTACAGAGGGTTAGAAAGCTCTTGGATTTCATCAAAAATATCTTAATTTCTGTTAAAGATGAACGAAGGTCTTACAGGTTTGGAACAACATGAGGGTGATTTTTGGGTGAACTATCCCTTTAATACCACCGTTACAGGTAATCTTTAGCAGATCTCATAATATTTCACAATGTACAATATAGATGCTGTAAAGCCTAAATTAATTTAACATTTTAAAACCATTATTTTTATTTATTTATATATTGAATTTATATTTTACGAACAGTATAGAAATTTAATATAGGCTATTTACCAGTGAAATTAATATAATAATGTCTTATCAGTTTCAGATAAAATGTTAACATTGCTTTGTTCCAACTTCAGTTCAAAGTAGGGCTGCACGATATACCAGCAGACAATTAAACGGTACAAATTTGTCAACCAATAAAGATTTTGGACTATTGTCTCTATCGCAGTTATGCGTTCACTCATCGTAAACTTATTTGCATGCATTTATAAGCTTTGTGGTTTAAAAATGCGTGATTTTAAGCTACTGAAATGCAATCAGCAGTGAAAGCGAAATAATTTTGCTATATGTGCGTACTGTCTGAGAGTGTTCATAGTTATTTTTGCCTCTGTGGAGGCCTAGAGCAGTTAAATAAACATACTTGCATGTGTCAAAATGTCCTTTAGGTCTTATGTGAAAGCAAAAAGCTGAGCAAGAAACACACATGTAACAGTAAATTGGATTTGGGCAGCTCTTAAAGTGACAGCAGTCTAATATTCCTGCTGTCTGTCATTCATGTTAATCGAACAACAAATGAGAGAAACTGTTTCTCTGTTCTTGACTAAGTCACTTTTGTAACTTTAATAAGAAGAAAATATTTATTTTGCGGGTTTGCTTCAGGGCAGGGGCGTTGCTAGACCCTTTTTACTGGGGCACGCGCCCCAGTGAAAATCTGCTGTGCCCCAGTAAAATCTCAAATTTGAGTTATAATTTACTTTGATAATCCCGAAATAGAGACATTAAACTATATGCAACAACTGAATTGACGCTTCTAAAAGCAACGCAGTTTAACCAAAGACTATGCACGCAGATATCCATGCTCGCGCGCGTCTGTGTATTTAACTGCAACGCGCACGTCGCGCAGCCTTTTACGCAGAAGTACATGCAGTGTAGGAATAGTTGGTTACACAATTTGTATAGTTAATTGTGTTGTAAATGCAATTGTCAAGCAGTTTGTGATGCATTTTGGAAACAGGAGATGAGCCCCTGGTCTAATGTGGCACCTGGCTTGAGAAACCCGTTCTCAAAGACTTACTTTTAGTCATTATTTGGGTAGTACACATATTCTGAATGCCTTCGGCAGAATTAAAATTAGCCATTTTAATCTAGATTAATTCCAAGATTACAGTGAGATTAATCTAGATTAAAAAAAAATTATCTATGCCCACCACTACTTATTTATTTGTTCTATAGTCTTTTCTTTTAATTTAGGAGAGTGTTTGTTTTCTGTGATATTGACACTGGTGACAAGACTTAAGAAATTTGGTATTATTGGTATTTGGTATTACTTGGATTATTGGTCTTTGGTATCACAAATTTTGATATCATTAAGGCTATATCATTATATATTGTTGCAGTGAAGTAAAATTACTCATGATATAAGATTTTGATTATATCATCCACCCCTAATCCAAAGTAAAAAATAGCCTAAATTAGCTTTTAAACTAAAACTGAACTTTTTTAGTTAGATTAAATTAGAAATTTAGCTAGGTACAGTAAAAACCGTAGGACAAACTGGTATGAAACATCACAAACGTTTATTAAATTATTTCTCAAAATATCAAGAAGTAAGCACTTCCAGCAGTCAGTGATAAAGAATCACAATGAGATTGGGGCATGTAGCAGGCTGGACACAAATCTGCAATATCCATATGTGAACTGATGGCTATGGCACAGCTTCAGCTGAAACATGGAGTTTGAGTTTGACTGAGAACAACTTTCAAATATCCTTGGTCCAGACGTCTATCCATCCATGTGACCTGTTTGGATGGCTAAAGGTTGCAGAAAAAATTAAATCTAATGTCATATTGAAGGAAGAGCAGCATCTCTGCTTTCTGTCTGTGTCACAGGGTTAGCGCTGAGCATGCCAAGTCTTATCTCGAGGCCTGGGCTAACAGAGGGGGAGAGGGAGAAAGAGAAAGAGAGAGGGGCAAAAAATTCTGCCACTTTCCGAAATAAATAAATAAATAAAATTTACCACAAACATAAAATAACGCTAAACCAAAAAAAAAAAAAAAAAGTGTTGGGAAAACGCTGTCCCCAGCACAGCCTCTTAACAAGTTTACTGACATAAGAGGATTCTTTCATCTTCTCGCTAGCTTTTAGAGCGAGTCAGCTCTTTCTCTCTCTCCCGACAGAAACCCAATTTCTCCACAGAGGGAAGAAGCTTCAATTCACACTTTGAGATGGACAGTCAGGCGGAAGACTCATTTTTGATGACCCTGTCTCAAAACGGCCACGATAAGCTAGAAAATGAGACAGAATTGCATCTTTATTTTTGACACTGGGGTGACGCAAGGCTGCGATTCCCAGCACAGGCTGGAGAAGCACTTAGAGTGAAACAAAAAGAGACAATTGGTCTCATTGTTCCACCCAAATTAAGACATGAGAATGACCTGAATGGCAAATTAGCGAAACTGCTTATCAAAACACAGCGCACACTCCCTTCCTGGCACTCACTGGAGACACAGTGTTCCCCGTGCACTCGTTCGCGGTGTCAGCGGGCACGTCCCAGAATGCCGCGCTGCAGATGCCACAGTATCGTGAACACAGCAGCGCCGGCCGGCCGTGGCAAGCTGCTGAAGTGGCCACACATTTGCATGCGTTAATGGGCTTTTATTGTGCTGTGCGCGAGCAAATTAAGAAGCAGTATTTACTGATCTGGGGAAGAACAAAAGAGAGGTCAGCCAGTGGGACAAACACAACCCCTCTAGCCCACACACTGAAGCGCAGCTTTGAGTTGTTCAACGCTGTGTGTTTTTGAAATGGCTTTTCCAGAAATTGTGATTGATTGTTTAATTGGTTGTCTGAGAGTTTCTAGTAATTGTTTCGCTGCTTTGTTTCAGGTGTGTGTATGTAGAGAACGTTAGTAGCTCATGGAGAAAACAACAGTTTTTGTGCATTAAATCTGCATTTGCAATTCTTGGTTCTCCTTTTTTCCATGCCAAGGTCATCTCATTGAGACCGGCCAGCTTGGTGTAAAGAGAGAAAAGTGTAAATGTTTTTTTTTTAATGTGTGAAAAACACATGAGTGTTCCTTTGAGAAATCTGACTAGTGCATCATCTGCCTGTGACAGGCCTCTTCTGTGTCTATGCTGTGTATAAGAGGCAGAGGCAACGCTTTTATGAATAATCCATTCTTTGGGGAGCATCACAAAACCTCAACAAGACAAGAAATTGTTGAATAAAGTTGTTATTGTTTTCTTTGCACACAAAAAGTATTCTCATAGCTTCATAAAATTACAGTTGAACCACAGATGTCATTATGGATTATTTTAATGATGTCCTTACTAATTTTCTGGGTTTTGAATGTGTCAGTTGTATTGCTGTCTATAGAGTCAGAAAGATCTCGTATTTCATCAAAAATATCCTAATTTGTGTTCTGAAAATGAATGAAGGTCTAAAGGTTTGGAAAAACAAGAGGGTAATTAATTAATGCCAGAATTTTCATTTTTGTGTGAACTAACCCTTTAACTTAACAATCAGCAGCAAATTCCATTATTAAAGAGCAGGTCATATGGGTTTTCGAAAAATATCTTTTTTGCAATTTGCAACGTAGCTATCCTTCAATGTAAAACAGTCTGCAAAGTTGTATAAATAAAGATTAAGATAAAGATATATGTGACCCTGGACCACAAAACCAGTCATAAGGGTCTCTTTTTTAAAATGAATAAATGCGCCTTCCATTGATGTATGGTTTGTTAGGATGTGACAATATTTGGCCATGATACAACTATTTAAAAATCTGGAATCTTAGTGTGCAAAAAAATCTAAATACTGAGAAAATAGCCTTTAAAGTTGTGGTTGAGTTGAGGACTGCTTTTCTAATCTTGGTGAATTCAATGTGTGATTCGCTAAATGTTTGTCCATGAAAGATAAGTCTGTACCTTCTTTATTTGGACCAACAAGCATCTCCGAACCACAACCCGTAAGTATGATTATTATGTTATAGGGCTGGGTATTGTGACCAATTCGGCGATTCGATTCTTATTTTTATGGTTTCGATTCGATTCGATTTCAATTTTGATTCGATTCGATATCGATTAGCTATCAATATTTAATTTAAAATGTTAGTTTTGCAGACATGGGATCCATATTTTGATATAAATGCTGGTAACTGAAACTCTCCTACTTAAGTTTATTACTGAAATGCACATCTACATTAATAATAAAGGTGCACACAGCTGTTTATTTTAAACAACTTTTATTTTAAATGAACACTGTAACAAGAAGTCTTAAATATGTGCATCCATTGTACACCATGTAAACAAACTGCAAAATGCACATTACTGTAAAAAAATTAAGACAGTAACAGTTCTTAACTACAGCCTAATCATTTTTGATCACCAGATTTTTCTGCAAAAAAAGCAGCTGATGGTGACACCTTCAGGATGAGAGGTGAATATTCATATCCTCTTACGTGAAGCACGCGCATTAAAGTCCCCCTGAAATCAAAATTAAAGTTTTTTGGCTTTTAGTATGAATATATTATCCTTAAGATTATCTATAAGCTAGTGTGCTTCAAAACAACGACAAAATTCGCGTTTACAAGATATGGGCATTCAAAACTTACAGTCTCGTCACTTCCGCCAATATGAATCAACAATTTTGATGATATCACCGTGCACTTCAGTTTCTCATCAAACGTTCTGCCCAATCAAATGCTCTCTAGAGTCCGTAGCGTCCCACCCCCTACACAAAGACGCAATACACGGAGCAGATCATATGCGCTCATATGTGCGATCGGCATGTATTAAACTACACAGCCTCAGCATGATTATGAGTTTCATATTGAATCTGTGGGGTAATTTATTAGTCTGTGGCTGTCATAAGCTACAAATGCGGCTTTACCGAGCTTAACGGCTCTGGCCCGAAGAGATATAAATGAAACACTATTGGCTATTCAAAATAAGTGGGCGGGGCTGGGCGATATGTTTTTGTTTCAGTTAAAAGCACGTCACCACATAGAATAACGCTGCGTGTTTCAAGGCACTTCAGTGGACCTTTAAGAATCGATTCGGGGATTTCCCGAATCGATATCGTTGCGTTAAACTGAAGATCGATTAAAATCGGAGAATCGATATTTTTTACCCAGCCCTAATACATTATGTGCACATTTTCAATTGAGTTTTTTTGTGCTAATATGTGGTGTATACCTAGTGCTGCTTCAGGTTTCCAGGTAAACCACGATATTACTGTCTTACTGAAATAGTTCTGATAATTCGGCGTGGACCTACTATTTCCTAAGAATGTGTTGATTAATGTAGAATGTCGTTGTTCCAAATACTTAATAATAAATAATGTAGACATATTTTGGTTTGCAAACTGTATTGTTTCATCAGTTAGTCATGTTAGCACTCGGCTAACATATCCACCATTATTGTTTTGTTATATGTTTACAGTTTAGCAGCTGAACTTGTGTGGCCACAATTTGCTTGCATTGTATACGAAAAGACCAATCACAATAGATTTGGCCAGCTGACCAATTAGAGCAGAGTAGGCTTATGGAAGCAAGGGGTTTACAGACCTTATTTGCAGGACTGCTTCCAACGAATGGTTTTGAAATCATTGCAAAATGATTCTAATATTAAATGTATATACTGAGAAAATTACAATGTTTTTTTGACCTTAGATGCATTTAAACCTGGACACAATATTAGGAGACCATATGACCATATTGTAACATGCAAATAAACACATATTTGAACCAAGAAATCAAATTTTAGGTTTAGGATAATTTCATATTTAGTAAACTACTGTAAGAGATTGTCACATCTGTAGCTGTTCCTTTAAATAGAAACATACAGGAACCACACTGAGCTGCTGTCAAATTACATCTAATCCTGATCCTGAGGCCAACATGTTCTCTACCTCCTCTACCGTATCTGCCCCTCAGGTGGACGTCTCCAAATGTCTGTCTAAACACTGGGCTGCGCAGAGGAACACAGTCAGTCTACTACCTGAGATCTGTTCAAAGGAAACAGAAAGACAGCAGGTGAGACTTTGACCTCAGTAAAACAGCCAAACCAACCAAATGTGCATCACTATGAAATGAGTTATTATGATGTATAAAGGGTTATTTCTATAAAGATCTGCGCTATTACTACTTTTTATTGTGCTATACACTACTCGATTTTTAAAGTTTTCCCAATTAAAAAAAACATATATACTGACTGCAAGCTTTTGATTGGTATAGTGTATAATGTACAAAAGCTTTTTATTTCAGATAAATGCCGATCTTTGGTTCTTTCTATTCATCAAAGAATCCTGAAAAAAAAAAAAAAATGTACTCAACTGTTGTAAATATTGACGATAATCTTAATGAATGAATGTTTTTTGAACAGCAAATCAGCATATTAGAATGACTTCTGAAGGATCATGTGACACTGGAGTAATGATGCAGAAAATTTAGATTTAAATCACAGGAATAAATTACATTTTAAAATATATTCAAATAGAAAACTGTTATTTTAAATAGTAAAAATATTTCGAAATTTAACTGTTTTTGCTGCACTTTGGATCAAATAAGTATAGCATAGTGAGCAGTAGAGACTTCTTTAAAAATCACTACACTGGTAGTGTATATGACAGTGACAGTAAAGGCATTTTTCTTAAAGGAATAGTTCACTACAGTTCACTAATGTGTCTTAGGTGTATGTACACTTGGGTTTTAATACGGTCAAGTGCGATACAAATCACTAAAAAAGCATGTTATTGCCAGGTGTTAAGGAAGCTATGAAAAGCACAGTGCACTTGTATGTTTGCCGTAAGTCTCTAAATTACACATTATATTTGTCAAAGCAGGTGAACATTAAAGTCAAACAGTACTGAGAGTGTTTTACAACAAGGACAGGGAGCATCTGGCCCTCCGGTCCTGCTCAGATTTAAAAGGCAACATAATTAAATCCCTGGGAAAACGAATCTTTATCAAAGTCTTATCGGTGCTCTCTACCCCTCTTTCTCTCTCTCTTGCACACACATATTCACATTAATATTCAACCTGAGCAAAGGATGAGTCCATCAGGCAATCTTTCTGTTTGCCCAGTGGTCGACCCCAAAGAGACTTTGTTCCTCTTTTCGCTTATTTAATCAGGCCCAGATTAAATTTATCATTCCTCATTTATGGCACTCTCGCTTTAACTGTACCTTTAGTTCTGCCCTTCATAGTCAATTATCACCCACACCGCCAGCCTTCGATTTATTTAATGCAATCAAGCAACTCTACATTTTTTTATTCTATTTCATTTGACTTTTTTCAAAGCAACAGGACCTTAGCGACGTACGAGAACACAGGGCAAATTGAATAATAAAAAATGTCAGAAGAAATTAAAAAGGTCAGGCCGGTGAATTCACGTGCAGAGCACAGATAACCACCGCAGAGTTTAGCTGACTGCAGCGGAAAGACGGAAAGAAAATCATCAGCGAGTGATTGACCCCCGGTGACCCCATGCCCCTATCCAGGGTCATAACGGAGAGTGAAGAGAGATGCACCTGCTTATTTCAGGAGATGAGTGAGGGAAAAGCAGACGTGTCCTCTCTTGACTTTCCCTCTCTCTCTCTCTCTCTCTCACTTCAGAACTCTCTTCAGTCACAGACACAAGTAAAAGTGTCCCATCTAACCTGGACTGACAGCTGAAATTACAGACAACGGAAACTGCCACAGGTGAAGAACTGCAGCCCCCCAAACACCCCTTAAAAAGGCATTTTAATTTCATCTGAACCCTTCACCTCTCACTCTTCCTCTTTCAGAAAATCATAACAACCTTTTCCTGACACTTGCTGTGTTTTTAGTACACGTTATTAGGTTTCACACACCACACGCATAGACAGCAGTCTTGTGTTTAGCACTGATGTTTCGGTCTATAGAGAAAATTGTGATTTCTACAGTAGGTTACAGAGTTGAGTATATTTAGTGTTTTAAGTAAAAGTGTATATATATTTAATATATAAGTATATACAGTGCCTTGCGAAAGTTTTCATACCCCTTAATTTTTTTTTTTTTCACATTTTATGTTGCATTGCTGCCTTATGTTAAACTGCTTTAAATTACATTTTTCCACATTAATCTACACTCCATACACATAATGGAAAAGCAAAAAACATATTTTTACCATCTTTGCAAAGTTTTTTGTTTTTATTAAAAACAAAAAACTTGATTCCATTGCATAAGTATTCATACCCTTTTTATAGGACAGTTGAAATTTAGCTCAAGAGCATTCTTATTGCTTGTAGATGTTACTATACTTTGAGTGAAGTTAACCTGTGGCAAATTCAATTTAATGGGTATGATTTGGAAAGGCACACACATCTTAATAAAAGGTCTAATAGTTGAAAATGCATATCAGAGCAAAAACCAAGCCCTGAGGAGGTAAAAAAAAAAAACTGCCTGTAGAGCTCAGAGAAAGGATTGCATCAAGCCACACATCTGGGAAATACTTCAGAGAAAATTCTGCTGCATTGAAGGTTCACAGAGGCATGTAGTCTCCAATACCCTTAACAGAAGAAGTTTGAAACAATCATGACTCTTCCTAGAGCTGAGCAAATGATGGAAATCAAGTGGCGACCAAGAAGCTGATGTTCACTCTAGTTGAGCTCCACGATCATATATGCAGATAGGGGAAACTTACAGAAGGACAAACATCACTGCATTACTTTATCGATCTGGGCTTTATAAAGGTGTGACACACTTGGAATTTGCAAAAAAGCCCTCAGACTGTGAGAAACAAGATTCTGTGGTCTGATGAACCTCAATTACAAGCATCATGTTTGAAGGAAACCAGGCACTGCTCATCATCTTCAGAGTACCATCCAAAAAGTAAAGTGTGCTGGTAGCAGCCTCATGCTCTGGGGCTGGTTCTCAGCAGAAAGGACTCGTCAGAGTATAAGAAAAGTTCATTGCACTAAAATACTGAGATAGCCTTAATAAAACCCCAGTCCAAAGCATTCAGAACCTCAGACTGGACAGAAGGTTTACCTTCCAAGAGGGCAGTGACCCTAAGCACACAGCAAGAGTGGCTTATAGACAACTCTGTGAATGTCCTTGAGTGGCCCAGCCACAGCCTGGGCTTAAACCCAATCAAACATTTCTGAAGAAACCTGAAAATGTCTGCCAGACCCCATCCAAGCTGACAGAGCTTGAGAGGTAAAGAGATGAAGCAAATAATGGCAGATAATTGCCAAATGTGTGATTCAACCAAGTACTGAGTTAAGGGTATGAATACTTATGCAATGTACTTCTACAGTTTTTTTTATGATTTTTTTCCCCAGTTTTAATTTATGAAGTTGTGACAATTCTGTTTTTGTTTTGTCATTATGGTGCATGGAGTGTGGATTGATTTGAGGGTTTAAAACTGTGTAACATAAAGCAGCAACATAAAACGTGAAAAAAATGAAGGGGTATGAATACTTTTGCAAGGCACTGTAAATAGGGCTTTCACTAACAATTATTTTGGTAATAGTTCCCAGGTTTGGTAAACGTAGCGTTCACAGATGAACTTTATAATCACATGTAAATGATAACAGTTTGTGTGGAGCAGCATTTACTGTGAATGGTGCCGTTCTAATGCTGCGTTCCAGGCAGGTTTTTTAACTGGTAAATCACCACTTCAAACCACAACTCACGACTTTGTAGCGTTCCAGGCAAGTCACGCCAAACTGCCTGGGCACATTTATGAATTATGATTATTTTTATATTATTATTAATTTGATTGCAACGTTATATTGTCCTAAGCTCTATTTTTCTACCGTGTACTACTTGCATAAACACGGCACCCATTTGGGCTGACATTGTGGTTTCGCGGGCTATGTTACGTCAGAACTCGGAACTGGGAGTACATCGATCTAGTACGAGTTCACGAGTGGGAAGTCACGGGTTTGACTGCCGTTCCAGTGCACTTTCACTGGTAGAAGGATGGAAAAACACGGGTTACGGGCATAAGACTCACCCAACCTGCATACATGTAAATAATATGATGGGTTTTAACATATCATGCAGCCTTGGAAAACAATCTAATAAAGCATTTCATGGATTCTTGTCCTTGGAATGAGCCACTTCTGGTATTTTGCCTGTTACTCAACAATACTTTCTTAAAATTGAGTACTCTAACTGAATCAAGGAACTGTGACAGCCCTACATATAAACAAAATATAATTCTGTGGTACTTCTTTTTGTGTCTTGACACATTTAAGCATTCCCACCTCTGTTTTTCCTTTCTCTCTCTCCTCTGTATCTCAACCTGAAGCTACTGAAGTGAAAATATAAAACAGTACAACCAAAAGAAAACAGAAATGGCAGCAGCTCTTATCAGAGTCCTCTAGGGCACAGCCTGGCCACAGCCATCAGCATTAACATTAAAGAGACACAAAACAATGGAAAACTCTTTGGGAGAGAGAAACGAAAAGGGGAACGGGGAAGTCAAACATACAAGTAGATGTGCTGACAAAATGGTGTCACAGATTACAGAAGGGCATGATGGGATACTGGAGGATGCCCAGGAGTGCTGTAGGGAGGGTGATAAGACAGAGGAGAATGAAGATGATGTGGAGAGAGAGAGGAAGTGATCTCCATAAGAGCGATAAGTAGCCCAATAAACAAAGAGGAGAAAGAGAGAGAAAGCAAAAGGGTGGGAGTAAAGTCCGCTATAATATTCCAAAGACATTCTGACTGAAACAATAAACTCTGCAGGAGAATATTGCAAAGCCAGCTTTTGTTTCACATGGTTTCTTGTTATTCATTTATGGTTACATGATGTTCTAGATGGCTGGTCAGTTATACCATGAGCAGGTGGGATCAAGTACTATTAGAAAGATATTTTTGGCTTGACCCCCTTAAGTTAGTATGAGCTGGGTCATTTCTGTTACAGTATGTCCCCATCATTTGTGCAACAGCAAAGCTAATAAAGATGTTCCATGTTCCATGAAGATATTTTGTAAATTTCCTACTGTAAATATATCAAAACTTAATTTTGATTAATAATCTACATCGCTAAGAACTTCATTTTCAACTTTAAAGGCGATTTTCTCAATATTTTGATTTTTTTGCACCTTTTTTGCACTAGATTTTCAAATAGGCAAATACTGTCCTATTCTAACAAACCATACATCAATGGAAAGCTTATTCAATTTACAAATGAATGAAACATTTCTAGTTTTTTCAGTGTTGAAAACAGCTGTGCTGCTTAATATTTTTTTACAAAAACCATAATATTGCTATATCTATGTGAAAGAGAAATCTTTTGTAACATTACAATTTTGTTTTACTGTCACTTTTGATAAATTTAATGCATCCATGGCAAATAAAAGTACCTTTTTTACTTTACTTAGTTTTTTTGTTTTTTTTTCAAAATACAAAATCTGATCCCAAACATGGAAGTGTAATTTATCAATCATTTTACTATGATGTGAACAGACTTCGCTATTTTCTAGGTGACAAAAATCTCTATAAAGGAAAACCACCAAATTTTATTTATAAAATTTATTTTATCTTTTGAGTAATCAGAAAAATCAGAACAAAATTTGTTTTAAATATTTTTTTAATTTAATTATTTAATAATTTAAGTTGTTTCTGTTTTTAAAAAAGTTTTTATAAACATTCCTTTAACAACCAAAAGTCATGTCCTTAATGAAATCATCCTTCACAAAGTGACATTTTGGTAAGAATAAGAATTAGCAAATGCATTTTATGATGTTTTGTGGTATTAGTTGCTTTTCTCACTCCAAAACTGCTTTTCTCACTCCAAATCCTGGCATCTGGCTCATTTTCATGCCATTGTGTAAATAACAAGCCATAACTAATAAAGTTTAATCACCTGTTCTTGGCCAGAGCATATTTTGAAAGTCTACTATAGCCTTTTATAGAAATGCTTGCTTGAATTTACATTTCAAAAAGTACTGCATAACACGAAAGACCCAGCTGGTTTTCCAAGAAGGGATATTTTAGACATTTCCATAAAAAAAGACCTCAGCTCAAAAGGCAACACACCAGAAAAACCATATGCAAGCAAAGAAAAGAACTGAATTAGTCTATATATTCCCATCTGTCTGCTTTCAGCGGTTGAAATACCATAGCTTCATACAATTTATATTGTATCATATCAGTCCACTCATCTATTTCTTTCCTCCACTTTCTCAGGTCCTCATAACAGGAGAGACAAGTCAAGTGTGACAGACAATATGTGGCTATGCTACGTAACATGAAGGTGCCATTGAAAAGACACAAGGACAGAGTGGCGCCATGGCACACACACACACACACATACACAGACAGCCGGAGTGTCTCTGAGAGAGGCCTCTATTCACATTCAGAAGGCAAATAATAGCGACTGACAGACAAGCAGCTCAAAATGAGGTAAAGCTTATACTATTCATGTGAGAAGACATCTACAGTATGTCTGTGTGTGTGAGCGCGTGTGTAAGAAGTGTCAATCAGGGGTGTAAATGAAGTTGGGCAGTGTGAGTGACGTGGCCGGGGGGCAGGTCTGTCTGTCTGTCAAATGAGAGGAGAAAGGAATGAACAAGTGTGAAAAACGAGGAGATCCCGACGGGATGAAAAGGAAGAATCTACTCCAATTGTTGTCAGAAAGCAGGAGAGCGAGGCCATCAAGAGTTCAAGAGTTGAAAAGTTCAGACAGAGGGGAAAAAGGGTTTGAGACAGAGAAGATCGGCACGAACATGTACAGAAGGCTGCCAGCGCTCTCAATCTGAAACAAGAGTTAGCAGCATTAACTGAGACTAGGCAAGGATTTACTAGCCTCTCTTCGAGAAGAGGTGGGTTAAATAGAGGTGGAGAACTGTAAAGAGGGAGGGAGGGAGAGAAAGAAAGAGAGAGAAAGCACATGTCAGCAGGTATGGTTTGGATAGAAGCTTTCTGATTCTGTGCCATGTTCTTGTAGAGCTGACCGAGCAGCGCACACACGCACACACGCACACACGCACACACACACACACACACACACACACACACACACACACACACACACACACACACACACACACACACACACACACACACACACGTGCATACACACAATGCCATCGCCACCAGTCATCTTATCTACTCAGTGCTGCATGGTCATTCTTCCACTTCATTCCTCCCTTACTCTCTCGATTTTTTTCCTCGCTCTCTCCCTCCCACTTTTACATTCGTTGGAGGTTTTATTACTATAAATAGCTCCAATTACTACACTGTAAAAAAATTCAGTAAAATTTACAGTTAAAAAAAAACGCAGCTGTGGTTGCCAGAATTTTACTGTAACAAATACGGTAGCAACGTTTTAGATTATGGTTAACTGATATAATGTTAATATATGAACATGAACATGAACATGAACATGAACATGAACATGATGAGCTAAAGCCCATCACAAGCAGCACAAGCAAGTGCACATTGTCATTCACCTAAACAATAAAACACCATCGTGGTAACACACATGAAACTGAAATAATGCAATAAACATTAATTTAACAACATTAGACGTAATAACAACTTTAATGTACAGGTCCTTCTCAAAAAAATTAACATATTGTGATAAAGTTCATTATTTTCTGTAATGTACTGATAAACATTAGACTTTCATATATTTTAGACTCATTACACACAACTGAAGTAGTTCAAGCCTTTTATTGTTTTAATATTGATGATTTTGGCATACAGCTCATGAAAACCCAAAATTCCTATCTCAAAATATTAGCATATTTCATCCGACCAATAAAAGAAAAGTGTTTTTAATACAAAAAAAGTCAACCTTCAAATAATTATGTTCAGTTATGCACTCAATACTTGGTCGGGAATCCTTTTGCAGAAATGACTGCTTCAATGCGGCGTGGCATGGAGGCAATCAGCCTGTGGCACTGCTGAGGTGTTATGGAGGCCCAGGATGCTTCGATAGCGGCCTTAAGCTCATCCAGAGTGTTGGGTCTTGCGTCTCTCAACTTTCTCTTCACAATATCCCACAGATTCTCTATGGGGTTCAGGTCAGGAGAGTTGGCAGGCCAATTGAGCACAGTAATACCATGGTCAGTAAACCATTTACCAGTGGTTTTGGCACTGTGAGCAGGTGCCAGGTCGTGCTGAAAAATTAAATCTTCATCTCCATAAAGCTTTTCAGCAGATGGAAGCATGAAGTGCTCCAAAATCTCCTGATAGCTAGCTGCATTGACCCTGCCCTTGATAAAACACAGTGGACCAACACCAGCAGCTGACATGGCACCCCAGACCATCACTGACTGTGGGTACTTGACACTGGACTTCAGGCATTTTGGCATTTCCCTCTCCCCAGTCTTCCTCCAGACTCTGGCACCTTGATTTCCGAATGACATGCAAAATTTGCTTTCATCCGAAAAAAGTACTTTGGACCACTGAGCAACAGTCCAGTGCTGCTTCTCTGTAGCCCAGGTCAGGCGCTTCTGCCGCTGTTTCTGGTTCAAAAGTGGCTTGACCTAGCGCCTGTACACGGTGGCTCTGGATGTTTCTACTCCAGACTCAGTCCACTGCTTCCGCAGGTCCCCCAAGGTCTGGAATCGGTCCTTCTCCACAATCTTCCTCAGGGTCTGGTCACCTCTTCTCGTTGTGCAGCGTTTTCTGCCACACTTTTTCCTTCCCACTGAGGTGCCTTGATACAGCACTCTGGGAACATCCTATTTGTTCAGAAATTTCTTTCTGTGTCTTACCCTCTTGCTTGAGGGTGTCAATGATGGCCTTCTGGACAGCAGTCAGGTCGGCAGTCTTACCCATGATTGCGGTTTTGAGTAATGAACCAGGCTGGGAGTTTTTAAAAGCTTCAGGAATCTTTTGCAGGTGTTTAGAGTTAATTAGTTGATTCAGATGATTAGGTTAATAGCTCGTTTAGAGAACCTTTTCATGATATGCTAATTTTTTGAGATAGGAATTTTGGGTTTTCATGAGCTGTATGCCAAAATCATCAATATTAAAACAATAAAAGGCTTGAACTACTTCAGTTGTGTGTAATGAATCTAAAATATATGAAAGTCTAATGTTTATCAGTACATTACAGAAAATAATGAACTTTATCACAATATGCTAATTTTTTGAGAAGGACCTGTATAAAAGTAACAAGAAAAAAAAAAAGAAACATAGTTATTTTAACAAAAATCATCAAATTTAAAAAAATTGAACGAAGGGACTTCTGGGAATGTCAATTTACGGTCATTCACTTAAAATTTTCACTGTTGTTTTTCAGTTCTCAAAATGGTATACTACCGTAAAATTACATCCAATACAGTTTTCACCATATAAAGTAGGGCAACTTCCCATTAACCATTTAACAGGTTTTTGCTGTTTTTAGCATTTTTTGCAGTTTTTACTGTTAAACTTAGTCATTTTTTACAGTGTAGTAAACTTTCAGTGTAGATAACTTTCTATTTCAGAAAAAATAAAGCTTCCACATAACATTAAGCTGCACAAGTGTTTTCAGCACTGATAATAATAAGAAATGTGTCTTCAGCACCAAATTAGCAAATTAGAATGAATTCTGGTAAGGATTTTTTACTGACTTTTTTTTTTTTTTTTTTTTTATGCCTATGGGTGAGACTTCCGGGTCACTATCGGCTGTAGGGAAATAATGAGAAGAATAACAACGTGCAGTAAATGGTAAAACTGTTTGCACTACAAACCAGTGTGCTCATAATTAAGATAATACATTAAAATAACATGGTATAAGACACACAAATTTGCAATATCAAGCAGCAAAACAAACTGTTTTGTAGAGCTAGAAATAGCTGGGTGTGGATGAGACTGGAAGCCACACCCGAATAGCCGCACCCATTCTTACGGAAAGAAAAAGGTGGATAAGCAATTGACTGACTCACTGATTTAGCTGATTTATTAAAAAAAAAACTGATTCATTCAGGAATAAAACTTCCTGCATCCCAATTTGTATGCTATCTGCTAGGGCTGAACGATATCGATACGATACGATATGATATATGATATATGTTCGACGCATTATCAGTTGTCACGCAAACTTGTTGGTCCTCCTTCAAGTTCCAGTCTGCTAACCCACCTCTCATCTCCTCCGCTATATTATCCCCGGTATGCTCCGCGGGGAAGAATGATGTCTGCAGACAGCGGGTCTTGAGTTCGAAGTTTGTTGTGATAAAATGGACTGTTAAACTTATGTATGGTTCAGTTGTCCGGCTCATCCACAGGTCCGTGGTTGTGGCGAAATGATCGATTTCACGGAGCTCGGATTCAACACTCATTTTACACTCATTATAAAGTTTCGGAATGGCCACTTGATTGAAATGTGTTCGGGGTGGTATTTTATAACGCTTGTCCAGCGTCCGAACCATTTTTTTTAAAGCCTTCTTTTGAGACTGTGTATACAGGTAGCATGTCTTTTGCAATGTGGTATGTTATAGCGTCTGTAATTTCTTTGTGTCTGGTGGACGTCGACTCGTACGGCGTAACGTTACTGAACGCATCAGCAATCAAACTTTGCTTTGGCTTATTTTGGGATGACTGAGAAGTCCCCGGTGTTTCTCTCATTGTCATGCACTTAGTCTCCGCTGTCTCTGTAGTGTGTGCGCGCTGTCTTTAATGGTGCATTCAAGGGCACTCGTAAAACTGATGTTCGTTGTGTGACTGCCAGAGTTGTATGCAGGGCGGGGCGAGCGCGGAGAGGGGAAATCTATATCGTCTATATTGTTGCTTTTTTCGATAGTAATATCTTGAAAGTTCATATCTAGATATAGATACGATAACGATATATCGTTCAGCCCTACTATCTGCCCTATATAGTATTTGCAATTAGTAATCTTGAATACTGTTTAGGGTGGATAACATGCAAGTCATTGAGTCATTTATCCAACAAATATATTCTATAACACTGATTCATTCTGGAACAAAACACAACTAACATTTTTTACTTAGCAATGTGCAACAGTTAATTTTGCGGTGGCTTAGTTAGGATCTATTTGCTTTGATGAAGCAAAAACATATGCTAATATTGTGACTGAATCATATGTTACTCAATAATAAATTCTTGTTCATTTAAAATCTGTATTACATTCACAATTGTGCTTTGTTCTATATAAAACAATACAGTATTGTTTTATAGTGGACATCGGATGCCTATTTTCCACAAGTTGGTATGATACTTTAGGGTCCTCATGAAATGTCTGCAAAATACTTTGGTTTAAATTCCTCAGTGGTGGTGTAAAACAACACCCTTTTTACTTTGTCAAAAAGTAAAAAAAGTTCACAAGTGACTGTTTCAGTGCATACCTCTTTAAATGGTAATGAGCTACAGCTTACCCCACCCCTTCTTATCCATTTTCTGTGTATTCAGTGGCACGTTACCATCAAAAAAAAAACTAAAGACTGTGTCCTCAGTGGCTCTGGTTTCAGGAGAAAATGAAGACTCTTATGTTCCCTTTTACATCCAACTACAAAACACCTGCATTGCTTACAAAACATTGTTGTCGCAACAGCTGCTCGAGTGTGGAGAAAATGCTGTATAGCATATATAACTATGCTAATACAGGACAGTTCGTCAGCAGTTATGGGCGGGGCCTGAACAATATGACATCATACTGCTCAGAAAATCAAAACGGCTTTATAATTGAGACGGTTTAGATTTTTTGGGGACTAAAAAAAAAAGTTAAAAGTTAATTGATTTTTATCATTGTAGGGCAGTTGTGTCCACACACTGTTAAGACACATTTATATGCAAACAATGTAAAAGTGAATTTTACATCTGATAGCCCTTTTTAAAGTTTGATGACGTTACCATTATATTAGTAATGATCATTTTGACACTCAATGGTAAAACATACTTACAATGAATTGCATGAATTTTCCTAAACCTGAGCAAAGTTGAGCAAATCCATCAGTGACATCATCTGAAAGTAACTATTTGAAAATCTGAAGGTGCAAAAAAAAAAAAAAAAAAATTGCAAAAATATTGACAAAATTGCTTTTAAAGTTGTCCAAATGAAGTTCTTAGCAATGCATATTACTAATCAACAATTTAGTTCTGATATATTTTCAGTAGGAAAATTCACAAAATATCTTTATGGAACATGATCTTTACTTAACATCCTAATGATTTTTGGCATAATAGAAAAATCGATAATTTTGACCCATACAATATATTTTTGGCTATTGCTACAAATATTTCTGTGCTACTTAAGACAGTTTTGTGGTCCAGGGTCACACACACACACACACACACACACACACACACACACACACACACACACACACACACACACACATATATATATATATATATATATATATATATATATATAGTGTGAGTGTGAGTGTGTGTGTGAGTGTGTGCGTTTGCATTATTCAATACCCGCAACCTTCTATGATTGCACTTCTGAGAGAGTTTAAAATTTAATGTCTAGACTGGCTGTCTTACTAAACACCTAGATAAAGACAGCTTTGCGTGAGCTTTGATTTAAATTCTTCTATCCCGACAGGCCAGGCGTAATGCGATTCTTGTTAGCATAGCTGTAAACATGGGTGGTAATAACCTGAGACTAAAACACTCACAAGGAGGTCTAAGTACATCTGTAAACGTCATTAGAGCAAAATGATCAGGAGAAAGAGGGCCACGAAAAGAACAGAGGAGAGAAAAAAGGGAGCGATGCCTTTTAAGCAGGTGTTTACCCAGAGACTTGGAGCAGAAAGCCAAACAGTGGGGGCGCAAGGCTGGGTCACACTTCTCAGAGCTGAGGAATTTTTTGTCATTTAAGAAATGGCGGCGATCTTTTTTTTTTTTTTTTTTTTTGTCTGAATGCTGGGGGGCTTTTTTCTGTGACTTTCAAACACAGGCTAGAGTTTGTTTGCGAAATAAATTTTGGGGACCAAAGGTGGGTGAACGCCAACATGAACAAAGGCCAAAACCATAAGGAGCAGCTAAACGACGGGAGAGCAGTTCTAGGAGTCTGTCTATCAGTGTCCAGTGTGGTTGTTGGTGAGACAGGTGCGAGCGAGACAGGTGTCAGTGTGTCCGTGTCTTTGTTTTTGTTGTTGGATTTACTTTCTTTAATGTCCCTGCCAGCGTTCATCCCCTGACGTTTTGCGGTTTGGCCCTTTGACAAGGATGCGTGGAAGGAGAAGACCTCGGAACGTTGCGAGCCGCTGAAAGGTCAGGAGAATGTTGCGGACTTCACAGCAGCTCATTACGGATAGTCTGCTGGATGCTGTCACAAAAAAATGACAACCTGTCAGTCCAGAAAGGCAAACGTTGACATGGTGGCCGCTACACAGCACACACCTGCCCTTCCTTTCGCTCTTTTTCCCTTACTCTCTTCTTTTCTTCAGGGTGACATCCAGAATGATCGACCTCGTTTACACCTTTCAGAGTTATTTCTATATCAGACCACACAGAGGACAAAAAAAATCACAGGGATGTTTTGATGAAACAAACAAACAAAAAAAAAAACTTATATGCATATACACACACACACACACATACATATATATTACACATCATGTATGAATGTTATGTTTAAGTCTGTTATTTGCCGTTTATTTGTAAATTGTTTGCAAATTTTACTAGCAATATAATTTTGACTGCACTACCAGTCAAAAGTGATCCCAAGTACAGCAAGTACAGCAAAAACATAAAAAAACTAAATATTTTTAACATTTCAAATAATTGTTTTCTATTTAAATATATTTTTTTATATAGATGTAATTTATTTCTGTGATCAAAGCTAAATTTTCAGCACCATTACTCCAGTCTTCAGTGTCACATGATCCTTCAGAAATCATTCTAGTATGCTAATTTGCTGTTCAAGAAACATTTCAATAAAAAAATCTAAAATTTTATAAAAAAAAAATACTTTTATTTAAGGATACTTTAAATTGATCAAACGTGATGATAAAGTAATTTAGAATGTTACAAAATATCAGATAAATGCTGTTCTTCTGAACTTTCTATTATCAAAGAAACCTGAAAAAAATTTACTCAGCTGTTTTCAACATAATAATAATAATAAATGTTTTTTGAGCAGCAAATCAGAATTTCAGAATGATGTCTAAAGGATCATGTGACTGAATAAATTATGCTAAAAATTCAGCTTTGAAATCACAAGAATAAACTACGTTTTAATATATATTTAAATAGAAAACATTTTAAATTGTAAAAATATTTCAAATTTGTACTGTTTTTGCTGTACTTTGGATCAAATGCAGGCTTGGTGTGCAGACTTCTTTAAAAAACATTAAAACTCTTACTGTTCAAAAACTTTTGACTGGTAGTGTCACTTGGGGCTAAAAAAAAAATCACTCTATGGGACCAAAAACATGTTAAATTCTTTATATCAACATCCAAAAAAAGCCATATATAAATAATAAAATAATAATATAATTAAGACGTCACACATAATTTCTGGCACTGAAAAGAACCAAAAAATGAATTATTTTAAAGCAAGTTTCTAAATATTTCCCGCATATGCCATTTATCAAACAAAAAGATAGTCCCCCAAACTCAAGCCATTGGTAGAGCGAATGTTGCTGTGTCAGGTTGGTGGGGATGCATAAAAAAAAAGACAGAAAAAAAAACACCTTTAAGTACAGCTTGTTTGATTAGTACCAATGCACAATTCACACAGACTATGCTGACAATCGAAGTATTACTTGTAATGAAATGTTATCTTTTTCTCCAGGTGTTTTTGGCATTCTGGATAAGAGTTTCGCCCTCTCTCTGACCCCTAAAGCCGTCACCGCTGACAGAGACGAGACACAAAGTTATTTTCAATTTAAAATAAAGGTCGGCTTTTCTTGTGTGACCTCTGACCTTTGAGTTTGAGCATCATCATGTGAGTCTGTGAGTGGGAAATGAGGAACAGGGAGAGAGCAGGCGGAACAGGAATGCTGGGTTTGACCGGGAATGCCGAATTCTCCGGCACCTGGAGGAGCTCCATCTAACAAGCAGCCGAAGTGATCAGCCATGCATGGACAAAACACACCCATCCAAGTGCCCCTCTACAAACACAATGACTTTGATTCTAATGGGATGCCCACTCGATGTTAAACCCAGCACACACACTCCCTGCTATTCTATCCACGGCTCCTGCATGTTGTATTTGACTGATGATAGTCAACACATACACATGTTTCCCCTTTTCCTCTTTATATGGGGAAATCCTCAAACGCAGGCGGCTGGCCGCAGGTAAGTGGACACAATAGCAGGGAAGTGCATTGCTGTGTCAAGCCCTGTCTTGTCAGATCCTATATCAGCTTTCCTAAGCAGGGGCCCGCAGGGCCTGGACCAGGGCTCAGAGAGTTTTCGGCAGCGGTTAAAGTATTAAAATGGTTCTGAGAGTTCTCGTATTTCAGACATCATATCTCCTGACAAACTAAACGAGGTGGCCCTCACCAATCAGTTGTGTGACTAAGAGCCAGTGTTTGTAACATGGCCTGTGTCTTACTTGAAAACTTGTCAAGCCTCTGCCGCAAATTACAGCACTATAATAGACTAAGGGTGTTTTCACACCTGCCTTATTTAGTTCGGTTGAATCGCACTAGAGTTCGTTTTCCCTCTTGGTGCGGTTCGTTTGAGCAGGTGTGAATGTAGCAATCGCACTCGAGTGCGCACCAATAGCGTACCAAAAAAGCGTACCAAAAAAGAGGTGGTCTCAGTACGTTTTCAAACGAACACTGGAGCGGTTCGTTTGTGGTGAGAACATGAACCGAACTAGAACAGACCCAACCGCAAAAAGTACTGCGCCTTTTTGGACTAATCCAGCTGCCGTAGTCCCCTGTGTTTTTCATTATGGAATGAGGAGGACAAGTATTTGTTGACGGTTAGCGCTTTAGCAACATAGCCCCATGACAGCTCGCGGACAAACTTGCAGTTGTGAGGAGGTGCGGAGCCTCATAAATTTGGTCTGATGATCATATTAGGTCCCAACTTTCGAAATCTCACAAGAACATCACAATCGTTCTCATTGTTTAAGGAGCCATTCACATGTCGCGCCTAAAAACGCGTGGAAAACGCTAGGCGCGCCGCTTTCTCTTTCTTTCCAAACTGCTCTGTAGCATGCGCTCCAGTGGCGTCTGCCATTGCTAAGCAACCATGACCTGCGCTTCCATAAATATGCGAAAGTTTCAGTAAAGGATAAATGGATTTTCAGCATTAAAAATCGCTTGCAGTAGCTCTGCTATTATATTTATTAAAAAATGTTTATTCCTGTACAGCTATGATAAGCTGTTTCTCCAACTTGCCAGTGCTTTCAATGTTATTAAGGGAAAGGATGAAGCTGATTGGTTGGTCCGTGTCACATGACCTGTGGTGCGCTTGGATGGTTAGCGAATGGAAAAAACGAGCACGTCGCAACAGCGTCGCTTCCATTCTAGGCGCACATACCGCGCGTCTACATTTGAAATGACGAGCTTGAGCGCGCAAAAGACGCTACATGTGAACGGCCCCTAACAGTTTAGAAAATACGTTCAGTACACTGATCTATATAATTCTCTATTATAGAACAGTGGTTCAATGACACGATATGGCCAACGAGTGATGTGGATGTTGTCACATGACTGCATTTTGGTTCGTTTCAACTGGTTCGGACCAGAGCAATCAGTGTGGTGTGAAAAGGACCCAAAACGGCAGACAAATGCTACAATGTATTATTTGTTGCCCTTGGTCCGGACCAAATGAACCGAACCACAGATGTGAAAGCACCATAAAATGCTACTATTGAGACCAGTGTTTCCAAAGAACAGCATAGTTGCTAAAGGTTGTACGCTTCGTAGCAATGCCACATCACCATTTATGCCCAGGAAACAACTGTTGAGTGAAAAAAAGGTTCTTGATTCTGTATTTGTCCTTTTTCATGGTAATTATACAGTTGAGGACAAAAGTTTACACCCCCTTTTAGAATCTGCAAAATGTTATTTTATCAAAACAACAGGAATCATACAAAATGCATGTTATTGTTTATTTAGTACTGATCCGGATAAGAAATATCGCATGAAAGCTGAATTTATAAAAATTACCCCGTTCAAAAGTTTACATCCCCTTAAATGTCCGCTTTTCTTCCGAAAAATCCTTTCAAGTCCCACAAATTCATTGGCTTTCCAGCATTTTTGTGTATTTGAACCCTTTGCAACAATGACTGTATGATTTTGAGATCCATCTTTTCACATCGAGGACAACTGAGGGACTCATATGCAGCTATTACAGAAGGTTCAAAGCGACACCATGGCATCTGACCAATCGGAAGTTGCCCGGGGCGTTTCAAACTTCAGCGTGCTTCCGGAATGAGAAAATGCTGATTTATGCTCCTACCTTCTCCCACAAAAACGGAACAAGCATCGAAATGCACAATGGTAAGTCAATGAAACTCACACATTATATAGATGAATTGTTGCGTCATATGGTGATATAGACGTTGTTTGCGTAGGATTTCTAGAAATTAGTGAACGATGTGGTATAAAAATGGTGTGATCATATTTGATCATGCGCCCGTTTCAGGTAACACAACAGAATGTACATATTTAGACATACGCCCGGTTCAGGTAAAAGTAAAGCAAGTGATAGTTTGGCTGTTTTTATGCCTGTTTTTTGTCCACTGAATATTGCACAGGCTTGTATAACATTATACAGTAATCCAGTGTCAAACTTAAACCATTTATTGAATTGATCAAGAAATAAACAGTGAAAAATGTTTAATTTTGGTCAGTTTTAGTACCTATAGATTGGTGTTTATTATTTCTGCTAAACTAGGTGGTACCACCAGAACTTTGTACTATTTTTTTCACTTCTTTTTCTAAATTTACAATTTATGTGAATATTATATTTTTTCAGTAGATCTGCACTTTTCTTTCACAAACAAATCAACATGGGCTTGATACAGACTCAGAAACCTTTTCTTTTCTTTTACAGCTGTCTACTCAACAATTCTATGGATAGAGGTCAGTTTTTGTTGTGCCAGGTGACCCCATCGAGGGTTCTAAAGAGGAAGACAGCAAGATTTTTAATTTCCTAAATAAATATTCTGTTAAGTTTTTATATATATTCATTCTTTTTTTCATGTGTAAATTGTTCCTAAATAAATATTCTATGAATATTACATATGTTTTGTGTATTTATTTATTTATGCCTTATATTTAAAATGTATACACATTTTTGGGGGGAAAAATTACCATAGACTGGCAAGGAATCATATATGATCACTTCATTTAACCTAATTTTCAACATAAAAACATATTTTTTTTAAGTCACAAAAGTTTAAAGGTCTTGTAATAACCTCCAATAACACTCTGGGGTTGGATTTTAGAATTTCCAAGTATTTCAGTGAGTGCCCTATAAAGGGTTAATGCATTGTTTTTCTTCTGAAGCATCAGTGAGCGTTTGAACCTTCTGTAATAGTTGCATATGAGTCTCTCAATTGTCCTCAGTGTGAAAAGATGGATCTCAAAATCATACAGTCTTTGTTGGAAAGGCTTCAGTAACACAAAAATGCTGAAAAACCAAAGAATTTGTGGAACCTGAAGGATTTTTCTGAAGAACAGGGAGCAGTTTACCTGTTCAGGACAAACAAGGGACTCATGAACAACTATCACAAAACAAAAAAATCACAGCTGTGGATCATTCAGGTAACAACACAGTATTAAGAATCAAGGGTTATTATTTAAAGCTATTATTTTCTCTTGAGGACTATATGTAAAAATCTAGTATGTGAAATATTACCCTTATTCAGGTTAGTACTAAATAAACATTAACATGCATTTTGTATGATCCCTCTTATTTTGTGGGAAAATAATCAACATTTTGCAGATTCTGAAAAGGGGATGTAAACTTTTGACCTCAACTGTATCTAAACATCTTAAAACAAGGTTAATTTGTCTGACAGGTAAAATTGTCCTTTTTTTTTTTTTTTACAGAAACATAATTTAAAGTCGTAAAGAAATTATGTTTTTTGAGGAAAACATTTCAGGACGTCTCTCCATATAATGGATATGTATGGTGCCCCCAAGTTTGAACTTCCAAAGTTTAAACGCAGCTTCAAAGGGCTTGAAACTATCCCAGCTGAGTAAGAAAGGACTTATCTAGCGAAACATTTGGTTATTTTCTAAACAAATCGACAATTTATATACTTTTTAACCTCAAATGCTCGTCTCTGTGATGCACATGCGTAATCTGTGTAATCCGGGTCAATACAGTTAGGATATGTCGAAAAACTCCCATCTTGTTTTTGTCTTCAACATCAAAATTGTCCTACAACGCTGTTTTATATTTTTTTGGAAAGTCCGTTAGATCTTTTTTGTACGTTCACTTTGTAAACACTGCGTTGGTACTTCTGCAGCAATGTAGGACGATTTTGAAGTTGGGGAAGAAAACGAGATGGGAGTTTTTCGACATACCCTAACTGTATTGACCCGGATCACACAGACTACGCATTTGCTTCACAGAGACAAGACAAGACGAGCATTTGAGGTTAAAAAGTACATAAATTGTCAATTTGTTTCGAAAATAACCGATCGTTTCGCTAGATAAGACCCTTCTTCCTCGGCTGGGATCATTTAGAGCCCTTTAAAGCTGCATTTAAACTGCATGTTGGAAGCATTTTTGGCACCATACATATCCATTATATGGATAGAAATCCTAAAATGTTTTCCTCCAAAAAACATAATTTCTTTACGACTGAAGAAAAGAAAGAAATGGACATCTTGGATGACAAGAGGGTGAGTACATTATCTGTACATTTTTGTTCTGAAAGTGACCTAATCCTTTAAGAGCTGCCTGCATTCCAATATTTTGTTTTCACTCAAGACCTAAATTACTGTATTTACGAGGTTACTTGCAATGACAGACATTTTGACATATAAAAGTGTGTATATTAATCGTTCAAGTAAAACAGCAAAAATAACTCTCAATACTCAATAATCCTGTGCTCAATGTGCGCGCCTCTCTGACAGTGCTCAGAAACAGTTTCTCTGACATTGCCCACATATAGCGAAATAAGTTCTCTTTCGCTGCTGATCGCGTTTTAACGGCTCAAAATCATTTGTTTTTGTGAAAAATGTTTTGTATTTCGTGATCAATTGTCATGACCACGTAACACAGCATTGTCACTTGAGCGAGTAACCATGATAGAGACAACAGTCCAAAATCTCTACTGGCTGACAAATTTCTACCAGTTAATCGTTCACCCCTACAGTAGTATTCTGAAATATTATTGAAAATTTTGAGTGGCCATTACTCCTTTTTTTTTGTGTCACATGATCTTTAGAAATTATTCTGATCTGCTGATTTTGATATTATTTCCTGTTTAATATTTTTGTGAAAATTTAGACATTGAATAAAAACATTATGATTTTTGATTATTAGAAAGCATTTATTGAAATATATAATTCATTTAATGAAAGGTATTCATTTCTTTTAACAACTTTATAAACAGTTTAAGTATATATTGTGTGATCAAAACTAAAAACAAACAAACAAAAAAAGTTTCATGTAAAATAAAATAATATTTTTGATACACACATAAAAGTGCTGCCAAAAATAGTTAGTCATCACATTTGTGGTTTTGTGATCGGTTCAAATTTTGTCATGGTAAGTCAAATCCTTAAGAAACACAAATCCGTCAAGCATTGTGTTACATTTCAAGGTCTGGTTTAAGAGTTTCCACAAAGGCAAACAGACCATTGTGTTGCAGCTTAAACCTATCAACTCCCATACAGCCAAGCATTGTCTATACAAACATATAAAGACCTATTTAAACAGAAAAAAGCCATCTGAGCTGAACATTTCAACACTGCTAAATCAGTATATACTTTGATGACTATATTTTTTAGCACTTAAAGAGGGATAATGTGACACAAGCAAACACAAATGACTGAAAGTGTCTGAACTGTTTGTACTTGACTATCATGTACCTTTTTTCTGACAAATGACACTGGACTCATCCCAAACCACAAACACACCTGCATACACGAAAGTGCACTTTTTTTGGAGCACCCAACTACCCCTTCAGTCCAGACAGGAGGTTTGTTGGCATGACAACACTATCCCAGCTAACATCTGTACGGTAACTTAGGGTGCGACAACTACGGGCCTAATCCCTACACAGACAGCGAGAGACACTAACAAAAAAACAAACCTCAAACTCAGGAGCCGGTCCAGGATGCTTACTGTCTCTCTGTTTCTCCATTTCTCACCATTGTGCAAGAGAGTGTGAAGGCCAGGACTGCCCGTCCAGTTTAAGGGATTTGAATTAATGCAACATGTTTTGATTGCTGGACAGCTACAATCAAACACAAAGGCCGACTTGAACAGCACTCTGATCCCTAAGGAAATGATTCACTCTTTAGATGAGTGCAGTGGATGTGTAGGACTCTAAGAAGAGCATTGTTCAGGCAACAAACAAAACAACAACAACAACAACAACAAAAAAAAAAAGACAGGAACCAGAGACCAAACACAACGCTACATTGATGTGGGTCATGTGTGGCCCATCAGCACCCTCCACTGCAATAAAGAGGAAACTGCAATATATGAGATTCATTTCGTCAAGTGATGGTTCACCAGTCTTATAAGTTAATCACAATGTGATCTACATCAAAATTGTTTTAAGGCCTTCAATTTATAACTATGTATCATTATTAAAATCTGAATCTGCAAAATGTTCATACAAAAATCCTACAAAATATGTAATTTTTTTTATTTAGTACTGACCTAAAAAAAATTTAACCTAAAATATTTTTCCACAACAGAAAATAATAATTTAATTTATAAAAATGACCGTGTTCAAAAGTTTACATACACTTGATTCTTAGTACTGTGTTGTTACCTGAATGATCCACTACTGTTTTTTTATTTTTTAATGATAGTTGGTTATGAGTCCCTTGTTTGTCCTGAACAATTAAACTGCCTGCTGTTCTTCAGAAAAATCCTTTAGGTGGTCCCACAAATTCTTTGGTTTTTCAGCATATATATTTGAACCCTTTCCAACAATGACTGTGTGATTTTCAGATCTATCTTTTCTCACTGAGGACAAATGAGGGACTCAAATGCAACTATTACAGAAGGTTCGATGCTCACTGATGCTCCAGAAGGAAAAAAACGATGCAAGAGCCAAGGGTGTAAACTTTTGAACAGAATGAGGATGTGTAGATTTTTCTTGTGTGTGTGTGTGTGTGTGTGTGTGTGTGTGTGTGTGTTTTATATACACAAACCAGGGTCGAAAAACAGCGAGGGCTTGTGACAAAAATGTAACCAAAATTAACAAAAATGCCCCACAAATTCAAGACAACGAGGAATTATGTTTAGATTCGCTCACACTGCATCAGGTTGCTTTTACGTGCTATTTTGTGCAGTGTTGAGCCTTACAATCAATCAAACGCGTTTCTGCTGAACTTAGTAATGTATTGGCCAATCAGAAGCGCTTAGATTAGTTAGCGCTAAAAATGCGCCAATCAGAGGCGCTGCTCGCAAATTCCCTCATCATAAACAACACAGTGCAGTACGATGTAAATAAAAGATTAATTTAGTAGCTTTAGTTATTATAACTAAGTTTTTGGCATAACTTGTGCTAGATTTAGGTAACGTCATGGACTGACATGTTTGTCTGTGAAGCCAGAATGTGACGTGCCCAGAACAAAACAAATACATTTTATATCATTTTCTATGTCTATGTTTATAACTATTATTACAATGTAAACAGCAAAAAGCTACAATCATGACTTTTGTCATAATCTTGCAGTCCTATGAGCTCCTGTTTTTTACATTTTTCATTTTTTACTACGTTTAGATACAATTTTAATCAGTGTATTGTTATTGAATACAGTTTAAAATATTGATTAATTGGGTAAATTTAAGCATTTGACATTAAATACAACATATGGTTTTTATAATAATAAGGTGATTATAAAAATTGCCCTCACAAATGTAGAAAATGCTGCTTAAAAAGTTAATTTCTGACCCTGACACACACATATATAAACACAACTATAAACTATATAATATAAAAAATATCATAATACAACATGGAAAGCATATTTTAAAAATTGTATTGTATTTTATCTAATTATATTTTACATTATTGTTCAGTAAGCAACATATGTTCCCTTATGCTGGGGAAAAGGCAAATTATATGGACTGTCAAATTAGGTTACCACCAATATCTCAGCACTTTGATTTCAAAATGGATTTAATGGCGTGTTTACGAGAGGAAAGACAGGATGATTGACAGCTGGAGGGTGGGGCTGCTTTATAAGCAGGTGAAGTGTGTGCTTTACTTTGATCAGAGCGTGCGTGTGTGTGTGTGTGTGTGTGTGTGTGTGTGTGTGTGTGTGTGTGTGTGTGTGTGTGTGTGTGTGGCTGCCAGGCATGGGAAAGTTTGAGGCTGACAGAGTGTGTAGTTGACAGGCATGGGGAAGTCTGAGGTTGAAAAAGCATTCTTGAGTAAATACTCCTGAGGGCTTTGTTGTTTGAAGCTAAATCAAAGAGCACTTAGAATGATCATGAGCCAAGAGAACCCAGCTGTACATTTGTGAAACAATGTGACAACTTGAAATCTGCCTGTCTTAAAAACCCCTACAGGAGAAGAAACTAAATAACACCCACTCAATTGCTTCCAGTCAGGTTTCAAGGGCCTGGAACTAAACGTAGTCCCTTCAAAAGTCCAAACAAGTGCAGGTTAAAAATGACAGCAATTAAAATTAAACCATTCATTGATTTGTGAAATATAAAGGTTCAAACTCTTAGGTGCTTCTTGTTTATTACTTGCTTTGAATTTGAATTACGCTTCAAAACTAGTGCTACACTGACACCTAATGTTCATAAGACAGTACTGCAGATTAAACGTTGGGCACTAGACAGATCACGCCAAGAAATAAGCTTCTAAGTTAACATCTAAAGAATGGACATCACAGTTCTCACGTAACTCCATTGAGAGGTGGCATTTAATCAAGATGGATTTTGCTAACAGACTATGGAAAAGACATAATAGTTGTCTGGAGAAGGGTTGTGGTGAGTCACCGGCAGACAGTACCAGATCACCAACAGATACAACCGCCTTTGAATAAAGCAGATCATTGTGATAGAGGTTATAAAAAGGATTTATAATCACAAAAATAAGGGTATGTGAATCTTAATCCAATCAACATGGATTATAATACGTCTCTGTTCACATAACACTTGGCACTTTCATAGTGCTAAAGTGCCAGTTCTGTCATTTCTACCATGGGTGAATACCAGTGGTTTCAGTTAGAAATATTGTGAAATATTGTGATACCACAATACAATTAATTTACGTGCTATGACCTAGGGCTGCACAGTTAATTACATTTTTATTCGTGATTACAATTATGGATCCCACAATTATATAATCATTTAAAGACAACCTTAAGACAACCTTTTTTCCACAGGTTGTCTTAAGGGCTTTTTCCATCGTTTTACATTTAGCTTTGGCATAACATTATAATACCATGGTCTTCTTTTAATTTAAAGAAGAAACCAAACCTATGTACAGTTGACATTTGAGGCTTAATGCTATAGAAAAGGTTATTTCTATAGCAGTTTTTCAGGAAGAGTGTTACCAGCTATAATGTTTGTTTTATATATAAAAATATGGCATGCAGTTTCTTCAAACAGTGGTATATAATATTCAAAACATCATTTAATGTAAATTGTGATAATCATAATCAATAATCGCAACTTCAAATTCAAATTAATCAACAATTATGATTTTTATCATAATCGTGCAGCCCTACTATGACCTTACTGAAAATTACTGTAATATGTAAAAATGCAACTGCACTGAGAAAAAAAAAAATACTACAGATATTAAAAAAATGGGCCCAAAAATGCCCCTAAGTTTTTTTTCATGTTTTATGTAGACCAACGTTGAAAAGGTTTCAGATTAATAAAAATTCTTTTTTTTTTTTCTTTTTTTTTAAATGTCTTCTATGCTCACCAAGGCTGCATGTATTTGATTAAAAATACAGCAAAACTGTGAAAAATTCTGTATTTTAATATATTTTAAATAGCAAAGCAGAATTTTCAGCAGCATTTCAGAAATCATATTATGCTAAGCTGATAAAGAAACATTTCTTATTATCAATGCTGAAACAGTTGTACTGCTTGATATTTTTGTGGAAATTATTTGATTAATAGAAAGTTCAAATGAGATCAAACACATTGAAGACTGATGGGGAAGAGAAGAAATTGTTGAATAAAGTTGCTGTTTTTGTTTTCTTTTTGCACAAAAAGCATTCTTGTAGCTTCGTAACATTATGGTTGAACCACTAATGTCCCATGGACTATTTTAACAATGTCCTAACTACTTTTCTGGGCTTTGAATGTGTCAGTTGTGTTGCTGTCTATGCAGGGTCAGAAAGCTCTCGGATTTTATTAAAAATATCTTAATTTGTGTTCCGAAGATGAACAAAGGTCTTACGGGTTTGGAACAAAATGAGTAATTAATGAGAGAATTTTCATTTTTGGGTGAACTATTGTTTCAAAAATACAAATATTCAAATATATCTCACTTCGCTGTCCAAAAAGTTATGTAGTTGGTCTGATCTCAGACAATATTAAGAAAAAGTTTAAGCTCTCTCAAACAAACCCATAGTATTTTTCCTCCTTCACCCTGTTCTTAGATCACCTGGGCACTGAAATGATAACACATCCCACATAGCATCTCTTTATTCAGAGGCATAGTTTGATGAGGTCAAAGAGTGCAGATGTTCTTAAATCCCTCACAGGTATTGTTTTGATTTTCCCTCTTTGCACAGACCATGAATATCCTCATGTCACCAGGTACAACGTGTGCATTAGACACAATAACAAACATTCCCACTGATGTGGCATGAACAATGCAGGTTCACAAAATCTGTGAAAAACAGCACATTTAAAAAAAACGGCAGAAACCAGCTAAAGTCACTAGAGCATGAGTTGATAGAGGTGCACTGAATCGGGGACAGCATCTGACAGCTGAGATATGACTTTTTAATCCATGAAGTCAGTCAACTTATTATTTATCTAAACTAAGAGTACTGAATTACCTTTGGCTCAATAATCTATAAAGTGAATAAAAAAAAATTCTCACAAATTCATTATAATAATTGCAAAACAAATATATACAGTTTAACTCAAGTGTTTACATACACCTTGCAGAATCTGCAAAATGTTAATTATTTTACCAACATAAGAGGGATCATACAAAATGCATATTATTTTTGATTTAGTACTGAACTGAATAAGAAATTTCACATAAAATACATTTACATATAGTCCACAGCAGAAAATAAGTTGAATTTATAAAAATGACCCTGTTCAAAAGTTTTCATACACTTGATTCCTAATACTATGTTGTGACATGAATGATTGCCTGAATAGTTAAACTTACCACTGTTCTTCAGAAAAATCCTTCAAGTCCCACAAATTCTTTGTTTTTTCAGCATTTTGTGTATTTGAACCCTTTTCAACAATGACTGTATGATTTTGAGATCCATCTTTTCAGACTGAGGAGAACTGAGGGACAACTATTACACTGAGGCTTCGAAAGGAAACTCGATGCATCAAGAGCCAGGAGTGTAAACTTTTGAACAGAATAAAGATGTGTATATTTTTCTTATTTTGCCTAAATAACAGATTTTTTTCATTTAGTACTGTCAGTCAGTCACAAGTTTAAATACACAAAATTGCTAAAAAAAAATTGTGGGACCTGAGGGATATTTCTGAAGAACAGCGGATCATTCAGGTAGCAACACAGGTATTAAGAATCAAGTGTATGTAAACTTTTGAACGGAATAATTTTTATATTTTTTTCTAGTGGAATATATGTAAACATCTTTTATGTGAAATATCTTATTCAGGTCAGTACTAAATAAAAAAATACTATGCATTTTCTATGATCCCTCTTATTTTTGTAAAATAATTTACATTTTGTAGATTCTGCAAGGTGCATGTAAAATTCTGACTTAAACTGTAGGCAGTCAATAAGACTAACTGTTGCTTCATCTTTTATTAATTATTTCATTTGACTGATTGTAGTTTAATTTTCAATAGTATGACATGGAAAGAGTTGACTCATGTCAAGCACAGATTAAGACCTGTTGAAGCAGGTCTGGATTATTCTAGAATTTCAGTCTTCACCGTGTGCAATCTGATACCGTGCTATTAAAATATTTCAAACTGTATTTACTGGTGTGACGGTCCTGTCAAGGTTATGTGATTTAAAGGTTAAATATGTTTTCAAAAGAGATCTAACACATACATAGCCAAATGTAACAATAGCTTGCTTAAATAAGATGACGGATGCATAAAAGTCACATGAATTTCACAGAACAATTTGACAAGAATAAATGCCTGCGGTAAACTGTTATAAACATAGAATATACATCTGATTTTACTTATATTAACTGCATATAATTTGTCAATATGTACAATCAAGCCCGAAATTATTCATACCCTTAAATTTACTTTTATTCAACCAGCAAGTTTTTTTTGACCGGAAATGACTCAGGCTTCTCCCAAAAGAAATAAGACAATGTACAAGAATCATCATTGTGGAAAAAAATATTTCTCAGCTTTTATTTACATTTGAACAAAAAGTGGCATGTCCAAAATTATTCATACCCATCTCAATAATCAATAGAAAAGCCTTTATTGGCAATTACAGCAATCAACGCTTCCTATAATTGCTGACCAGCTTTTTGCATGTCTCCACTGGTATTTTGCCCATTCATCTTTAGCGATGAGCTCCAACTATTTCAGGTTGGAGGGTCTCCTTGCCATCACCCTGATCTTTAGCTCCCTCCACAGATTCTCAATTGGATTTAAGTCAGGACTCTAGCTGGGCGACTGCAAAATGTTAATGTTTTTGTCTGCTAACCATTTCTTCACCACTTTTGCTGTGTGTTTTGGGTCGTTGTCAAAATACCCCCCACCATGTTTGACAGGGATAGTGTTCTTAGGGTTGAAGGCTTCTCCTTTTTACGCCAAATGAAGCCTACATCGTTGGGCCAAACAATTCAATTTTTGTTTCATCTGACCATAAAACAGAAGACCAGAAGTCGTCTCCTATGTCCAGATGAGCATTTGCAAAAGACAAGCAGACTGTCTACAAAACAACAGCAGAGAGTTTCTGTTTTTGACCTGTTGAGTTGATTAAAACAGCTGTTCCCAATGAATCAGGGTAATTAGGATGCTTTAGAACAGCTTGGACTATTTGGAATTGTATAGAACTTTGGATTTTCCCATAGACTGTGACAGTTTGCAAAGGGTATGAATTCTACTTTTTGTTCAAATGTAAATAAAAGCTGAGAATTTTTTTTTTCCACAATGATGCCTCTTGTACATCGTCTTATTACCTTCTGGGAGAAGCCTGTGTCATTTCTGGTCAAAAAAAAACTTGCTGGTTGAATAAAAGTAAAGTCAGAATTTGCCAGGGGTATGAATAATTTCGGGTTTGACTGTAAATAATCACATTTACTTATTAAATTATTGCTAACTATTTTTTAATTACATCTTATTCAACATAAGTACTATTTCTTTCAAAACAGCATAATGTAAAATTACTAAATCAAGTTAAATTAAAACTTAATTATTGCAATATCTGATTAAAACAAAAATACATTAAACAGTATTGTGCAGGTGTAGCACACTTGATTTTGTACAGAAAACTGGAGGTGTTATTAAACACCAGTCCCACAATACACAGTGAGAATGAAAGAGCCTGAGGGAGAGAAAACGAGAGAGAGAGGGAGACCATAAGAAAGACAAGGAAGTAGACAGGCTCAGACATTTTTAAGAATGTCCTATAAAATATTCTGAATATGATATTCTATTCCAAATATGACTGAGTGGCAAAAATTATATCCAGCAATCTGGCTGTATTGTTAAACAGAATTAAAAAGCAATCATAAACTAAAATCTTGCCATCTCCTCTCTGTGTTTTGGAGAAGAGTGTTTGGTGTTGTTTTCTACGTGGACATCACATGAAGAAGCAACATTATCCTCAGCTCCTTTGTTAGGCGGTTTGTAATGAGCCTGTAATGAGTTCATGTAAAATGCAGCAGGGAGATCATCTATCTCACCCAGAGCAGGGGTCCTCACAGCACTGAACTGATACAGAGGCCCTATATCACCCTCTCAACATAGCAGACAGCAAGAGACGTCTAAGTGTCAATGACATGGCTGCTCTCAGCTGTATTTTCTGACGAAATCAAGCTTGCATATCTGTCCATATTAGTATTTTGTAAGTACTAGACTTGGTATAAACCGACAACTCGCCTTACTAACTGAAAATATTTTCAGAATGAGGAGGAAATATAAGACATAACCTAGTTTTGATAGCTTCTGACTGTAACTTTCATACAGTATGTCATATTTATGTCACTGTCCTTGTTACAGTCTCAAATTAACAGATAGGACTGTTATCTAGAATAAGACTAATAATTATAATACGTCTGTAGTCCAACTAATGACAATACTTAATGCTAATATTTTCCACACTTCTCTGCAAATCACAAGCCACTATAGAATTAAGTACAAGCCAACAACAGTGAACCCTATCCAGTCAGCTAAACCAGTCCAGCCCTGTCAGCTAAACAATTCTGAAACGCCACCGGAAATTTTAGATTTTTAACGGGTAATAAGAGAAAAAAACTACTTAACCACACACTGTTTCGCGTTGTACAACGATTTATACAAATACATTTAATTTAGCATGCACAAATGATCCAACACTCTGAACTACTCGTGTGCACAGGATACTCTGCCTCTCGCATCATTCAAGGACTTACCGGTTAGTTCACAAATAATCTGTTGATCTCCAGTTGACTGAATTGATGCCGCATGTGCTGTGTGTTTGTTGCCAGACGACTAACGTTACAAATTAATATAACTTAAGAAGAATACAAGCAAATATAAACTTGTCGCAGTAAAACGCGATCTCCTTCACTTGTGAAACTTTTAAACTCATAAGCTATTTTTACGGATTGTTAGCTGTTGCTAACCATTGACATGTTCATGATTTCAAGAGTGTCCAAGCAACGGACGCAACTCTCCATCAGTGTTTACTTTTCTCCCGCGTTGTTTTCCAAACATTACGGTACTCTAATATCTTCCGGGTTGTTCCTGTAGTTGGGATCAGGATTGAGATCCCATTTACATGAGTTTAGAAACCCGATCGATTATTAAATAGTCTTTACGCGGATCGTTAATAGCCTACGTTATTGTCCAAATTACACACATATTTAAACTAAAAACGTAAAAAAAATGTTATTATGTTATATATATGTTATTTGTCTGCGCAAAATATGTTTATTACGCTAATTTTATTTCAAATTTAATGCCCTAGTGAATAGTTTTTAAGATATCGTTTTAAAAAATCAAAGATGTATATTGTTTAGTTAAACCTACACTACCCGTCGTTTTTGAACGGTAAGATTTGTAAGTTTCCAAGTACCAAGCCTGCATTTTTTTTTATCCAAAGTACAACAAAAACAGTAATATTGTGAAATATTTTTTACTATTTAAAAATAACTGCTTACTATCTGAATATATTTTGAAATGTAATTTATTCCTGTGATCAAAGCTACATTTTCAGCATCATTTCTCCATTCTTTAGTGTGACATGATCCGTTAGAAGTCATTCTAATATGCTGATTTGCTGTTCAAGAAACATTTTTTATTGTTATCATTATTATCAATATTTAAAACAGTTGAGTACTTTTTTTCAGGATTCTTTCATGAATAGAAAGATCCAAAGATCAGCCTTTTCTGAAATAAAAAAAGCTTTTGTAACATTATACTGTACCATTCAAAAGCTTGGAGACAGTATATGTATATATTTTTATTTTATGTTATTTTATTTTATTTTAGACATGATTGTTGTGCAAATTTTAGAAAATTCAGTAAAAAGATTTGTCTACTACTATGTTATTTTATTGTGTCTTATTTATTGCATTGTATTATTGTAATACTTTTATGTAGTAAGGATGCTTTAAATTGATCAAAAGTGATGAAAAAGACATTTATGTTACAAAAGATTTATATTTCAGATAAATGCTGTTCTTTTAAACTTTCTATTCATCAAAGAAACTTGAAAAAAATCTACTCAGCTGTTTTCAACATAATAATAAATGTTTTGAGCAGCAAATCTGAATATTAAAATTATTTCTCAAGGATCATGTGACTGCAGTAATGATGCTAAAAATTTAGCTTTGAAATCACAGGAATAAATTACATTTTAAAATATATTCAAATAGAAAACAGTGATTTTAAATAGTAAAAATATTTCAAAATGTTACTGTTTTTGCTGTATTTTGCATCAAATAAATCCATTCTTGGTGAGCAGAAGATCTTTGAAATTTTTTTAAATCTTATACTATTTACCGTTTTCAAAAGGTTAAGTTCAAATCTTAATCTTTTACCTAGTAGCGTATGTTTTAATGACCAAAATTATGACTGCAAACAAACAACAGATACGTATCGGTTCTTTGAAAAGAACTGTTCGAATGAACCGATTCCCTGAATTAAGTCATCCCATACAAAACGACTCATGAGGTGTTTCTCAATGACTACGTTTACATGGGCAAGAATAATGCGATTATTTCCAATAATCAGAATAAGGACTTAATCGCATTATGATGTTTACATGTCACGTGCAAAGTTCTTCACTCCGGTTTACATGGAATTTCCATTATTCCTATTATTCCTATTGTCCGTCAATGAATTGCATTATGTTCATATCGCGCAAAGTCCAGTTTCCTAAGCTCCTAGTGTGTCGCCTTCTTCGCCGTCGTCGTTTCTAATCTACAGACAGGCGCCAGAATATTTTCTCTAACGGGGCTAACGGGGGGCTAGTCCAATATGTGGGGGTGCTAAGAAAATAATCGATATTCGTGACTTAAAAGTTACTTAATGAAGAAATTGTGTCTTTTTTCTTTTTAAAGAAAAGCAGCTCTGGTAGCCTACACACCATATTTAACAGAAGTAGCCTATAATTTAAATTTTATTTAAAACGGCCTTATAAATTATATTAAAAACTGACACGAACGAAAAAAATAGACACAAACTTAAAACAAGCCCTGCATTCCAGCCCGAGCCCGACGGGCAGCAGTGAGCGCGCCTTCAGCGCATTTTTTTTTTTTTAGGAGTTCCACAAATCCGCAATCAAGAGCACATGAAAGGCTAAAGCATTTGCCTCACGATTGCCTAAAGATTCCTGTTCCTGAAGAAGAGAGCCCATTCCATTTTTTTTAATAGAAAAAGCACATCAATTTGTTAGTATTGTTTGTGAGGGCACGCAAATATACATAAATCCTTTACAGTTACGAATAATAGCTATTACTCTTACCTTTACGTGCAAAAAAGTCAGCGTATTTTAAGATGTTTGCAATGCAAGTGATCACACTTGCTACTTCATGTCCAGTAAAGCGCGCGTTAGCCTCCACTGTCCGCACAGACGATAGAATATGAGTCTAACAGCGCACATACAGGTTAAACGTTTAAACTAACATTTTGATATGCTTGAACTCTTTAATATCTATAGATTTTATTTTAGGCAAGTCGTGATGATTTAAGAAAGCTAAATTGATCAAGCATATGAACTCACCGTCTGCCGCTGGTCGCTTCTTTAAAAAAAAAAAAAAAAAAAAAAAAAAAACTATATTTAACAGGAAAAAATGCTTTAAACTTTTTTCTAAATAAACTTTAAAAAAAAACCTGAAACGAAATATAATTACATTGTCATTTGGCCTATATACAAAACTGAACTATTTTAATAGCTTAAAAAATGGTAGTATAAGCTGTTTTGGGAGAAGTGGCCAAAAAGACGATCTTGGGTCGGAGTCTCTTACCAAGAATTCTGCCAAGAGCTGGGCTAGATTTTAGGCCTATTCGGGGCTCTATACACAAAGCAACAAAAAAACTGTTACATGCAAAGGAAAGACTTCAAAGCTGGACAGCACCATGCGCTCTGTGAGACTGGGTTGTGCGCTCAACATTAACACAATTCATATGAATGCGTAATTCAACTGTGTATACTTTACACTTATATTAAAAATTAAATGAACGGCACGTCTCAATCTTAGTGATGATGTGGGGTGGGAGGGGGGGAGAGATATTCAAAATTCTAACGGGGCTATAGCCCCTTAGCCCCTTTGTAGAGCAGTCCCTGTCTGCAAGTGCGAGGCACGTCATTCGTGTAAGTCAGGAGCGCGTGCGCACTCTGGTCAAAGCGGCAATACTGCGATTAAGGTGTTTACATGCCGGTGTTGTGCCGAATTCTGACCCCCGCCAGATTACTACCCCCCTAGTATTGGTAGGTTTAGGGTTAGGTGTGGGGGAGGGGTTAGGATTAGGGGTGGGGTTAGGATTAGGCAATCAGGTAGCGCTTTCAACGAGAGGGGGTCATAATTTGGCAGGGGTCGAAAAAAGGCACAACACCGGTATACTTCGATTAAGATCGGCGTGCGCCACCTATGTTAATACGATTATGCTTGCTGCGATTATGAGCTTAATCGCATTATTATAATCGAAGTATTGCGTTTACATGGGGAAAAGTTTAATCGCAATATTGCCAAAATCTCATTATAATCGCATTAAGAGGGTCCATGTAAACGCACTCACTGTCAAGGATACGTCCTTCGCAGGACTGGTCCTTCCAAGTCACTAGGTGCGTTCGACTTCATGCGGCGCCGCAAGAAATCGGCTGCCGCCTTACAAAACAATGCATTCTGGTAAGATCATTTGTCCGACTTTGATCCAGTGTTGCCAACTATTTCCAATGAAAAGTAGCTAAAGCCTGCCCGAAAAGTAGCTAAATGTTGCCAGATGACGTCACACACTAATTTGCATATCAGTGACGTCATCACGTAGTATCTGACAAGCGTAAGCCTGTCATGTCTCTACTCTACGAGGCGCTGTGTATTATATTATATTAAAACATTACATCCAGATGCACAATAAATAGGTTCTTATTAACAAAAACTCAAAACTGCATCTTTATGTAGTATACAAAATAATTAAAGTTTTCTCAAATTGACTGGCCATCTCAGCCATCCTTTAAATTCAGGTACAGACTCCCACTCTTTTCTGTATTTCTGGCTGTACAATTTCGATTGAGACATGTACAGTTAAAAATTAATGAGCAGCTACTAAAGCTAACTAAATTTTAACTGTGGTTACTCTTAATTAATTCACTTAAAAATGTGAAATGTGTGCTACTGCTGTTGCACTCAGCCAACAAATTTTGCTGCTGCAGCTGTGCCTGGCTATTTAGACCTTATGTAGCCCCACCCCCACACTCTACTGAGTAAAGCCTGCAGCCACTGCTCTTTTGATTTGAGTCACTTTTTAAAAATTGCTAAAAGTAGCCAAATGAATGTTAAAAATTGCTAAATTTGTTGCTAGGTGCTTTTTGAAAAAAAAGTTGCTAGGGTAGTATGAAAAGTTGCTAAATCTAGCAACAAAATTGCTAAGTTGGCAACACTGCTTTGATCGGCGCTGCAGCCGCCTTTCGATCACGTGTGCCATCAAAGTACCGTGAGAGCAAAACGAGAGCAGTCGCAGAGGTCAGGCGCTGCAGCTGCTTAAAATCGGCTGCGAAAGCCTTGATGACGACACACTTTATTCTCATTGGTCAGATTATGTGACGACAAGCACGACGTGTGCTCCGTGTTTTTTCTTAAAAAAGTTCCTGTATGGAATCAATCTTTATGTCGAATATGTAATATTCAAACAAAATATTAATGATGAAAATGAAGATTAGACGATATGGTAAAATATATATTCTTCTTGTATAAGAGTAAAGTTTGGGGAAAAAAAACTGGTCAACCAGAGGCCGGTTTTTTTTAATGGATGCTGTGAGAGGCACTACACTGAATAAACTGCTTATATTTGAAAAATGTCCTATAGCTAACTACAAAACCAAGATGCAAATAATAAACGTCATATTGCATTAGGCCTACATTAAAGTAACTCACGTACCTGATATGATCAACAAAAAAAGCAAAACGATTGTATAGAATAAATGATAGGGAAACGTTTTTCTTTTATTTATTTATCTTATGTAGTTTCATTTCTTCTTTTTCTTTATTCCTTTTTTTTTTGTATGTTTGGAATATAAGTGTCCGACTTGACTGCCGTCTCTTTACTCCTCCCTCGACTGCAAGCGGCTGCTCTCGCCAGCCGGCGGCAGGCTAGTGTAGTGCATCTCGAACGCACCTACTTCCTTCAGAGGCTAGGCGAGACTCCTCTTAAGCATTCGGAGAACACATAAATGGAACAGGCTAGCAAGTGCACGTTATTGCGTCATTACCTCAGTGAAAGGTCCACTCTTATCATTCATTTAAAAATAATTACATCCATTACGTCAAATTGCCCCTGTACTGTTTAAACAAACTTGACAGTCAAAAAATCAATATGATTAAAAAGGAGTTTATTGATTTAAAAACGATTATATTGCCTGGGTGAACAGAACTACGTCCATAGCAACGCTGTTTTTCATGGTAACCGTGTGCCGTATACTTCGCGGTTGTCTGTTATCAACAACCAAGCCATTGTAATAATATTTGATATTTAAAAATATTTATAATTTAACAACTATTTGTTAAAGACTTGTCCTATCTCACAAACAAGTTTATTTTTAAATTTCCCCAACTACACTATTTTTAAACTATTGAGCAAAATGATCCCTTCATACCCTTCATGACTCCGCTAACGTCCGACATTTGTATTTTTGAATAAGATAGCAAAGCTGCGCGCATAGGATTGTGGGTGATTTAAGAGCGCGAAGGCTACACTTATGCATCCTTTCCTGTGTATGGGATATTTTTCGAACGAAGGACGCAGTCCTTGGTTGAAATTCCGAGGATCCTCGACATTGGAACAGTCCTTCGACGGATGTCGATGACGTAGCATCCTCGAAATTCTGGCTTCCGAGGATCCTTCCTTGACATTGAGAAACGCCTATGGAAGATGGATCTTTTAGTTCGTGATTTGTTTTGGTGACTTGTAGGAACTGTAGTTTTTATTTCAACCAAGTGAACGCTCATAGCGCCACTAAGAACTACATTTCCCAAAAGGCACTTAAAACCTAAAACACAGGTGCCCCGGCAACTTGTTGCCTCGTGAGGAAAATAGGGGTGACCTCCGCAATCAGTAGTGGGAGAGCCGCTGTCATTGTAAACCAGCTGAAAATGGTAAGAAAAATTAATATTCCAACCTACAGTGATATGAAATTGTAAGTTTTAGGGTCAATATATGAGCATGTAATTGCGAAGTGACCCAAGGATTTAAAAAAATCAATGTCAAACTTTAGTTTGACTTTAGGAATTACAGTAGAACTAAAACTTCTGCAGTTACTGTAACATGTATGATTTGACGTGCATACTGATGATTAAAACACTTATATAACAGTCAAGCATTTATGTTTGTATGGGATATTCCTTATATCAAACCGTTAAGGGCATTTTGAGTTGTATTAATTCTCTGTTTTTTGTACAAGTAATGGATTAGATTATTCCGAATATAATGCAGATAACAATTTGCAACAAATTAAAGTTTCTGCATAAGTGTAAAAGGGTGAAAGTGACTTCATTGAAGAAACGTATAAATGTCTCATGGTTTAAAAATATCCCCACATGGCACTTCATTCTGAGGTCTGGCAGAGTTTGCCAGGACTATTTATATGTTCTAACGTGGTGAGCCTCCTGAGTGTGTCTGTCCTGAGTGGTTGTTGTAATATCACTTTTATTTTCTGTGCTAACTCACATCTATTGTTTATAATTGTATCTCTCTTGTTTTGCTGTAGCCTGAGCCTATTAGAGTCCTGGTGACCGGCGCTGCTGGCCAGATCGCATACTCTCTGCTATACAGCATTGCAAAGGGAGATGTCTTCGGTAAAGATCAGGTAGAGGCAGGATTTGGCTTATGCAATGTCACGTCACATCCAATTAAAGTCTGTTGTATCATTGCGCATGCTGTTTAACTAATTCCAGGAGAAGGCATCATGTATGTCTTGAAACTGTAGCAAAACCAAAACCATTTTATGACAGTCACGCAACAATGTTTACTTTCCCTATCGCTTTCAGCCTCTCACTTTGCTTCTGTTGGACATCACTCCCATGTTGCCTGTGCTGGAGGGTGTCGTTATGGAGCTGCAGGACTGTGCCCTCCCACTTCTGAGAGGTACACATACATATACACACACACACAGAATGGAGTGTCATGAGGCCCTGTGTCCTCTGGTCTTTGTGCCAGTCATGCAGTCTTAAAGGCCTGTGTTTTCATTGCACAAATGACAAGAGCTCAGAGCAATCTGATTGGCTGCCTGTATGATCCCCAGCTGAAAGGGCAGCTAAACTTAGGATTGTAGTTCCCATCTGAGGATGATATGGGAAGGTTGACATAGGGCTGGGCGATTAATCGAAAAATAATCGAAATCGACATTCAGAACCTATAATCGTTAAAATTTTTCCAGGAAGATTATTTCAATTACTTTCCCTTTAAAAAACACAAGCGCTCCGTTACGTTATTCCGCCGACATGTCGATGGAGAGCTTAAACAGTATTTATACAGTAAAAAGTATTTACAGGATATACAAGGGTAATTTTATTTAGAGGAGATACTGCTTATTTTCTACTTTTAATATGAAAAACATTGAAAATTATTTATTTTGTTTCCAATAGTGCAAGTTATTTATTTTCACTAATTTAAGAAAAATGTGACTTTTCGTTTTAAGCAATGCTTGCTTTAATTTCAGTTGTTCAACACTGATGTTCAATTAATAATCATAGATCAATTTCAATTATTTCAATTATTTTAAAATCAAGTAATGCACCCTTCATCCAAAAATCTCTCGCTTGTAATATGTGAACATATTTACTGTACAAAACTTGTCAGTGAACTATGAGGGCAAAAAAATAATTATTATATAAATATAATTAAATATAATTTTATTAATAAATAAAATAATCGTTCATTAATCGTAATCGGGTTAAAATGTTCAATTAATCGAGATTTTGATTCTAAGCCAAATTGCCCAGCCCTAGGTTGACAGTATGTGACCTGTCAAGTGCATGGAACCAGCAAACAAAAATTCAGGAGGCCCCAACTGGATGGATGAAACAAAAACATGCCATTGGTCACATTTCACCTCAAAGAAAAATTAAGTATTGGATAAAAAATTATATATAATTACAATGTAAAATAACTGTTTTCTATTTAATTATATTTTAAAATATAATTTATTCCTGTGAAGCAAAGCTGAATTTTCAGCATCATTACTTTAGTCTCCAGTGTCACGTGATCCTTCAGAAATCACTCTAATATGCTGATTTATAATCAATGTTGGAAACAGTTGTGCTGCTTAATATTTTTTTGTAACCTGTGATGCCTTTTTCAGGATTCTTTGATGAATAAAAAATAAAAAAGAACAGCATTTTTTCAAATGGAAATCTTTTCTTAAACTCTTTACTATCCGTTTTTATCAATTTGACACTTCCTTGCTAAATAAAAAATATTACTTTCTTTCAAAAAAGAAAGAAAGAAATGTACTGACCCCAACCAAAATTTTAAACAGTAGTGTATTTTGTTACGAAACATTTCTATTTTGAATAAATGCTGTTTTGTTTTTTTTACTTTTTTTTCCCAAAGAATACTGAAAACAGGTTCCAAAAAAAATCAGTACAACAGTTTCCAATATAATGATAATAAATCAGCGTATTAGAATGATTTCTGAAGGATCATGTGACATTGAACCCTGAAGTAATGCTGAACATTCAACTTTGTATCAGAAAGATAAATTATATTTTAAAATGTATTAAGAAAAAAAATATATTTTAAATTGCAATAATATTTCAGAATATATATTTTTAGCAGCCTTAATGAGCATAAAAAACGTCTTTAAAAAAAATAAAAAATCTTACTGATCCCAAGCAGTATATAAGACAAACGCCTATTTCCTTTTCTTTTCTTTTCTTTTCTTTCCTTTTCTTTTTTTTGCAATTTTTTTTATTGTTTTATATATAATAAATTCATGGCAGTTTACCAAATAGTATATATGTATACTAAATTTAAACAGTATTATTATTAATAGTAATATTTCAGTTTTATTATTTCACAAATTCACAAACTCTTAAAATTGCTGATATATTAAAAGACAGATTTTTTTTTTTTTTAAATTAGGCGTTATGATGCAATGTATTGAATTAATTAATATGTTAAAACCAGTCAACCAGTCTTTCACGTTACCCAGGTTCTTTATTTCTCAGTTTCTTCTAAAAACACATTTTGCTGTGTTGTCTTGTGCCTCCCTGAACCTGCTGTTGTTGTTTACCCTCCATCTATTTTAATGCCACTCTCTGTGCCTTTTGTTGCAGAGGTCATCCCCACCGATAAAGAGGACGTTGCATTCAAGGATTTGGATGCTGCCATCCTGGTGGGCTCCATGCCAAGGAGAGAGGGCATGGAGAGAAAGGACCTTCTGAAGGCCAACGTTGCTATCTTTAAGTCCCAGGGGGTGGCGCTTGACAAGTATGCAAAGAAAACAGTCAAGGTGAACAACAGATTTTGACCTAATTAAGAGCAAATATAATGAAGAGAAGCTAATTGCAAACCAAAATGTGTTAATATGCAGGTTCTAGTTGTTGGTAACCCAGCCAACACTAACTGTCTGATTGCGGCCAAATCCGCCCCATCCATCCCCAAAGAGAATTTCTCCTGTCTGACGCGCCTGGATCACAACAGGGCTTGCTCTCAGGTAAAAACACCTATTCGCTGGATGGCCCAAATAGGTGATATGTTTCAGTTTGTGCATCACACTAACGTAATTGTACCACACAATGTGTCTTTTAGGTGGCAATACGTTGTGGCATTTCAGCAAACAGCGTGAAGAATATGATCATCTGGGGAAATCATTCATCTACGCAGTACCCTGATGTCCACCACTGCAAGGTGAATGTGCAGGGGAAGGACGTGACTGCATTTGATGCAGTGAAGGACGATGCCTGGCTGAAGGGAGATTTCATTTCTGTAAGTGCTGTCTGCTGTGGTTCCTCTACCTGTAGAGGTCACTGTTGGCCTATTTTCTATGCCACACTACTTTACCAGCATTCATGTGTATGACATTGAGTTGTAGCAACATTCTTAATATACTTTTGCACATGACTACTGATTGGAGTGACATTATCATAACCTTTCTGTTGTTATTCCACTCTTCCTCCTGTTTCTCAGACAGTGCAGCAGCGTGGTGCTGCAGTCATTAAAGCCAGGAAGCTCTCCAGTGCCATGTCAGCCGCCAAGGCCATCTGTGATCACATGAGAGACATCTGGGCAGGCACTCCCGAGGTCAGCTTTTTAGTGGTTCTTCACTATTCTCACAGATATTGGTTTTAGACTGTTTTGAGGCCAATATTGTATCTCTGTATTGTGTAAAATATGCAATGTTTTCTCTGTAAATCAGTGGTTCTCAATCATTTTGACCTGTCACAGTATAAGATATTCAAGTATTTTGGCTGTAATAATGACAAATTTGCTTGTTTTCAAACATTTTTTATGAACATGAAAAAGTATTGATATATTAAATTTCAAATTTTAAGTTTCAAGTACTATATGTTTTTTAGTAAAATCAGTTGTTATTGATGGGAAAATTTGAATTTGATTTTTGAATCTTGATTTTTTTTTAATAATAATTTAGTTAGTCAACAATAATTTATTAATTTTTTAAGTCATTAATTTAATATTTAAGTTATTAACCGAGTCATTTATTCGCTAAGGCGCCCTAAAGGGGTTACTTCTGTAGTTATTTTATTGCATCAAGTGTGGAGAAATAAGATTTCTACTTTTTTCAAACGGAGGCCTATGTCAAATAATAAACAGTAAGATTTTTATTGTTTTTTTTAAAGAAGTCTGTTCTACTCACCAAGCCTGCATTTCTTTAATCCAAAGTACAGCAAAAACAATGAAATCACTGTTTTCTATTTGAATATATTTCAAAATGTAATTTATGAAAAAGCTGAATTTTTAGCATCATTACTGCAGTCCTTCAGAAATCATTCTAACATTCTGATTTTCTGCTCAAAAACACATTATTATTATTATTATTATTATTAATAATAATGTTGAAAACAGCTGAGTAGATTTTTTTGTAGGTTTCTTTGATGAATAAGTTCAGTAGAACAGCATTTATGTAAAATAGAATAACAAATGTTTCTTGAACAGCAGATCAGCATATTCGAATGATTTCTGAAGAATCATGTGACACTTTAGACTGGACTAATGATGCTGAAAATTTAGCTTTGATCACAGGAATAAATTACATTTTAAAATATATTCAAATAGAAAACAGTTATTTATAAAAAATATTTCAAAACGGTACTGCTTTTGCTGTACTATGGATCAAATACTAAATGCAGGCTTAGTGGGCAGAAGAGACCTCTTTTAAAAAAACATTACAAATCTTATTGTTCAAAACCTTTTGACTGGTAGTGTAAGCCCTAAACATTTTACCAGTCTACCTATTTGGCACTCTATGGAACTGAAAAGCCAAGCAATATGAAACATAAATGCACAACGACTATGTAATAACATTAATTGTTCATTAGTTTTTGGAGGGGTTTTTCACCCCCACACAAACACCATGAGAGTCGCTCATTGAGTATTTACTCATCTACAAAGTAATTTTATGTGCGATATGATGATTGCATAATATGATGGTGTCTAATAAATGTTGCAAATGTTCTCTACTAATTCTGTGATATTAAACACAAGGCAACAGCTTTATTTAGACTGATGCTGTACAGATTTATGAGGAACTGCTCATTTGTTCTGAACAGCTTATGTGCTTGTTTTATAGGGTGAGTTTGTCTCTATGGGTGTCTATTCCACTGGAAACCCTTATGGAGTACCTGAGGACCTTATTTACTCATTCCCTGTTTCAATCAAGGTTTGTCATAAAACAATCCCCAAATTTATGCCTATTATCTGTTCCTTAAACTTCATATTCATATTTATTTATCAGTCTCAACTAGAGTAAGTTTTGCAAGATATTTCTCTTTTTCTTCAGGATAAGACCTGGAAGATTGCTGAAGGCCTGCCCATCAATGACTTCTCAAGAGGGAAGATGGACGCAACAGCAGCTGAATTAGTAGAGGAAAGAGACACCGCTGTCTCTTTCCTGGGTGTGTGAATTAAAACCCAACCATCTACACCACTCTTAGATGCCCAGAAAACTCCAGAAGCATGTTTGTAAAACACTCCAGAAAATATTTTTCTTCCCCTAAAACTGTTACACAAATACTAGAACTGTGTGTACTTGAATTTCCAGATCTTTTCAGCTGGATTTTAATGAATAATTCAGAATTTGTATCTAGTCTGGTTGTTTCCTTTCTCGTTTTTGGTCTTCCACCAGAGCACAGCTGTCATGTAAAGAGAAAAAGTAGTCTAAAACATAATGGTCATTATTTCTAGACTGCCCTTTCCAAGCCAGAACTGCATAAAGGAGGACCAAAGCCTGGAAAGGACTCAAAGTACGTGGATTAGGTCTTTCTGTGTCATTGTCCAGACTGAAATTTCAGCTGTTACATGTCTGACAGAAGTTTGTCAGAAATGATCAAGGAATGTTTCATGTTTTAATTACAGTGCTTTGGCAGTGTGGTTACTGTAACAGATGTTTATATGTAGAATCCGGCAATAAAACCCAGACATTAAAATGCATTCTTGCACTCATTATGAGACATTATTTTTGTACATTAACATTACTAAAACATTATTTTGCACTCTGTGGTTTACAATGAATAGCGGTTATAATTCTTTTACAGTCAATATAGTCAATTCATTGTCATATGTAGTGTTTAGAGTCAAGATACTATTTTCGTTTCTGGATCTTACTTAGAAATATTAGACATTGAATATTGTACATATCCTTTAACACACTGCAGGCGCTTGATGAAAATAGCGCTGATCGTTCTGTCCTGCAAGGTCATTGGCGTAAGCTTGCAGATGTGGCCTGCCGTCTGTGTTGCCAAATCTCAATAGAAAAATAAGCCTAAAATTTGTGGTGTCTTTTCAATAATTTTATATTTCTACAAAATAGTTGACGTGTTTTACTAGACAACTGACCATCTAAGTTAATAAAAATTGACACCTATCCAGCTATTTTTTCATGCAGAAGTAATTTGTTTTCTGGTAATTGTTAGACTTCCGGGGTCCGTTCTTCGTACCTCGCTAACTAAGTTAGCTGGATTTGATTGTTGATTTTGCGTGATCTTGGATCGCTCGGTTCTTCGAAGCTCATCCAGGACTTGCTGTCATAGCAACAGGTGCGCAAGCTTAAACCTGCTCTGGAGCAGGTTTATTTCATGTAAACAGGATTCAGGCTGCGCTCTTGGCGGGTTATGATTGGTTGAAATGGCGAGGTCACATCTGATTGGTTAAAGAGCACGACTGACGCGGACTGACTCACGTGGGAAAAAAAGTATTATAAGTAAAGTAAATTAATAATTTTATTCACCAAGGATGTATTAAGTTAATAATTCTATAATTTATTAAAAGTTAATAGTAAATAATTTACAATGTTATATATATATATATATATATATATATATATATATATAGGAATCACAGGTTCCAAAAAATATTTGGCAGCACAACTGTTAATATTATCCAACATTGATCATTCTAATAATAAATCAGCATATTAGAATGATTTCTGAGGATCATGTGACACTTAAGACTGGAGTAACAGCTGATAAAAATTCAGCTTTTCATCACAGGAATAAATTCTATTTTAAAGTATGTTAAAATATATATTAAAAAAAACATTATTTTATATTGTAAAAACATTTTGCAATATTACTGTTTTTTTTCTGTATTTTTAATCAAATAAATGCAGTCTTGATGAGCATAAGAGACTTCTTTAAAGACTATTACAAGTCTTACTGACCCCAAACTTTTGAACGGTAGTGTATAAAAAAATAAAAATATAAATAAAATAACATATCAAGGAAAAAGCATGTAACATGGGCAGCATTAACGCATTTAATTTGTTCACTACTTTTTGCCAGCCCTCTCTCCCTGCTTTTCCAGCCTTTGCAGTTTTCCCTTGCGTTTAAACTCTGAAACTCCTGAAATCCCTCAATCAAGAGTTCTTGCTCTGCTGCAGAAAAATACTGAGCGCGCTCCTTCGTCATGTTCGCCGACCAATCAAAGAGTTGCCGATCAATGTTTCTACTATCGATACGTAGCCCCTTTTAAGCCACCCAGTGATCTCAAATAACTTCATCCAGCTATACTAATCATCAACAACAGGTGCGTTCAGAGAACTGGAATAGCGAGCTCATAGTTAGCGCGATGATTTGATCTTGGATGTGTCATTTGATCTTGGATGTAGTAAGCGAGGTACGAAGAACGGACCCCCGGTTCATAAGATGCTGTAGGGAAATAACGAGAAGAATAACAAAGTGCAGTAAATGGTAAAACAATTTGCACTACAAACCACTGTGTTCATAATAAGGATAATGCAATAAAATAATATGGTAAGACACCAGTTTGCAGTATCAAGCAGTGAAACGAGCTGTTTTGTACATCTAAAAACTGAGACCGGAAGCCAGACACATTACATTTGCAAACAGGAAAAATAAGGTGGATTAGCAAAGGGGAAAATATTTAATAATGACTTAGTACCACAGGGGCAGCCATGGCCTAATGGTGAGGGAGTTGGGCTTGTAACCCAAAGGTTGCCGGTTCAATTCCCACACCGGCAGGAATTGAAGGTGGGGATTGTGAATGAACAGCGCTCTTTCCACCTTCAATACCATGACTGGAGTGCCCTTGAGCAAGGCACTGAACACCCAGTTGCTCCCGGGGCGCTGGAGCAATGGCTGCCCACTGCTCCGGTGTGTGTTCACAGTGTGTGTGTTTGTTTACTTCTCACTGCTGTGTGTGTGCACTTGGATGGGTTAAATGCAGAAGGCCAATTTCGAGTATGGGTCACCATACTTGACAATACGTCACAACTTTAGTAGGTAGTGCATTTGTGTTTTTGACAGACAGATGGTGTTTTATTTTGGTAAGTCATTATACTACAAATAATTGTACTAGAATAGTTAAGTGTATTGTAAAAATACGCTAACAAATCGCAAACCAACACAGCTTTTATTTCTAAGTGACTTTAATCAACAAGTCGCTTATAGTAAGAGGACATGGCAACACAGACTGCAGTCAACCAATGAGATGCGCCCCTCTGAAATGCATCGTTCTCATTCGTTACTGCGAGTTCACGTTTTCCCTTTGGAATTAAATCTACTGCAATGTAAGTACTAACTTGCATTTGTTCACTACTTAAATAAAGAAATGTTATATTGTATCTTGTAATATGATATAATTTGAGTGTCAATGTGTGAATTGATTCATTCATTCATAATCATTCATTCATCACGACAGAATGATTTCACAATAATGACCTATAAAAAACGGTGACGAATGACGTATAGTTACATAATTGTGGTTTCTAAGCAGTTCTTTTAATTTAACCTATGATGTTCAGGATTTTTCTGAAGAATGTTTTACCGAAGCACTTCCGCAGTGTTTCAGTGACCCCGCACTGCTGTTTCTGAGAGGAGAAAGTTGGTTGGCCAGAGAGGGAAACACGTCGCTGTTCCGGAACAACCATCAGCAGCTCCCCGACGGCATCTTCCAGCCTTCAAAGTAAGACATTTCAAATCTACTTTCACATTCGCTTTGCATTTATAATACTATAACGCCGTGGAACCACTTTCTCTGCCGTGTTCCGTAACTCCTAAATCATGTTTAAACGCGACGTTTTTTCATAACGGCAAGCGTCCACTATTGGTTTTACACGTAGAGAGGAGAACGTCGCTGCTCTGTGCTCGCAAGGGCGAAAATACTGCAATAACGCGTACAGTCCGTACTAAATAATACCACTGTAGCCACCAACATTTAATTTCTTAGAAATTGGCGAGTTCCAATAAAAACGTTTAATTTTCCTAATTAAAGAAAACTGCCCTTAAACGTCTTAGAAATGATCCTAAAACACAACCAGAATCGGGTGGACGTGATCGAGGAAGTGCGGCTGGATTGTAATGTGACGTGTTGAATAATGACGGACCAAAGGGGCTGAGCACAAATGTAATTCCCACATAAACATTATTGCTTCACCTTTTAATAAAACACACCGTCTCCTTTGAGCAATAAATGCGCACGCGAGTAAAGGTCGACTAGACAGACGTTTATTCACCCGGCGTTACTCGATAGTCAGTGGGAGGAGAGAAAGAGAGAGAGAGAGATGGTTGATTTAAAAGCGAGTGAACGCCAGAGGAAAGCGCTCTTGAACAGAATGAGAGAATCGATCAGCTGACCTTCTGTCTTATTATTATTACTACTACCAATAAGCCTCACATCCCGACAGGACTGTATCTATGTTGTTGTTTTTTCCATGACTTGAGCGGGATTAGAAGAAAAAAGGATTACTGTTGTATTAATTTACCGAACTGCACTTCATAGAGTTTAGAAGACAGAGACTATGTTGCTTTACGTTGAAGGTAAGAACGTGTGTAAGTCCTGATTTTGCTGTTTTATACTTACACATGAAGTACTTTTAATATTGTATTGGTTTTCTGGATACATTCTAATTATTTAGATGATACCTAGTGGTATCTAGAGATCATCTGGATCTTACTGCACTATGTACAAGCTGTCAGTTGAATTCTGATGAGAGTGAAAGCTGAATGGAGCCCTCAGGCAATGCTGACTGAATTTGCAAAAAGATGGAATGGTTTATAGAGAGTGTTTTGTAAACCCTTTCCAGACTGTCTGTCCATTCCTCGCTTTGGTTTGGCTGTCAGAGGTCTGGTTTTCTGACAGCTATTCATTTGGTCTGACAGTGTCTGTAATTTAAAAAGATTTGACATTAAACCCGATTACAGGGGATACTGACCGAGGTTTGTATTCTGCAGTGTCTTGGATGTATAGTGGGGTCCAAAAGTCTGAGGTCACATTGAAAATCTAAGATTCCGAGTCTAATTTAAACTTGGAAATAAAAAAGAACCGTTTTGGCATTTTGAAAATAATACGAAGAAACATTGTGGCATACACTGTTCAAACTTTTGGGCTTAGTAAGATTCTTTAATGGTTTCTAAAGTTTCATATGCTCACAAAGGCTGCATTAATTTGTAAAAAAAAAAAAAAACATATCACTGTGAAATATTCATTTTTAAAATTTATACCCGTTTTTTTTTTTTTTTTTTTTTTTTCTTTTTTTTTGTGGAAACCATGATCCTTTTTTCTGGAATCTTTGACTATTATAAAGTGTAAAATAAAAGCAAAACAGTATTTATTTGAAATGGAAATATCTTGTATTGGACAGAAATACTTTAAAGGCATTATAAATCATTATAAAAAAAACTTTTGAGTGATAATGTAAATCATTAACAAAATTCTGCCTTTTTTATGGGTCACGTTTAAATGAGTTTGTGAAACTGATCACGTGAACGGTGAGATGTTTTTATTTCCTTAATATGGTATTTGGATCATTCTCAAATTCTGGAAAACACGACCATCACATTTTACACTTTTAAACTTAGCGCTAAGGTCATTAGTGCGAAAGAGAGACATAAAAATATAAATTTTTAATTAAATTCTAATGCTAATATTATAATTTGTAATAAAAGCATTACAGAATAAAGCATTCTCACCAGTGGTTTCAGACTTTTAGACCACACAGTATTTAGGGTTGTCTTTCTGTGCAGTGTGCGCCCTTTGACCTGAGTGAGTTTATGGCTCTACTTTAGTTCTTTTACTCATGTTTTCTTTGCTTTGAATAAAGAACATATTTCTACACATATAGAAATGATCTGATGATGTGTTGGTAGAAATATTTGTTAATGGCATGCAATATGCAAGAAATATGCAAATATAGATCTGTTTAATGAGCTATCTATATCTGAACCCACCCTTAAAAATTACTCATGTTGGTGTAACCTCATGTCATCAGGTTGATTCAGTAGTATGAAATGTTTTTTATTAGTATTAAATATTTCAAATTAGCAGTGCAAGGTCATTAGTATGAAAGAGGGACAAAATATGTACATTTTTAATCAAATTCTTATGCTAATATTATAATTTGTAATAAAAGCACTACAGCATAGAGCATTTTCGAGTGGTTTCAGACTTTTGGACCACACAGTATTTAGGGTTGTCTTTCTGTGCAGTGTGCGCCCTTTGACCTGAGAGAGAGTTTATGGCTCTATTAGTTCTTTTGTCATGTTTTCTTTCCTGTGAATGAAGAACACCTTTCTACACATGTAGAAATGATCTGATGATGTGTTGGTAGAATTATTTGTAAATGGCATGCGGTATGCAAGAAATGTGCAAATATAGATCTGTTTATTGATCTATTTATACCTGAACCCACCCTTAAAGTTACTCATGTTGGTGTAACCTCATGTCATCAGGTTGATTCAGTAGTATGAAATGTTTTTTTAATTAGTATTAAATATTTTTGTCTTGAATAAAAACAATTCACATTTTTAGCACATGAAGTACGTTTATATATTGAAGCGAAGATCAATATTTGATGTCCTTTTATTTATTTAGTTGGTAATTAGCTGTGCACGTGGAATAATGTACAGTCAGCTGATCTTTAATGCAAGATAACCCCTGCTCATCATGTTGGCTTACTGTACATTATTACTGACTTCTTTAACTCTGGCTCCTCCTGAGGGACCATATTTGTATTCTGAATCACTGTAAATAATGTGTCTGCTCAATGACTATATAACTGATCAACACCCCAATAAGCTATTAATCAAAGTCAAGCCACTGTTTACATTTTTTTTTTTTTTTTTTTTTGGTAAGTAGTAAGGCTTGCGTGTTAGACAATGTAAGAACTTGTTGAACAGTGTTTTGAGCATTTAAAAGCACAAATACAAATTCTGAGAAAAACATAAATCGTTTCATTTTTTAAGTGGCAGCTGACACTGTCATTTACTGGATTTTAAGTGTCACATGGCAGGTAGTATGTTAGCATATATATAACTTTTCTAGCAGGAGAATTAATTAAATGGGTGCATACCAATGAAATGTGGCCAAGCAGGATTAGATCAGATAGTCAGAGCTATGGCGCACAAGATAAAGCACTTGCACGTGACATATGTAAAAGCTGTTGTCTTTAAAGGAGTAGTTCACTTTCAGAATTTACTTGGTGGGACCTCGTCCTTTTTGGGAAGTCATGGCCTAATGGTGAGAGAGTTGGGCTTGTAACCCGAAGGTTGCCGGTTCAATTCCCACACCGGCAGGAATTGAAGGTGGGGATTGTGAATGAACAGCGCTCTTTCCACCTTAAATACCATGACTGAAGTGCCCATGACTGAGTTGCTCACCGGGCGCTGGAGCAATGGCTGCCCACTGCTCCGGTGTGTGTTCACAGTGTGTGTGTGTGTGTGTGTGTGTGTGTGTGTGTTTGTTCACTTCTCACTGCTGTGTGTGTGCACTTGGATGGGTTAAATGCAGAGCACCAATTTCGAGTATGGGTCACCGTACTTGACAATACGTCACAACTTTCGACTTACAGATAATGTACTCATCCCATTGGCATCCAAGATGTTCATGTCTTTCTTTCTTCAGTCGTAAAGAAATGGTGTTTTTTGAGGAAATCATTTCTCGATTTCTCTCCATATAATGGACTTCTATGGTGCCTCCAAGTTTGAACTTCCAAAATGCAGTTTAAATGCAGCTTCAAAGGGCTCTAAATGATCCCAGCCGAGGAAGACGCGTCTTATCTAGCGAAACGATCGATTATTTTCAAAAAGTATTTACAAGTTATATACTTTTTAATCTCAAACGCTCGTCTTGCCGAGCTAGACAAGACGAGCATTTGAGGTTAAAAGTATATAAATTGTAATTTTTTTTATTTTATTTTTTTTTTAGGAAATAACCCATCATTTTGCTAGATAAGACCCTTTTTTCCTTAGCTGTGATCGTTTAGAGCCCTTTGAAGCTGCAATTTGGAAGATCAAACTTGGGGGCACCATAGAAGTCCATTATATGGAGAGAAATCCTGAAATGTTTTACTCAAAAAAACATACGACTGAAAAAAAAAGACATGAACATCTTGGATGACAAGGGGGTGAGTACATTATCTGTAAATTTTTGTCTTAAACTCCTTTAAAGAAAACCAAAAAAAAGCATTGTATTGATCTGGGATTTTTGGGATTTTCTCACTATTTTGATTTTAAAATAGTTGTCCTATCCTAACAAACCATACATCAATGGAAAGCTTATTCAGCTGATGTATAAATCTCAATTTTAAAAAATCTACCCTTATGACTGGTTTTGTGGTCCAGGGTCCATAAGTCTGAATCTTGTTGTCCTTCTATCTCCGCCACTTTCCTTCAGCCTCTATACAGTCCTAATAATAATAAAAAAGGAATACAGTTGGGCTGTTCCTCTTCATTCCTACCTTAAGCTCAGGATCTATTACTGGACAAACCATATCAAACAGAATGTAGTTTAATCTCTTTATTGTACCCACTCTCTTAAGGATAAAGGAGGGTGTTTGTGGTAGAACAGGAAAGTCTGAGTCACACCTTACATTACAGCCAGTGTAAATGGGCAACTTTACAGCAAATTAACCCTGAGCCCAGTGGATGATGCAAATGCTCTTGATAACATATATGTGCTTTCATGGCTTCTTGGATAGGAGTTTTATCATTGTGGGCCACAAGTAAGGTAGTGGCACAATTTTCAATATCCCCTTTCAGTTTTCTTATCTGCAAGTAAGATTTATTCAATACAATTTGATTTAAAATATTTTTTTTTTAAGGTTAAAAGTTTGAACACACCAACTCCATTCTTTATTGATACTATTTTACACATTTCAGAATAACAATAAGTCATCAAAACTATCTATTATGTTATGTAGGGAGCGATACGATATATTGTAGTATCTTAGTCAATTCATTTGTGCCTACAAAACAAGTGTTCAAGCAGTTTCAAGTATTTAAGCATAAGATGTTAGATCAAAAGCAAAAATGCTTAAGAGAAACATAAATTCAATCCCTTTTGATTTTGGAAATCACTGAAATTGTGTTTTATTAAAGTCAGGAAGTTTTTTCTTTTTCATTGTAAAGTTAATGTAAGAACTTTAACATTAAGGTGTTTGTTTTTATTGTAGGTCTGAGTAAAGAGTTACCGAGCAACACCAACGGGATGGCTCAGTTTCAGGAAGTGATGCGACAGCAGCTGGAGAGCTCTATGCATGCAGAGTTGGAAAAACTCTCAAGCACAGCCAAAGGTGCAGAAGCTGAGGTAAGATACAAGCTACAAACAATTAAACACTTTTAAGGATTTAGCCAACTGATTTACCTTTGATTGATGTACACCATTTAAAGGATTACTCTACTTTCAGAATAAAAATTTCCTGATAATGTCATGTCAACCCCCAAGATATTCATGTCTTTCTTTAGTCACAAAGAAATTAGTTTTTTGACTAAAACATTCCAGGATTTCTCTTTATATAGTGGACTTCAATGGTGCTCAATAGATTGAAGTTTAAAAATGCAGTTTCAGTGGAGCTTCAAAGGTCTCTAAATGATACCAGCTGAGAAATAAGGGTCTTATCTAGCAAAACGATCTGTAATTGTCTTTAAAAAAAAAAAAAAAAATTATACACATTTTAACCTCAAATGCTCCCCTTGTCTATTTTTGCCATGCGCATGTGTACTCTGGTTCAAGACAGTTAGGTTATGTTGAAAAACTCCCATCTCATTCTCTCCTCCAATTTCAAAATCGCCCTACATCGCTGTTTTACCTATTTTTGTAAAGGGTGTTTAACCCTCCTTGCACATTCACTTTGTAAACACTGGGTTGGTAATTCTGCAGTGATGCAGGACGATTTTAAAGAAAATGAGATGGGAGTCTTTCAACATACCCTAACTGTATTGAACCGGAGTGCACAGAGTACGTATTGCACAGCTAGATAAGATGAGGTTTTTGAGGTTAAAAAGTATATAAACTGTACATTTTTCTCGAAAATAACTGATTGTTTCATTAGATAAAACCCTTATTCTTTGGCTGGGATTGTGTAGACTAGAGCCTTTTGAAGGGCTCTACATGATCCCAGCAGAGGAATAAGGGTCTTATCTAGTGAAATGATCAGCCATTTTCTAAAAAAATAAAAATTTATATACCTTTTAACCACAGATGCTCACCTTTAACTAGCTCTGGGATGCGTATGCACATCTTTACACATCGCGTAATCACATTGGAAAAGACATGTGCAGTTAGTTCTTCGTCTGTTTACTTCTGTTCGAAAAGGTAGGGTAGGGTAAAAAAAAAAAAAATTCTTCTCAACTTAAATCATCTAAAAAAGTAAAACAATGATGTTGGATTCTTTTCCCTTTTTTTTTTTTAAGGGCGTTTGACTTTCTTTACACGCTTGCTTTGTAAACACTGAGTCGTCTCACACGTGCCTGACTAGATAATTTGTGAGCTCGAGCTAGTACAAAACAAGCATACAAAACATATAAATTAAAAAAAAAAATGGACAGAACGTTTTTCTACATAAGACATTCCTCACCTGGGATTATGTAGAGCCTGAAACTGCACTGAAAATGCAATTTAGACCCATTCGGTCACATTGAAGTCCACTATATGAATTAAAATCCTGGAATGTTTTCCTCAAAAACCTTATTTTCTAGTAAAGAAAAAAAAGACATGATCATCTTAGATGACTAAGGGGAGAGTAAATTATCAGGACATTTTTATTCTGAAAGTGAACTAATCCTTTCAGGCTAATATGCTGAAAGAAACATTTCTTATTGAGGAAACATAATATATTTTCAGGATTTTTTCATGAATTGAAAGTTTAATAAAACATTATTCTTCGCTTTAAAAAAATCTTACTGACCTCAGACTTTTTAATGGTATTGTAGGTGTGTTCAGGAACATATAATGCTTTTGACATCATGCAAAAGTTTTTAGTTACTAATGTGATTGTAGAAATGCTCTATTCATTGTTAGCCATGATTCCAACGTATTCCACGTGAAAGAGGGATGCACTTGGGGGATTACGAAGATAAAGCAAGTAGTATTTGGCTGGTTATGTGATCTGAACATGTCAGATCAGGAGGCGATCCTGCTGCATGTAAAACAAAACAGCTCTTATTAGACTGCAAGTGAGCTCATTAGATCTCAAGTGAGCGTACATCACTTTAAACAAATTTTTTCAAAAGTACACTCATTTCTTTGTGTAGATTTTGTTAATGAGATGAACAATTACTGCATGCACTTTTATTAAAAAAAAAAATTCTTAATTTATTCTTTATAGTCTCAATTTCAATGCACATTAGAATGAATAAGGGAGGCAAACAAGAAAAATGAGAAGGACCCTCTTTAGGTGTCATCTAAACACTGCAGCTGATGAATGTCGTGCCAGTGTGACAGTAGAGATTTCACTGCACTGCTGAACTGATGTTTAATTAGTTTCACCATGAGACTAGCTTCATCATGATGCATCTTCTCCTTCAGCCAACATTTTCCCCCCTTCCTTCATTTTCCTTTTTCTACCGAAAGTCACAGTTAATTTCACCAGGTCAGATAGCAAAACTTTGAGCTGTTTGGCGATCAACCCCAGTGTTTTCTCAGCACCATATGGTAATAATCAGGCTTAGCCGTCATCGCAGTGACACATACTGACGCTTGTACCCCTCCCTCTCCATTACACACAGACTCCCGTAATCCCACCCAAACATTTACCGCCAAATGACGTATTAAAACCCACACCCTGCTAGCTCAAATAAAGTATGATAAGAAGATGTGAGGACGTCGTCAGATAACAGTTTACATAGTTGCATCACTTTTATGAAGACATCCATGATGTGTGTCCATATAAACATAAACTGTCACTCTACTATTCATTGTAGCTGCCTTGGGATGACAAAAGCACCGTTACTTCAGTCACATGCCAATTCTAAAGTAACACAACATGACCATCTGTCAACAATATCTGTACCATCTTCTGATTCATAAGTGACTGATTTTGAGTCTAACATTAATATTTGAATCAAAGGCTGCTTTTATTAAATCCAGAAAAAACTGTTATATTGTAGAAAATATTATTTCAAATGTAAAACAGCTGTTTTCTATGTGAATATATTTTAAAATGTAATATATTCCTGTGATGCAAAGCTGAATTTTCAGCATCATTACTCCAGTCTTCAGTGTCACATTTCCTTTAGAAATCATTTGAATATGCTGATTTATTATAAATGTTAAAAACAGTTGTGTTGCCTAATATTTTGTTGGAACCTGATACAATTTTCAGGATTTTTTAATAAATAGAAAGTTAAAAAGAACAGCATTTATTTAAAACAGAAATCTTTTGTAACCATATAAACTACCATTAAAAAGTTTGTGGACAGTAAATTCTTTTCTTTTTGTTTTTGAAAGAAACGAATACTTTTTATCAAGGATGTGTTAAATTGATTAAAACAAAGTAATAGCACAGACTTGCATTGTTAGAAAAGATTTATATTTTAAATGAATGCTGTTCTTTTCAAGTTTTTATTCATCAAAGAATCCTGAAAAAAAGAATCAGGTTCCAAAAAAAAAATTAAAAATTAAGCAGCACAACTGTTCTTCATTAATAATAAAAGCAATAAATCAGCATATTAAAATGATTTCTGAAGGATCATGTGACACTGAAGACTGTAGTTATGGCTGAATAACACTATTTAAGTGTTAACTGGCGTTCTTCTCTGTCAATATTGCCTCACAACCTTCTTTTCAGGTTTATCAAAGTTACACTTTGATTAGAGTACAGAGTTATTGAACTTTAAATTCTCAGCAGGCACATGGATTTTCATCAAACAGATTTTCTTTTTAATGATGTGCTCAGTGAGAGGCCTGAGGACCCAGTGATCTTTCGCAGCAGGGTGTTAATTATTTCAGAAGCCTTTAGGTGTTGTAATTGCCAGATTGTACAGAACAAGATTAAAAAGTTATGCTGGCAGGTTGTTGTTGTTGTTGCTGGAAAAATGAGTTATTCTTATTTTAAAGAAAAAACAACAACAAATGTGTGTTTCAGTGGCGGAAGGTGACAGCCGATGCCCTTCAAAAAAATTTATTTAAAACATCATGAAAATCTCAATTTTTTTTTAATGTGTTCAATTGCTATAATCGGTTCCACAGTCCATCTACTAAACCAGAAAACGTAAAAAAAGACAACCCAGTAACTTTGTTTTGGTAAGCCTTTTTATGCAAGCATGTGAAAAAATGAGCGCGTCAGATTTTGTTTTCCCAGTGACACGTTAAGGGGATCTTATAATAATATTACCACCCATTATTCTACACGTTTCCAACCATAGTTCCATTTTTTTATTCTGCAAAAAACAATGGTGTACCAGTTCTAACACTATGGCAAAAGTTCAAACAAAGCATGCTAACTGTTTTGTCATTGTCTGCACAGACAAGCAAGAAACACTATTTAGAGTCCCAGCCTCAGCGGAGACGAGAGCAGTAGATTTATTGATTTATTCACTGTATATTATGCTGCTGCCACACAAATCTAATATAAACATGCAATTTCTTCCCCAGCTGCTTACCTTCACAAACATAACCAGCTGTTTTTGTAACTCCTGTGTGTTTTCAACATAAACTTGTGTGTATATGCAGTTTAAGCGCAATAAGACATGAAAGAGAACTTAGTTTAGTACTCACATGCCATGTGACAGCCGTTTAGACGAATATGGTTTAAAACACATGATTTCAGCATGACAGACATGATAATCAAAACCAAACAGATGTTTTTTAGCAGAGTATCCGAGCTATAAAGACACAGCACTATTCTGGAAAAGGAGCAGGAGCAGCAGCTCATTTGCATTTAAATAGATATGCACAAAAAACATTTTTCTGCTTCCATTCAAAATGATATAATGAATGATTTGTAGAGTAGTTTGAGCTGAAACATCACAGACACATTCTGGGGACACCTGAGACTTATATTACATATTGTAAAAGGGGGGAAAATAGGTCTCATTTGGGTAATGCTGATTTTTAAAAATGCATACTGTCTGATGGCAATTATGAAAATATCATGGAAAGGCCTAGTGATGCATAATCTGCCAAAATATCTAGAGGTTAATGATTTGTTTCTTAGAAGGAGAAAACATTAAGGATCTTCCTCAATAATTTATTTTTGTCTTTTCTCTTCCTTAGGTGTCTAAGAAGGACTTTGAAGGCTTTAGGAACTTATTCCACCGATTTCTGCAGGTGAAAGGACCTTCAGTAGAGTGGTCAAAAATCAACAGGCCTCCTGAGGATTCGGTAAGATACGCAAGTGATTGATTGCAACGCAGGCCTAATTCTTACACTCACTCATATTCATTTAATTTGATTGCACACCTATAAACTGAATATGCAGAGAAAGTAAAGCCTAATGTATCTATACAAGCTTTAGGCAATAAACAGACAGCCAGACACTACTCAGAGACTAACAGTCTTGTGTGTGGGCATTAGTGTTGCCTCAGGCTCTGGGAATAAGCCAGCTGTGATTAAAAGCTGCCCACATTCCAGCATGAAATAATTTGCATGACATTCATACACGTATTCGAAGACTTTGGGTCCAGTTACAGCCACAGTGTGAATGATTGTGTGTGTGTGTGTGTGTGTGTGTGTGTGTGTGTGTGTGTGTGTGCAAGGAAAATGATAAATAAAGCTTCAAAATTGATTCATCTTTGGGCAAGGGAGGGTGTAAGGAAAACAAGCCATGAACAAAAGTATCTCCTAATTTGATTTGGCTGTGTGTGTGTGTGTGTGTGTGTGTGTGTGTGTGTTTGTGTTTCACATAAAGAATCTAGTGTCGGTCTGCTTTCCTCTGGGTCTGTGATGATTATGCAAGGTTCTCTAAGAGCCAGAAACCCACACGCAAGACTTTCAGCTCCATGAAGAACCACATGCAGCTGTACTATTAAACTGCAAAATGTTTGATAGTATAGTCTGCAGCATATAGCCAGGTCATCAGAGCAGGATATTAAATGCCTCCTGTTTTAGCTCCTTCCAGATTTCAAGAGTAATGTTGACAGACCTTTGTGTGTATATGCAGTTTAAGGATATTTAGAGAAGGCGAGGTTAAAATGCTGTTATATGTTTGGTTTGGGACATTGGGACCTTAGGGATAGGTGTCTGTGCTTTCTCTTATTGTAACTTGAGGGTGTGTCATTGTGTGTATGTCCTTATGAAACTGAAAAAAAAAATGCTCATTCACTGTTAAACATCTGCTGGGCGTATGAAGGTCCTTGTCTGTTACAACATAACGTCTGGATTCTGCGACATATTATTTGCTGTAATAATGACCAGTGTCGTCCCAGTAGATATATTATACCCAAGATAAGTGGCTGATTGACTTCTTTGTGCTATAAAAAGGTCACTTTTGAAACTTTTACCCAGAACATTTTACCCAGGTTTTATGTCAAGTTCATCATGACATTTCACATTCATCTCTCCCAAGCCCACAGTAAAAACACCAGATTGATGTTCTCAAGGTAGTTTGCAACTTTTAATGCTTTGTATTACCTCTATGAACCTTTGAATACTACCACCAGCCCCTTTTTCTGTAAGATGGAGAAGTTCTTTTAAAGTGCTTACGATGCAAACAGACTCAGAATTGTGGCTTTCTGACTGAGCTAATGAGATTCTGGTCTTGTGACGCTGTGGGATCTGTCAAAGATTTTATTTATGTACTGTGTGCAATTCTGAATGTGTAAACAGGTTTGAGTTGTGAACAACTGGAATGTAGCTGAATAGAGTATAAACAATCTGATTCAACCTGTGCAGCAGGTTTAAGACAAAGGATTCTTGCCCTTGTTTGAAGTTCAGAGCGTAGATACTTTTTCTTCTTTATTTTTATCACCAGAAAATCCCTGTTGTTCTCTGGATGACTGATTTGTTAATTCAGTCAGCTATGTTTCACTTAGGGCCTTGGGGGAAGTGGTGTCATGGTGGTTTGGACCTGGGCTCATGTTTAGTCACATGCCTTTAGTTGGCACAGTAATGCCACCTATGCTGCATTGCAATTATTCAATCACATGCACAACGAAACAAAGAACTGTAGACACTTGAAAAATAAGACGTAAGCCACACTGCCATAACAACAACAACAACAACATCAGATCAGATATTCATATGTATATTAACACAATTAATAACATTTTTTTAAGTGATAAAAGGTAAAAGAGATGTTGCCAGATGGTCAGATTACATCAACATAAGTGACTGACAGAGATATGTTACACTATTGTTACTTTCTCTCTATAATGCTACTGAATCACATTTAACACAGTCACATATATCACTGCTGTTACTGATTGATTTTCAGTCATGAGTATTAATGGATGCCATTATAAATGTGTTTGCACATGTTTGTTTGTAGGCCGTAAGATGCAGTCAATATAGAGAAGATATTTTTCAGGGATGTTTTTAATTCCAAGGTTGAATGATGACCTAGTTTCATTGCACAGTAGACTGGAACCGAGCCAGTCAAAACAACAAGCAAAATTATGAAGCAGTTCTCTGAAATGAATTGGATTAACATGTAAATAGCACAGTATATGAATATTAAGTACCATGTTGTTGCCATCTGACCCCATGGTCTGTGTGGTGAATGTGAATTTTAAAGTCATATAATACTCTTTGATAAAGTCAAGGAATCAACTGTACCTGTCATTCTACAATAATGTGGCAGAATTTACACTACCAGTCAAAAGATTTTTTAAATGTTTTTTTAAAGAAGTCTCTGCTGCTCACCAAGCCTGCATTTATTTGATCCTAATTACAGCAAAAAAGTTTTTAAATATTTTAGTACTTAAAATAACTGTTTTGTATTTCAATATATTTTAAAATGCAATTTATTCCTGTAAATTCAGAGCTGAATTTTTAGCATACTCCAGTCACATGATCCTTTAGAAATCATTATAATATTCTCATTTGCTCCCCAGACATTTATTATGTTGAAAGTTTAATTTTTTTCAAGTTTTTTGATGAATACAAAGTTCAGTAGAACAGCATTTATCTGAAATAGAAATCTTTTGTAACATTATAAATGTATTTATCATCACTTTTGATCAATTTAAAGCATTCTTGCTAAATAAAAGTATTAATAAAAATATTCATTTCTGTCATTTCTCTAAAATTATACTGACTCCAAGCTTTTGAATGGTATAGTGTATGTTACAAAGGTTTTATTTCAGATAAATGCTGATCTTTGGATCTTTTTATTCATCAAAGAATCCTAAAAAATGTACTCCAGCTGTTTTAAATATTGATAATAATAACAAAAAAGTTTTCTTAAACAGCAAATCAGCATATTAGAATGATTTCTGAAGGACAACTAAATGTGACACTAAAGTCAGGAGTAATGATGATGAAAATTTTGCTTTGATCACAGGAATAATTTACATTTTATATATTCATAGAAAAAGTAAAATATTTTAAAATTGTACTGTTGTTGCTGTACTTTGAATCAAATAAATGTAGGCTTGGTGAGTAGAAAAGACTTTAAAAAAAAAAACAGTGTACCTGTCAAAAAAAGTTCAGATTTCATGGATCCAGTTCAGAATATAGAAATATCATGGATGGATCTGATCATGATAAACAGTAATACCATCTATCAGGATGTGCTATACCAAGATTAAGGTTTAGCTTAGGGTTAGCAGTCAGCACTGTGACTGACATAACCAGTGAAATCTTTAGAATTGACTTCACTTTGATTTGTGCTTCACAGGTTTGGGGGGAAAAAACCATGCTTTCTTTTCATCTTTACCCCCCTCTTGCGCAGATACATCTGTCTTGACTCCTCTCTCTCACTCGCTCATTTCTCTCTGACAAACATTATGACCTTGGTTACATCATCCTCTCCATCTGTGTGTTTATGTCATGGAAATGCTGAGTGTGATAGAGATGTTATGGTTTTTTAATCATTTTTTATACTTGTGCTTATCTGTTTATCATAATATCATAAAGTGGGGCGTTGTGCTCTGAATTTTAGGGCAAGTGGTGATATTTTATTGGTATCTGACTCATCAGTGATGTCTCATGGTGGTGCTCCATGGCCCTGTGGGAAACAAGAGGAATGAAGTAAAGGGAAAGGCTTTTTTCTTTCAGCAACACATCCATCGTCTTTTTCTTCTCGTCTTTCAGTCTCCCTCCCACTGGTACTATTGATCCAGCAGTTGGACTGTTTATTCGGTTAAACGTGGTCATTTTTTTGTCTCTATGAGATGTTTTGCTTGCACAATGTGTGTTGTGGTTGTTTGGTGTATTTGAAAATGATCCTAGTGATTCTTGAAGATTGATAGCAGACACAATCATAACAGTGCACTAACCTCAACGTTTGACTTTTGACCCCTTAGTCAGATTTTTCTGTAGTAGAATCCAATGAGACAAACACACACACACACACACACACACACACACACACACACCAATAGCAATAGCAACAGCATCTGGATAAAATTTAGAAACATTGTAGTCACTGGATGGATCATTTATGAACTCCGGTATAATATAATCCAGAACTCCTTATAATATAAACTTCCAGATGGTGATAAAATGTAAGCATGTCATGACTGACAGTTGTTTGTCTTTCTTGTCTTTGTTTCAGATCCAGCCATATGACAAGATCAAGGCAAAGGGTCTACCAGACAACATAGCAGACAGTCTGAATAAGCTGGTGGTGGTGAAGCTGAATGGAGGTCTGGGAACCAGCATGGGCTGCAAAGGGCCCAAGAGCCTTATTAGCGTCCGAAACGAGAACACTTTCCTGGATCTAACTGTCCAACAGATTGAGGTTTGTCATGTGACACTAAAAGCCTGAAGTACACTACCAGTCAAAAGTTTTTGAACAGTAAGACTGTTTTTAATGTTTTTTTAAAGTCTCTTCTGCTCACTAAGCCTGCATTTATTTGATCCAAAATACAGCAAAAGCAGTAATATTGTGAAATATTTTTACTATTTAAAAAAACTACTTTCTATTTGAAATATTTTAAAATGTAATTTATTTCTGTGATCAAACCTAAACCTTCAACATAATAATAAATATTTTTTGAGCAGCAAATCAGAATGTTAGAATGATTTCTGAAGGATTATGTGAATGGAATAATGATGCTAAAATTCAGCTTTAAAGCTTTTTACATTTAGAAAACCATATTTTAAATAGTAAATTTTTTGCTGTACTTTGGATCAAATAAATGCAGGCTTGGTGAGCAGAAGAGACTTCTTTAAAAAACATGAAAAATCTTACTGTCTAAAAACTTTGGAATAGTTGAATGACAGTGGTTTAATGGGGGCTAACATGGCCATTGTCCCTTTGCTTTAAACAAGTTTGTTTGTTGTAGAGGTCGACCAATCTATCGGTTTTGCCGATTAATCGGCACCGATAGTTGATTGGCCGAACTATCGGTCATCGGCAAAAAACCCTGCCGATAGTTTTTCCGGGTTGCGTTCCCTTGCTGAAGCGCTCATGCTCCGCTGTCTTAGAGTAGAGGTTAAGCCCCAGACCAATGTTTAATGTCAGGATTGTTATCATATATTTGTATTGACTTATAGTCATATTTTTAGCCAGCAAAGTTGTAGATTTAAAGACCTGATGTGAGAAAGCAAACCGTGTTCATTCAGCCGACAGAATCCTGCCGAGTCACAGCGTGCCATATAGTTTTACGTAACATCATATAACATCATCTGTCCAAAATCATTGTTAATAATGTCTTTATGCTTCATAAAGAACTATAATTCATGTTTTAGCCTTTTCTTCAGGCCCTTAAAGCATAGGCTTGCATCTTGTTACGCACTTTATTTTACAATGCCATTTTCCTGTTCTTATTTGATTTTAATAACTGATCAACAAAAATATATATTAAAAATTAAGATAAAAATTATACAAAACGAAATTCGTTTAAGGAGGGATTTTCCACAAATAAAAACGAACGAAGTGGTCAAAAATTGTGTCTTAACCTCTCCAATTCTCCCGGCGTATTTCGTCCAATTCATACACGCCCGACATTTACAAATAACACAAACTTCTTTCGTAATTAATATATTAAACTGAAACAAAACACAAACAAATAATATTTAAACATAAATGTAAAACAGAAAAGAGACTGTTTCTGAAATGGCTGCAATTAACGATATAGATCGCACTTTCTCTTTCCGTTCAATCTGTCTAGACTAACCTTTGCTGTTTTTTTATCTTTCTGGAGGTAAACATTTGCCCGATTGGTGATTAAATAAACTGTTTTAGATTTCTGCTTGAACTACACGTGACGCGTCTTGTGTGTGTGTGTGTGTGTGTGCGTGAGAGAGAGAGAGAGAGAGAGAGAGAGAGAGAGAGAGAGAGAGAGAGAGAGAGAGAGATACCTGCGAGTTGTCCGCGCAATGCAGCGCTGCACCTTTGTCCGGTTGAGCTTGTGTTTTTCCCGCACATGGCACGTGTGCGCGCCAGAAACGCGGCATGCTTCGTTGCACAGAATTTGCACTTTGAGCTACGTGTGCATTGTTTGACATTGTGAGCTTTCAATCGCATTGTTTTACTTTAGATATGCCTTCATTTCTGCTGTTTGTAATGCAGTACTATAACATGCACTAAACTCGCGCACTGACAGACTTTCACTTTCTCTTTGTGTTTGTTCGTCTTAAAAAGCTTGTTTGCAGATGACAAAAAAAAACTACTTTCTGTAAACTTGCCGACACTTAAAGAACGCTTATTTTAAATAAGTAAATGTCTTTAAAAAGTAGCCTGCTTATATAATAAAAAAATTAAGTAAATTTTGCTCAAATGGTTATATTTAGTTGATATTGAAAATCGTAATTAAATTGAATCTTAATTTTAAGATGTCAAATATGAACAAAAAGCATAGAACCTGCAATTTTACATATTGTTAAAATGTAAAGATGACAATGAGCCCATTTGTAACATCAACTAAGATTAATGAAAGCTGTAGAATAGAAGTGTTGTTCCTTGTTAGAGTGTGTTAATTTCAACATTTACTGATATTTTGTTAACATTAATGAACTATGAAATAACTTTAATGATCAATATATAATAAATAATATTTTTTTCATGTACAAAGTATGGTTTAGTATTAAAAAAAAATAAAATAGTAAATCACTATTTTAAATGCTGTTCAGTATCCATTTTCAAAAACTATCGGTTAATTAATCGGTATCGGCCAGTGTGGTCCAACCTAGCTATCGGTATCGGTAAAAACCAATATCGGTCGACCTCTAGTTTGTTGCCACGAAAATTTACATCCTATATAATTTGCATTATGTAATCCGCATTTGGTTTTAAAATACACCTCACTACAATTCTGGGAATGTACATTCAATTATTGTCTCTTTTAAATGCATCTCAAATAAGAAAGCTTCTCAGATTTAAACTCAAGGAAATATAAATCAGTCCAGCTGGGGAAAACACAGCAGCTGTCTGGGAGATTTGAAAGCGAGCAAATAGACCTCCACCCATAGGTCTTAAATCACAAACATATGTTCCTCTGTCTTTCCCTTCTCTTGCTCTCCTCATCTACAGCTGTACAACTCCGGCACACATTCCTTAATTTATACAGGGTGAGCATTTTAAACCAGCAGCAAACAGGCTCTGTGCTAGTTATTTTTCTCAGTGCCATGGACTGAAAGATAGGTAGTGAGCATGAAAGAGAACTTAGGGTGAAAACGAAACAGAGAGAGCTGTGTTCTGGGCAAGAGGGGAAAAAAAGATAGGGGCCGAACACTGAGCCCTACGGGATGCCCTCGCTGAAGAACACTCAGCTCAGTGTCTCTTCGACAGGCCAGTTACCTGCCTCATGTCGTCAGATATCCCACTCACTGAATAAGGCACATTAGTACATGTAAATGGGTAATCTGTCCTTCTCTCTCTCAGAAATACAGGCTGTCGTTTCTGTACTTGGCAGGCCTTTAGCAAGCCCTTAAGCCATCTTATACCATTTGGCTTCTCTTCAGGCTGAGATTTATGGGCATACATTCATTATAGGAAACTGACCTAACATGTGTCATCCAGCAGTTTATGAAAGAGGATGATCCATTCTCCTTTTAATAATTTTTGTGAGGGCTTTGTAGTTATTTACAGTATAATTAACCATTAACACAGGGGAATTAAATGTATTTTTGGGTAATTCTTCAATTAGGGGAAGTTTGTACCCTAGTATGAATGTAAAAAAAATAGTTTAAAAAATAGTATTAAACTTTTTTGTTTTGTTATTAATTACATTTTTATAAGTTTTAAGACTTAGATTTTCTCAGTTTTGAATTTGCGCAACTTAGTTCATGTTAGTTTTTATCTACAGTGAAAAGCATTTTTATTCATTTGGACACTTACAGTTGAAGTCAAAAATGTACATACACCTTGCAGAATCTGCATTTTACCAAAATAATAGGGATCATACAAAATGCATGTTATTTTTTTAATTAGTACTGACCTGAATAAGATATTTCACATAAAAATTTTTTACATATAGTCCACAAGAGAAAATAATAGTTGAATGTATAAAAATGACCCTGTTCAAAAGTTTACATACACTTGATCTTAATATTGTGCTGTTACCTTTTTTTTTGTTAAGTGATAGTTGTTCATGAGTCCCTTGTTTTCAGAAAAAAGTCTTCAGGTCCCACAAGTGATTTGTTCTTTTTTTTTTAGCATTTTTGTGTATTTAAACCCTTTCCAACAATGACTATGATTTCGAGATCTATTTTTTCACAAATGAGGGACTCGTATGCAACTATTACAGAGGGTTTAAACGCTCACTGATGCTTCAGAAGGAAACGCAATACATTGTTGGAAATCGTTCAAACACACAAAAATGCTAAAAACTAAAGAATATGTGGGACCTGAAGGATTTTTCTGAAGAACAGCAGGCAGTTTATCTAAACACTAAACAAAACAAAAAAACAGCTGTGGATCATTAAGGTAAGAACACTGTGTATGAATGATGAACAATCAAGTGTATGTAAACTTTTGAACAGGGTCATTTTTATAAAGTCAAAGTTGTGAACTAAATGTAAACGTCTTTTATGTGAAATGTCTTATTCAGGTCAGTACTAAATAAAAAAATAATATGCCCTTTTATTTGGTAAAGTAATTAACATTTTGCTGATTCTGCCAAGTGTATGTAAACTTTTGACTTCAACTGAAAGTGTTTTACCAAAGTGGTTTCTGTAATTTGTCTGAACATTTAGAGAATTACTGCAGAAAGTTAAGGCTTAGTTAACTAAAAAAAACAGCATTTGTTTTTTACTTTCAGTAAAGTAAAGTTTACTGCAATACTGTTGATTTCTTGCCAACTCACCTAATAATTATGTTCTGATTAATTATTGACCCTCTTCATCACCCCAGTGTAACTACAGAGATTAGATAGGAGAGATGTTTATATCCATCTAAGACCATATTTTATCAGTTTGCCTCTTGTGTTAAAGATCTCACGTTTACAGCGATGTTGTCTAAACAGTAACTTCTGTTATTAAGAATTATCTACAGTTCATTTTCCCAGATAAAACAGAATGTGCTGCAGAATGTAATAAACCTGCCAAAGTATCTGTATTAATGAGAAGCAGTGTGGGTTCACAGTCATTACAGCTTGTTTATAATGTTTATAAATAAATCAAGAGTTAACTTGCTTGATAATGTTTTTAGTAAGTATTTTTTTCTTTTTGGTCTCTGCAGCACTTGAATAAAACTTACAATGCTGATGTTCCACTGGTGCTCATGAACTCTTTCAATACGGATGAAGACACTAAGAAGATCCTACAAAAATACACGCACCACAGAGTCAAGATACACACTTTCAACCAGAGCAGGTATTAACACATACACACACAAATGCATTTACCTGACATGAAACAGACTTGCATTTACTTTCAAATGAAGCCTATACTAAAATCATGCATTTTAAATGAAAAAAGTAAAATAAAATAAAAAATGAATAAACAATGAACTAATTAAATAATTAGTTCGTTTATTCATTTTTTAAAAGATTAAAATGACTTGTCATAGTTTTCTAAATATAGCTAAGTAAACATACAAACCACAGATATATACAAATGTAATGCAAGAACAATAGATCACTCACTTATTACTCATCGCATAAGCACACATATCTAAACAAAGAGTCAGATTGTAATTCAGGCTTTTGGCACAGACTGTGCAGGATGCGAAAAAAAGTTTAATTTCTACACCTTCCTAATGTGTGCTGCTGACCCTTAGCCTGCAAACATTTAAAGTTTTGTAAAAACAAGTTAAAGATTGATGAGATTTCTAAGCAATAATGGGGATACGTTAATATTTGACAGACTCGTCAGAGCAGAAATTTATCTCAAAGCTAACAACAGACGCTCGTGGGATACGGTTACATGTGTTGTTCATAATACAGCACATATTTAGTCCCGGTTGAAGCTGAAGCTTGTGTAAGAGACAATATGATGAAAGGACGAGGAGGAGGATGAAGGCTACATAGAACGTCAGATGTTTTCCCTGGCTTCATTTGACCTGAATAAGCTTGAAATTGCAAGAGCGAGAGGAGATTTTAGAGCCCCTCTGAAAGTACATTTGCATAAGCAGTGTATTTTTCGTGCCCATAAATATAAACAAGGCTAGAAATGTTTTTTTTTTCTTCCTGTAAAGAGGAAACACTTTATGACACTTTAGAAGTGTTTTTGCATCTATTTTAACGATCCATTTTAGCTATTTTATAACTTCTGATCTTTCTGATTTTTAGGGATGCAGCTGAAATAAGATATTATATTTTTATTTCACAGACCATTGTTGTTGTAGTATTATTTATACACTATTATTGTATTATTATTCATTTCAATTAGCTTTTATTTTTTGAAGTTTTATTTTACTTAGTAGTAAGTAAGTAAGTATCACAGATCTATATCAATTTAGACTTTCTCTCTTCCGCATTATCCAGGTATCCGCGAATAAATAAGGAATCATTGCTGCCGGTCGCTAAGGACATGGCTATGACAGGAGAGAATGGAGATGTGTGGTATCCTCCTGGTCATGGTGACATTTACGCCAGCTTTTATAACTCTGGTCTGTTGGAGCAGCTCATTGCTGAAGGGAAGGAGTACATTTTTGTCTCCAACATCGATAACCTGGGCGCAACGGTAGACCTGTATATACTGAACCACCTCGTGAGCCAGCCAAACGGAAAACGCTGCGAGTTCATAATGGAGGTCACAGACAAGACCAGAGCTGATGTGAAGGTGAGAGAATATTTTTTGTGGAACACCATACACTACCAGTCAAAAGATTTTTTTATGTTTTTTAAAGAAGTCTTTTCTGCTCACCAAGCCTGCATTTATTTGATCTAAAGTACAGCAAAAAAAGTAACATTTTGAAATATTGTTACTATTTACAATAACTGTTTTCTATTTGAATATATTTTAAAATTTAATTTATTAATGTGATTTCAAAGCTGAATTTTTAGCATCAATACTTCAGTCACATGATCCTTAAAAATCATTCTAATATTTTTGTTTGCTGCTCAAAAACACTTATTTTATTGAAAACAGCTAGTAGAATTTTTTCAGGTTTCTGTGATGAATAGAAAGTTCAGTAGAACACCATTTATCTGGAATAGAAATCTTTTGTAACATTATAAATGCTAAATAAAAGTATTAATTTCTATAATTTCTTTTCTTTATGTATACTCACTCCAAGCTTTTGCATGGTATCGTTTATAATGTTACAAAAGCTTTTTATTTCTGATAAATGCTAATCTTTGGATCTTTCTATTAAAAGAATCCTGATAATAATAATAATAATAATAATAAAAATGTTTCTTGAACAGCAAATCAGAATATTAAAATGATTTCTGAAGGATCATGTGACACTGAAGACTGGAGTAATGATGCTTAAAATTCAGCTTTGAAATCACAGGAATAAATTACATTTTATATATTTATGTATTTATAAATTACACAAAATATTCAAATAAAAAGCAGTTATTTTAAATAGTTGACTGTTTTTGCTTTGGATCAATTAAATGCAGGCTTGGTGAGCAGAAGAGAGCTAAAAAAAACTTTAAAAATCTTACTGTTCAAAAACATTTGACTGGTAGTGTACATGTCTTTCTCTTAATCCAAATTCAGTCATTTGCAATTATGTTCATAAAAATTATTCAATATTTTGGGTAAATAGTTTTATTCATACACATAAATGTTTGTTGCATTGTCATTGAACATTGTGTGTTTGCGTTTTCCAGGGAGGTACGCTCATTCAGTATGACGGTAAGCTTCGGTTACTGGAAATCGCCCAGGTTCCCAAAGCTCATGTAGATGAATTCAAATCAGTCACCAAGTTTAAGATCTTCAACACTAACAACCTATGGATCTCCCTATCTGCCATAAAGAGACTACAGGAACAGAACGCCATGGACATGGAAATCATAGTCAACCCTAAGGTAAGAAAACTACACTAGCAGTCAGAAGTTTGTGCATAGTAAGATTTTTAATGTTTTTTAAAGAAACTCTTCTCCTCACCAAAGCTGCATTTATTTGATCCAAAATGCGGCAATTTTTTTACTATTTAAAATAACTGCTTTGATTATATTTTATTTATAATTTTATTTTTTGTGATCAAAGCTACATTTTTAGCATCATTACTTACGTTTTCAGTGTCACATGATCCTTCAGAAATCATTCCGATATGCTGATTTGCTGTTCCAGAAACATTACTATTATTTAGGGATGCACGATATGAAATTTTTTTACCGATAGCCGATAATTAAGTCCTTCTTGTGGCCGATACCGATACCAATACGTTCATATTTTTATATGATAATTTTGTGCACCCAGGAGAATACAAAATCTGAGATAAACTAATGAAATGTATATTACTGTATACAGTATATCTGGGTCTAACAATCATAGCAAACATCAGTCCTGACTCTTCAAAAATGTTTTTATTTTTTGTGTAAGGCACCACAATTCTAAATAAATAAAATGCTTTGACATTTGTCAACCTGGAAAAAATGAAAAGTGCATCATGGAGTAACGTCAGATGTCCAAATGTCCGTTAAAGCTTCTTATTGATCATATTATGAATGTGTGCAGCAACCAAATCATACAAGGCAGTAGGGTTGCACGGTATACCAGTACTACGGTAGTATCGCGATACTAAAGCTTAAAAATACCCGCAGTGCCATTGCATTTTTGAAACAGTAGTATTGTCCACACGGTAGTACCGTACGATATGTTGTATTCACGGCAGGAACACTGTTTAAAACGTTCATTTGAACATGCACGCCAGCAGAAACATTACAAGTTGATTGCTAAAATGTCTTTCTGCTGTGCTTTGTGTAGTATAAGCTGTCTCTACGCTTCATTTGGTATTCAGTGTTTCCCGACGCTTCAGTTCAGTTTGAAATGAGAAGCTGCATGCGCACGTCGTTGTTTATGCTGCAGTTTATCAGAAGAGAGGGTCAGATTCAGACCGTCTGATGTTATTTAAAAATAGCATCTCAAGAATCAATTATTCAACATAAAAATATTTTACAAGAAAGTATTTTCGTATTTTTATTCATTTGCCCACTCTTAGAACAAGTGTAATAATTCGTTTCTGGAAGCATCTTTGCAAGCACGAATGCGTTTAAATATACAAGTTGATAACTTGGAAATTTCAAGATATGCGAGCAAAAAATGCTCCTGACAGTTCAGCACGATGAGCAAGACGAGCAAGATGTTTTAGTTTCGTTTCTGTGTTCGAATCTGAATCTGCGTTGGTTTGGGCGAATCACTGATTCACTAAGCCATTCATAAAAACAGTTATTTGATTCACTCCTGAATGATTCAAACGTTTTGAAAGAATCGTTTGAAAGACTCAGTGATCCAATCATGAACATTGCTGCCATCTGCTGGCGGTTTTAAGTTTCCTATCATATTCTTTTCCAACAAATTTCTATATTCAGAGTTTTGTATTTAAAACATTAATCTTATACCATTATTTATGCAATTATAAGTACAGTCTAAATGTATAAATACCACATCTAAATGTCACTCCATGCAGCTTTTGTGCAGTGCTCAGATGAGTTTTGTTTACATGATTTTTAATGGATAACAGTAGCCAGTCATTCATTCACATTGATGAAGTATTCAGAGAAAAAATCTTGTCTGTTTTCATTTACATCTTTTTATTTATGAAATTGATTCATTTTGTAGAATTGAATTTTAAATGAACGAATACTGCACAGTATCGCGATACTACTTGGTATCGTGATACTTCAACTGGTATAGTATCGTAAGTCATTTTTATGGTATCGTGACAACCCTACAAGGCGGGGAATAAAACATCAGAATCGAGATAAAAACATCAACTTTTCAGAATGCCGCAAGCCCAACGCAGGTCATATGACACAAACCAACCAATCAGCTTCACCCGTTCCTTAATAACATTAAAAGCACTGCCAAGGTGGAGAAACAGCTTATCATAGCTGTACAGGAATAACCATTTTTAAATAAATTTAATAACAGAGCTACTGCAAGCGATTTTTAATGCTGAAAATCCATTTATCCTTTGCTGAAACTTCCGCGTCTTTATGGAGAGCGCAGGTCATGGTTGCTTAGCAACGGCAGATGCCACAGCAGAGCAGGCTGCAGAGCGGTTTGGAAAGAGAGAAAGCGGCGCGTCTAGTGTTTTCCACGTGTTTTTAGGCGCGACATGTGAACGGCCCCTAAAACAGATTCACCGCGACGACGACCTCTGAAGTGAGATATAAGATTTGTTGTGTTAAAACTTGACGGCTTTTTATCTCCTCTCAGAATCCTTGCTAAACGTGTTGCAAATAGCAATAGCATCGTCCTCCTCTGCCACCGCGAAAAACTTCCAGACCGGCGAAGACGATGATGACGACACAGATGATGACGTATCACACACAACAAAGTCCGAGAGTCACTGCAGTTTACAGCTGCAGTCACTTGCACTTGGAAAGCAGATGAATCTCAGATAAACCAGACTGATTGATTGATTTACCAGCAAGAGTACTTTATCGGATCGGATTTCATTTATTTATCGGAGCAATAAAAATGACGTCATTTTTACCCATATCGGTCGATAATTTATCTGTCCGATAAATATCGTGCATCCCTACTATTATTATCAATATTTAAAACAGTTGATTAAATTGAATAAATGATTTCTGAAGGACCATATCACTGCAGTAATAATGCTAAAAATTCAGCTTTGAAATCACAGGAATAAATTACATTTTAAAATATATTCAAACAGAAAACAGTTATTTTAAATAGTAATCATATTTTAAAATTGTACTGTTTTTGCTGTACTTTGGATCAAATAAATGCAGGCTTGGTGAGCAGAAGACAGTTCTTTGAACAAACATTAAAAACCTTACTGTTCAAAATATTCAAATGAACCTGAAATTATACAGAATTTCCTTAAAAAGATTAACCAAGTAGTCATCCAGTGAACCAGACGTTTGATTTTCTTCATCTCTTTGTTTTAATTTCCCTTTTTAAGTCTTCTTTTCCCTTAGCAGTCACTCTTTATTTTATTGTAAAGCACTATTTATAGCTGTGCACTAGAAATCTGTTTTATTCCCCTGGCCTTCCTCTCCTTTACACTATCGCTTCTGAAACCTTAGTTGAGACCCTGATTCATTTATCAGGCCACGTGGGACCCTGCGCTTCAGCAGTCTCCTTTGCAGAGCGTTCACTTCTGAATCAAACCCACTTACAAAACTCTTTCCACAAGTATTATAACAAGCTGATCTTGAGACTATGTTTGAGTGTCCTTTAAATACCAGACCCAATCTCTCATTTGAGTAGAGATTAGGGGTGTAACGATACACCAAAGGCACGATTCGGTTCGGTTCACGGTTTTGGAGCCACGGTTCGGTTCGGTTCGGTTTCTGTTTGCTGTGGGGTTAGGGTTGATGTCATCTTAACAGCAATGCTAAGGAACAATAGATTCACTTAATAACAAGAACAACTAAACTTTTTCTTTATTAACTTTGCCAACCCATTTTAGTACAGTCAGGATACCCGAGTAAGTTAGTGAAAATTAGACATTCACTTGTCCGAGTGAAAAATTTACTTGTCCGGGGCAAAAAAAAATGCCTTTTTTGCTGTAAATTAATCCATTCTGAAGCAATAGTCTCATCACTACTCTATAAGGTCTTACTTCAATCTGAATATTTGTGATATTTGCCTTAAATTGATTTCTAGGACACTTTTTAACTTTATTTTCCTAACCTTACTAACTGTGTGTCATCATTCACATCAAATTCTTACATTTTATCAATACATCAAATTAGTATAATTAGACTCTGTATGGTTGCACAAATTAAATCAGTATCAACAAACTCCATCTTTCCATTGCACAGGAAAAACCGAGCCTGCAATGAAATTGACATTTAACTGTATTTACTTAGACTGTTTAATGAAGATAAGAGGTTCCAAAAAATGCATTTACACAGTAAAATTGCAAATACATAAATAATGTAATAAGAATAATGTTATACTTTTTTTAAACATAAAATGTTGGAAAAATGCAATACCTTTAAATATAAAACCGAACCACCAATAGGTGGCAGTAGTCACTGTCTTAATGAGCGAGTCACGGATTCAACCATAGATGGATTCAACCAGTTCGTTCACTGACTCCATTCATTAAAAAAAAATGCTAAATCATTCAGTACTGAAATACCGCTGTGTTGCTCGGAGATTCACGGAGGTTCTGCTGTTGATTAGAACTATTTTCGTCTGCAAAAATGGTTAATGATGTGTCTAAAATATAAGTCAGTTAATATTAACTACTAGTTTATTGAACTACTGTTGTATAAAATCAATGTCACTCACGTTTGCAATCGTAATGGTGCTTTCCTACCGCAGTATGTTTGTTCATGCTTGTTTCTTTGTGTATGCTGTTGAGCCTATTAGTGTTGATTTTCTGTGAGTCAGATAGCCTGCACGAGCTTGATACTGTCCGTTTTCAGTCATCTTAAGTAATAAAATCAGAATTATGCTCACCAAAGTTTCGTTGCTGCGCGATGTCCGGTCGGCAAGTAAAATCCCCTTTCACTTGCCCTTTCACAAAATCCACTGGTCCCGGACAAGCGTTAATGTTGAGCCCTGAGTAGTAACCGAGTGTGATCGCTCACTCAAGTCACATGACATGACATGACATGCACTTGGAAAATACTAGGTGTGTTCGAGCTCATGCTGCGCTGCGCAGACCGATCGGCGAGATTAGCCGAAAGCAGTCGGGGAGGAGCTGAAAACGGAGCCGTGAAGTCGGACAAATTGGAGATCTCGTTGCTCCCTCAAACATGGCAGATCACGTGGCGTTTGCCTACTTTATTGCAGATTAACTGGAAGCTATAGAAATACATTTTTTGTTGGAAGAAATGCAGCACATGCAAGTAAAGCAGCAACTACAGATTTCAGCATCAATCAATGTTGACCACATTAGATTAAATGTCTGTGACATTTTAGTTATTCCATAAAAAATATTACTTAAATGTGCAGCTGAATACTATAAGTGGTCTGTATGAAAAAAGTACAATAATAAACTTATGCACAAATCCAATATAAAGAATTTAAGGGAAAAAATGTACTGCAGTCAAAAGATCGTAAACTATTTACGAAATGGCATGCAAATTGATTTGTTATGCACGAAACACGCGTGATTATCGTCATGTGGTGAATGTGGCCAATCATGAGAAGCTGTGACGTCATCACAGCCTGGCGCAGTCCCTTCTGAAATGTTGCGCTGGCTGAGCAAGCCGGCTGTTCTCGAAACGCTCTCGCGTTACTTTGATGCCACACGTGAACGTCACGTGGCGTCGGCGCCGGTTCAAGTCGGACAAAATTTCTAACCGGCATGCACTACTTCAAGTCAGCCGCCGATCGGTCTGCGCAGCGCCGCATGAAGTCGAACGCACCTACTAACTTTAGAATATAATATTTAGAACTAAATTTAGAACAAAAGCTCATCATTACTAATACAATTTAATCAAATGTGATAAAATAAAGATGTGTTTAAATTGGTTAAATTAGTTAGAGACAAGTGACGTCAACCTCAACAATGGGCAGCAGGGGGCGTGAGAGTACCGCGGTACGCCAAGAGAGTTTCGCGATATGTATCGTGGTTGGTGTATCGCAATATTTCGGTTCGGTTTGTAATATCGTTACACCCCTAGTAGAGATCATCTAGTTCAAGGGTTGTGTGATCAAAGAGTTTGATGGAGAGTTTTACAATTGCTAAAACTACAAAAAGGACATTTATAAACAATTTCTGTTGGGTTTTCTGTTCTCAGTTCATCACAGGATGACAGAAATGAAAGGTAACCATAAGATAAAGTTTGTGTGTGTGTGTGTGTGTGTGTGTGTGTGTGTGTGTGTGTGTGTGTGTGTGTGTGTGTGTGTGTGTGTGTGTGTGTGTGTGTGTGTGTGTGTGATAGTTAAAAAATTCTTAGAAGTGGGCAAAAAAATTAATTTAAAAAGCTCCCTGTGAGGACATTGGAAATTGAAAAAAAAATGTATTTATCGATATATCAAATAAAATTGGTGTTTTTCTTATTCTAGCACTGTGCCCAAACCAAACACAATACAGTGTTTTCAGTTTCTAAATGTCAAGTAACTTGTTTGTCCACACATGAAACTGGTTATAAAAGAAGAGGTTGCATCTGGTTATGACACAGTATAAAAATGTAAATGGGGTAGTGTGGAATAATTATAATATGTAAAAAAACAATAAGAGTTCTATGGGCTGTCCTCATTTAGATGTGTATGTGTATGTGTGTGTGTGTGTGTGTGTGTGTGTGTGTGTGTGTGTGTGTGTAGAGTAGTACAGTTCAGCAGAGCTCTATATTGTAGCACCATTTCTCCCCCTAAGGCCCAGGCTCTCATCCAGCAAGACATATTAAGCTGAAGTCTGAGTTTGTTCTAGATTTCTTCACATTCAATCCCTCCTGCTCCCGTTCCTGTCGACCTTATACTTTTTCTGCCTGTGTGATACCAAGACCAACTATACAGTGCTACCTCACACGTTATTGTCTTTCATAGAACAAGTACACATAGTTTCTTGACAGATAACATAAATATGAACTTTGAAGTTGAATATGAAGTCAGCATGAAACAAAAATTCACCCTACCTGTTTTCTAAATGCATGTTATGGGATTTATTGTGAATGATTATTCCACGTATCATTTATTTATTTATTTTAAATCAAAATGTCGTAAATCGATTTTCCAGTGTAACAACAGACTTCTCTCTGGTGACATATGGCAGACTTCTCTACTCATTTTAGTACACATAAACCTGACTTTTCGTACAATTGACTGCAAACTCGCATTCAAATCTGCCTCCATCCAACTAAGAACTCATAAATAAAAACCCCTACACCCTGCCCTACATTTCTTTTCAGTTGTTTCAATTGGATGTACATAATATAGAAGAAGAGGTCTGTTCTATCTAATTTCTATTTCAGTTTAGGTCTAATTTTATATACAGTGGTTAATATTAAAGTCCTGAGACTGCACTGAAAATGTAAAAGGGGTTTCTCTATTTGAACAATGATATAATTTTTTCTGTGTAAAGGCAATTTAGAGAATTGTTTCTAAACACATTATAGACTAATTTGGTGTTTGCAAACAGTGATGAATTTTTTTTTATGATTTTTCTATTCTGTTAATAAAAAGGCGGTTTATATGCTTATCAGCTATTTGTTTATGAGAAGCACACATGAAAGAGGCTGACAATCAGCTGAACATATACTTGTTTAATTAGTGACACTTAGCCTGCATTTTAAAAACTTTATTTGAATATGGCAACATTATATCGCGCTCTACAATATATATTAGGCGGCTGCATATATGAAAAAAAAACACCTAACCCTAAAAAAATTCTAACAAAAGGTTTCTCAGCTGTTTTTTTGTAGTATTAGGTGTCCTTATTAACATACTAAAAGTTTACCAAAGTTTGACCACTAGAAAGGCGTCATTTTCAAGATGGCATCCAAGATGGGCATAAAACCCTTAAAATATCCTAACTCCTTCATTATTTGACCAAGCCAAGTAATCTTGGTGTCTAACCCCATGTTTTCTGGGTCTATGAATCCATTGGACTCGTCTAAATTGCACTGACATGATTATATACTTATGGAATATATATATATATATATATATATATATATATATATACAGGGATTAAATTGGGCCGGGGCCGTCCGGGGCTGAGCCCCAGCACATAGATTGCAGGACTCGACACTTTATTAACGCTACACAAGTACTCTACTACCAGATTAAAACATCAAAAACAAAAAATAAGCAGCCAATCACCAAAACGCAAACCAAAATCACTACACTACCACATGAACAGCTAATTCAATCGCATGTGAATAAATGCAAATATTCCCTATAAACACAGAGTAAAGACACTAGCTATGTTTCCATCCAAAAATGCGAATTTAACTTATGTGCAAAACTGGAACATCGCATAAAACATTTGGGCATAAAGCAGCATTTTCATCCAACAAGACAAAGAGAACAAAGTCGTCACTTGCTGACAAATTTCCACTAAATATCACTAATAAAACTAGGGTAAGTCACTGAAAATAATAATTTTCATATAAATATATTTTATTGAAGGGATTGTAGTAGGGATGTGATGGTAAGGAAATTTTTCCACAACTGACTTGGCAACACAGGCAATACCGGTATCACCGAGGGGAAAGGATGGGGGTAAGTTAGTTCGTAAGAGTTTTCCCACGTTCCCACGCTTTTCTTCATTTTTGAATAGCTTGTAAATGCCCGTTTATGAGCATTTTACTTTTACTTTTACTTTCGAATTCAGCGTCTATTGATTGAATGGACGACAACAAAACAGTACGACCAACTCACTTAGTCTATATTAAATACAGAATTATTAATTTATTAACAAAAATGAAATAACTGTTAAATAACTTATACAAAGTGTATTTATATAAAAATAACAGGCCTACTGAAAATCAGCAAACACGGTGGAATAAATAAGAACCGAATGTTCTTCCAATGAGCTTCCAAAATCACCTTTTAGATAAATGGCAACAGTCAACAGGCCTTTTTAAAATCCAAAATATACTCGACTCCAGCCGCGGATCTGTGATGCGTTTGTTGAGCAGCCGTGTTCAGTTCAGTGTTTCTCTAACTGAACTAAATTATTTTTATTACTATAAAAAATCAAAACGTGGTGGGCAAGTGACGAAATTGGTGAAGGAAACATTTCAGAATGACCAATACAACATTTCTGATGCTGTGAGACAAGATGGGCCTGCTGGTTAGTCGAGTTACCCCGTTCCATCAGTGCAGAGTCACATGATGATTTTTTAATACGCATGGAGGAATTTATTCGGTAAAAGTGTTTTCATCATAGTTTATGCGCATTTATTCTTATCGGATAAAAAGTTTATCCTACTCAGTTGCACGCATATGTTTTTTTATGCGCATTTTCTCGTTTCCATCCAGAGATTTTTTATGCGATATTCCAAAAATAGGTGGACGGAAATGTGATGCAGTCGTGGCTCCAGCTTCCTTTTAAATATGTTTAATGATTGCGCCTGATGCGCTCACGCCCGCTCTGTCAGAGGAGGTGCGCAGATATAAAATAATTATTGATTACCAATTTGAATCAGTACATTATAATGAAAACAATACCTTAAAGTGGTATCTTTAAACTAGGGCTGCAACAACGAATCGATAAAATCGATAAAAATCGATTACTAAAAGCGTTGGCAACGAATTTCATAATCGATTCGTTGTGTCGCGCGACGCAGAGACTTTTGGTTGTTATTATATATATTTAAAAAAAAATTGAGCGCAGAGCGGACACATTCGGTCTCTCTCCCGCTCTGATGCCAGCAGAGTTCGGCACCTCATAACTACTTCTATAGTTTTTGTAACACTGTCTGTCTGTATAATGTGTCGAAAACATACCACAACCGTAAGGAGAAAGAGGAGCTCTGCTGAGGTGAAATCGTCTCAGTTTTGAATAGGGCTGTGACGGTGGCACGTTGTTTTTTATATATAGCCTACACTTCAGTCAGCTAACAAGCAGCCTAAAAACGCTAAAATAAATCAAAGAAATAATATATTTAATTAAGAAAGTAGCCTAAGAATATTATAAAGGTTATTAAACAAACATTCCTTGCAAAAATGTCCGACAGCTCATCAATTTTTGGCCGACTGAATTTCCAGTCCGACTGTCTTTTTTTCTCTTTCTCTTCCTCATTGCACAGCTGCTGATTTTAATAGCAAAGTGATTACATTTATTTTCGTTCCTTTAGTTTATAAAGTTAATTTAGAGATATATTTGGAACACTTTTTGTTTGTTAAATTCAAGTTTTTGTTTTTTAAAGTTATACCTAGCAAACAGCGGCAGACAGATAAAAGCCTGCTTAATTCATCGCGATTTAAATTAAAATCCATTGATATAAAAAACTTAAAACATATCACAATATTAGTTTAATCATTCAATCAATATAAATCCAAAGTTTGTGCGGAGAGAAGCGCGCTTTGCAGCGCATGGAGACGTGCAATGTGGAATTTCTTTTTTGCTCATAAAGGTAAGAGTAATTTACCACCCGGGCCAGAACTGTAAAGGGTCTACCTTAGTTTGTGTGTACTAACAGTATCAACAAAATGTGCTCTTAAAGAAAACAAACAGAATACGCTTGATATCTTTGGTTTAAACAGGAGCGCTTCACAATAATTAACCGAAACCCACACTGTAAAAAATTTAACGTAAAATCAACAGTAACTTACTGGCAACAAATATCCAGCAAGCTTCAGTATTTTATTCCACGGTAAAATTACTGTAAATCTGACAACAGTACTTCACAGCATACCGTATATTAACTTACAGTATATTTATACTGTAAAATTAATTACAGTTCTTATTTTTGCACTGTATTTTAAAATACAATAGTTAACAGCATACTGTATAATAAATTACAGCATTTTTATACTGTAAAATTAATTACAGTGCTTGTTTTTGCACTGTATTTTAAAATACTGTAAAGTTACTATGCAGTATAATTGATTATGGTATTTATATATATATATATATATATATATATATATATAAATATGCGTATGCAAAAAATATTTCAGACAGTTATATTACTGATTATTAGATGTTACGTCAATTATGACAACACACAGAAGTCAGTTTAAAATTCTTTATTAAAATTTAAAGTAGAAACACTCCAGACTTGGCAGGGCCAAGCAAAGAGTGAAACTCATCCTCAGCACGCTGAAATCTTGAACAACTGTACACACTGAAAGAAATGAAAAACATATTCAACACTGCATAGACATACACACAGATTACTTTTATGAATTTTAGTGCATTATTCAATAACTGAAATGACTTACCTCTATTTATAATGAAGGAGTGAAACTCATCCTCAGCACGCTGAAATCTTGAACAACTGTACACACTGAAAGAAATGAAAAACATATTCAACACTGCATAGACGTACACACAGATTACTTTTATGAATTTTAGTGCATTATTCAATAACTGAAATGACTTACCTCTATTTATAATGAAGGAGCGAAACTCATCCTCAGCACGCTGAAATCTTGAACAACTGTACATACTGAAAGAAATGAAAAACATATTCAACACTGCATAGACGTACACACAGATTACTTTTATGAATTTTAGTGCATTATTCAATAACTGAAATGACTTACCTCTATTTATAATGAAGGAGCGAAACTCATCCTCAGCACGTTGAAATCTTGAACAACTGTACACACTGAAAGAAATGAAAAACATATTCAACACTGCATAGACGTACACACAGATTACTTTTATGAATTTTAGTGCATTATTCAATAACTGAAATGACTTACCTCTATTTATAATGAAGGAGCGAAACTCATCCTCAGCACGCTGAAATCTTGAACAACTGTACATACTGAAAGAAATGAAAAACATATTCAACACTGCATAGACGTACACACAGATTACTTTTATGAATTTTAGTGCATTATTCAATAACTGAAATGACTTACCTCTATTTATAATGAAGGAGCGAAACTCATCCTCAGCACGCTGAAATCTTGAACAACTGTACACACTGAAAGAAATGAAAAACATATTCAACACTGCATAGACATACACACAGATTACTTTTATGAATTTTAGTGCATTATTCAATAACTGAAATGACTTACCTCTATTTATAATGAAGGAGCGAAACTCATCCTCAGCACGTTGAAATCTTGAACAACTGTACACACTGAAAGAAATGAAAAACATATTCAACACTGCATAGACGTACACACAGATTACTTTTATGAATTGTTCTAAAAATTTGAAAAGGTTAGACTTTTTAATTGATTTATAGAGCTAATAAAAAAATCTGATGTTTAAAATGTCGATTTGTGCTGTGCAAAGAGCATGAGTGCTTCCCAATACACAAATTGATGCATCCTTATTTTCTCACTCCGCCCTTCACCCCGAAACTGCGTCTTCCCTCGAAATTGGGTGTCGAAATTTTATTGAATGTTTAATGTTGTGCTTGTTCAATTTACGCAGCTCCCCCGTTAATGATCTAGCTCCCCCTTAGCACCTGCGTGGCTGCGTTAAGAATTCTCTGGCGCTGCCCCACGGGGATTAACGCTATATTGGTCATTTTCGTGAATATTGAAACTAATATCAAATATACAACTAAATTAACCGCAGACCGTTGGCAGTGGTTTTATCCAGACATTAATAAACTAATACAGTCCACTTGAATTAGGCTAGTGAATGAAAACGAATGAGCAAAATCGAACTAAAGTTTGAGGATGCCGAGACTCGGGAATTCATTCGGCGGGACTTTCACTGCCTGTGTATTCACTTTAAGTGTGCATCGTACTAACGTTATAAAATGCATAATATGACTAATAACACTGTGGTTGTCCATTCAATTCGTGTAACGTTAGGCCCTATAACATAACTTGCTACCGGTAGGGTTATGTTATAACGTTATGTTAACATATTGTTGTATGAGGCCTCGATCGCGACAGGCAACACGCACACGGTGTAATTTACACACAAGTGTTCAGAAATAAGAACATTTCGATTACTTTGTTCTAAACTTAAAAAAAAAAAAACATCAAACCTTGTGATAACTAGTATTTGACTAACTGGTTAGAATGTTCGCGTTAAAAAGCTAACGTTACCTTAACTTTACCTTTATATCAAACTCACCACCGATTAGGATACTTAACAGTTAATGGTAAAACGAATATCTTCACATTTGTAGTGGTGAAACATTTCGAAATACACATTTTTAAGATTTTGAATACAATTTTACATCTTACCTAGCTAGTTCTTGCTGGTTCTGCGTGCTCCGTCCGAAGTCTCTCTCAGTCAGGATGAAATGGAAAATTCGAGAAGAGTGTGACGGCTGACGGTTAGATGATTGGTTGCCAGGTGTATATCCCGTGCAATTCGCTCTTTATGTAATTAACTTAAGTGTGTAAATCGAAAGCAAAATAATAGTAATAATAATAATAAATCATGGAAATCGATTTTTATCTATTTACATTGCCTATATTATTGATCATTGGATGGGACTACATCTCCCAAACAAACATTTTAGGCTATAATAACCTTTGAGATTTGTTGTGTTTGTGACAAAATCTGGCAACCATAAAGAAAAAAAGAAAAAAGAAAAAGACACCCAAGCAAATTTAAACTTTTTTTAACTATAGGATAAATGCCTTAATCTATGGGTTACCTTATGAAACGATGTATTATAAAATTCCTAAGCTGAAATAACCTCAATAAACCAAAAAATGTCCTCTGTCGGGCATGTCTGTTGGAATATTACTGTCATCAATTTAACAGGAGTATAAGAATTACTGTAATTATTTTTTCCCCCCACCAAAGAAAAGCATAAATTGACAGCAACTTTCCTGTAAATGGTTATACGGTGACAAAGCTGGAAATACAGCAAAAATGATGTAAAAGCTATAAAATTGACAGCAACTTACTGTAAACTGTTTCTACAGTAAACTTTCACTGAAAATACAGCAATAATACTGTGAAAACAACAGAAATCATTTACAGTGCAGGTAATTGCCTCACAAACACAATATCTATAGAAAGCTTTAAATTATTATTTTACTATAAAACGAAATAATTAAAATCGAAAACAAAACTCTTTCATTAGCTAATCCATAAAGATGCATTAGGCATTAATGAGCAGATGGCAGGATCGTCAATTTCATCTTTGCAACACTGAATCAGAAAATACTAGTTTATTAATAAGTAATTCGAATATTTTCTTAATTTTTGCCTTGACACATTCATGGTAATTACTTTTGCTGGGGCTTTGAGGCCAGTTTTGCGTGCATTTGAATGCGGAACTCTTCCAGCTGGTCGCTGCTGATGGCAGGACACTAAACACCGCCATGGCAGAATGAATGTAGCAGAAAGTTAGTCAAGTTATCCCGTTCCAGCGTGCAAAGTCACATGACTTTTTTAATGCGCACTGAGGAATTTAATTTGAGAGGCTTCTTGATGGGAAATGCAGCATGTACACCACAGCAAGCCGCTGTCTTGACGGATAGTAATTTTAGTTTATTTAGTCTATATATTTGGCAGATGTAAAGCATACATGTGTATGTTTTTTGTGTTAGTCCATTTTTATTTTATTATTATTATTATAACAGTTCAAGGAGCAACATGTTCGTGCACTTTCTAAAGATTTTAGTTCTGTTTTTGAATAAAGGGTTGTAAATCCCTTGTT
>NC_133381.1:19615557-19726288 GCF_049309525.1 Garra rufa
GTAGATTCCATCCATTAGTCTGCCGTTTAAACATCTGTGTTTAGGTTCAAATGTCATCTTTAATGACAGTATTCTAAAAAATGATTTGCATTCCGATTCTGACATCCAAAGGCACAACAATACATTTTTCCTCTTATTCCATGGATTTTACACCTTTCCCTCCAGTTGTTGCCAGTGTTTTTCTGCCACCACAATGCGCACGCAGCTGGAAGTGACGTAACTGTGACGTCTACTCTAAATTGGTCTATAATGTTAGAAATGTATTGCTGAAAACATGTTACAAAGACTGTGAATTGTGTAGTATTGAATTGTGAAGTTACACCGTTAAACAGTTTTTCACTTTTTTTTTTTTTTTTTGTTCAGGATTTTTAGGCGGGCCTGAAATCATGTCTTGATGACGCACTGGAGCCACTGAGCATGGGCCCTCCCTAAACACTATAATAACTAGAGCGCATTACCATTAGTGATTCACCTGCTCAACTGAGAGTTGGTCATTAACGTTAGCTACTACAGCCTACAGTTTGCTAGCTAGCTGTGCCTTCATTACGTAAATGCATATTACCTGGTTGCGATAATTTAGCTCAGTCATCCTTTCAGGCTGTAGCGGTATATGACAGTTGAGAGAAGCGGCGCCAGTGGGTGTGACACACCCCCAGCATTTGAGAGAATACTGTGCATTTCTGATTTTGATAACTTACTTTATTTACTTGCCTTTTATATAATTAAAATTTGGCTGGGTGGTTAATAACACATTTTTTCTTTGGTGTGACAAACTTAGGACACAAATTTAGTATTGCTTTACACAGACTTTAAGATTTTGAGAAATGTATATTATTAATAAATGTAATATTTCTAGGACACTGATCGAATTAGCAAACTTGAGACTCCATTTAATTTGTTCATATAGTTGCTGGAAATTTCTTGTTTAAAATCATTTTCTCCCTCTCTCTCTCTCTCTCTCTCAGACTATAGATGGGGGTTTGAATGTCATTCAGCTTGAGACTGCGGTGGGTGCTGCCATCAAGTGCTTTGATAACGCCTTGGGCATCAGCGTGCCTCGCAGCCGCTTCCTGCCTGTCAAAACCACATCTGACCTCCTACTGGTTATGTCTAACCTGTACAGCCTGGAGGCAGGGTCTCTGACCATGAGCGAGAGGCGCGAGTTTCCCACAACTCCACACGTCAAACTGGGCAGCTCCTTTACCAAGGTACCATTTACAACAAATGATCCATTCAAATCACTTGGTGTGCACAGTTTGTAAGCATGAGCTCACTAGTATTTCAAGACAACCAAATCTGCCAGCCAGAAACCCACTAAGATTTAAAAATTAGGACATCCTCATGATCACACACTTAAAAATAAAGGTTTTTGAACATCCATGGAACCTTTCAAATGCAGAAAAGGTTCATTATAGAAAAAAGGTTCTTTAGAATTTAAAAATGTTCTTCAAAATGGCTCTTTTAAGAACTGTTCACTGAAAGGTTCTTCTATGGCATCACTGCAAAAACACCCTTTTGAAACCTTTATTTTTAAGAGTGCAGCTTTTGGATTGTCTAAAGAAAAATATCTTTGAACAGATGGGTAAAGCCTTGATCCAGTTTCCTTTTTGTCCTTTAGGTTCAGGAATATCTCACACGCTTTGAGAGCATTCCAGACATGCTAGAGCTGGATCACTTGACAGTGTCTGGTGATGTGACGTTCGGAAAGCAAGTTTCTCTTAAGGTAAGAGCAAGGAACATCTGAAAAAAATTGATTCTGCAATCAGTTTTTGCAGGATGTTGTACAGCCTGATTATTCCTGTGCTCGACAGGGAACCGTCATCATCATAGCCAACCACGGAGACCGAATCGACATTCCTGCTGGCTCTATGTTGGAAAATAAAATAGTGTCTGGAAACCTTCGAATCCTGGACCACTGATGCCTTGTGTCGTGTGACCTGGATGCAGAATCACATGACCGACCAACACCTGTCACTGTCCTCATCATCATAACCAATCACCACACAATCGACACTCCGGCCAGTTCCACGAAGGAAAACAAGATTGTCTGGGAACCTGCAGATCCTAGAGCACCGACACCTCTGTGTCATGTGACCTTGATGCCAAATCACATGACCAAACTTACACCTGCCACTCTCAGAGCCTCCATCAGTGGTGCTCCATCAGTGAAGACCATACAACTTCCACACCATTCCAGAGACATCATTTTTGTAGTAGTTTGTGTGTTTTTCATTTTAGTCTTCTGTCCTTTAGTGGTCCTTGAATTTTCTATATGTAACACAAACCTCATTGTTGTGTTTTGTTTTAGTTTTCTACTCTGAGAATGCAGTATTTCTCTTGTTGTGTCTATGGCATCACAGACTGACCCTTCGGGGTCAGCGTCCTCGCTCGAAAATGTGAAAGAAAGAGTGCAAAGCAATAAGCGTTCTGCAACGGTGAAGGCTGACGATTCTGTCTTTGTGTTCTAGAACCTGTTCTAGATCCTGAAAGTTCTGCGGAGCTAAATAAAGTGCAATATGGAACAGTTTGTGTATCTTCATTTCTGCTCAAGTGGATTTCACAGAAGTTCACTGGAAATTAAATCTAAATCTATCTAAAGTAGGAGTAAAAAACGAGAGGAAAGTAAAAAGAGTGTCTGCTGTTGCCGCAGTGAATGAAGGCTGTATGCAAGGTCTTCCAGACTCCCTGGAGGCAGGAGGTTATTGTGTTCCACTGGTCTGTTAATGTGAAAGCAGCCAAGCATTAAACTCGCTGTTAATAACCTGCACACGGAGCAGGACACACACACATTGGTGATTTAAGATCAAAGAGATCCTGAGATTGTCATCTTTTGCAGTGACAAAATGTTAAACTATGTACTGTACAAATGACATGGCCAAAACTGTGGCCAAAAGGGATGCACTGGTATTATAATTAATAAACAAATCACTAAAAATAACACTTAAATATCTGGGCCCATATTCATAAAGATTCTAAGAATCCTCTCAGAAAGCTTTTATTTTAGCTTAAAAACTCCTACGTAGGAGTTTTAGCTTAAGAGTGATTCAGGATCAATCTAAGAGCAACTCTGAGCAAAGAAAAGACAAAAACTTTTATCTTAGTGTGGAGGCGGGGTCGACCCCGTTGCTAGCAATGACACAGCATTTTAAAGACTGTGATTGGTTGGTTGTCCAAGAAGGAAATAAAAGAGTACTTTTAAGTGTAGGGTCTAGTTTAAGCCTTCACTTTGAAATTATAGGCATCATTTTTCCTGTTTTACCGCAACACACATATTATGTAAGTTTATATATTTTATATGTTTATATATATTTTTGTTTACCACGCTGTTAATGTTGTATTTAATGTATTTGATAGGTAATGAACAGCAGCACATTAAGGTTGTGAAAGTGCTGTAATTGTTTGTGTGATCTCTTTGCTTATAGAAGGTTGTGAACATACCCAAATTATTACTGCTGCATAGTTGCATTGTTTCCAGTTGCCAAATAAGTTCATGTAATAAATGTAGTGATTTCTTCCATTTCTGCACTATGTCAGAGATGTTAGTATGTCTCTAACAAAATAAGTCACAAACATTATCTCTGCACAATCTCATGTGTAGCATCAGTGAAATCACTGTCATGCATTGTGTGCAAATATTGCATTGCCCTCCTCATGTTTTGTCAGTGTTATCCACTGCTAAAGAAACTCTTAAGCCTCTTAAAAGTCCTCTTCCCTACTCCTAACAATTTGGACCTTAAGACCTCTTTTAAGGGTTAAGATTCTTTCTGAATTACTTTTTTCTTTACTAGGATCTTTTCTTTAATTTTAAGGGAAAACGCCCACTTTTCTAAGAATTCTCTTAGAATTTTGTCACTAGGAGCAACTCTTTATGAATACGGGCCCTGAAGTGAATTTAAGCAGCATTATAATGTATAGTATGAAAATTGGTAGTTATTTTAAGATCTGCTAAAGATTCCATTTAATCCATGTTATTAATTTACTGTTTTTTTTTTAAGATTAACTCTAAGTCTGCGTGTTAGTTACAGTAATCTAAATGCAAAAATTTTCGATGGGTTTTCTACTCCAGACTACAGTGTTTTGGACTGAAAACAGTTCCTGTCACATATCCTTTTCTTATTTTGCAGCATAACAGAACCACAGGGGGGATGAAATGTTTTTTTGGCAAACACTGTAATAGTGTCACAAGTTGAACTCATTAGAAGCAAAAACAGGAAATGGGTTTGACACATCCTCTTCTGATGTGATAACAACAGCTGCTTTCCAGAGTATGGTGGTAGTTATTAGTGGTTAGTAGGGGTCTAACTAGAAAAACACTTGAATCATTTGCACGGGAATGCATGAGGCAAATTGGTTCAGTAGCAGTAATTTACTTCTTAAAATCAAATAGCCTGTATTTTTTAGAGGTATGTGAAAATTATTCAAAGAGTAATAATTAAATTACAAAAAGATTCTTTGTGCATCATGATCCATCTTGGTTTTTTAATACTCAATTCTCAATGACAATTTCTGTAATATACAGTCGTGGCCAAAAGTTTTGAGAATGACACAAATATTAGTTTTCACAAAGTTTGCTGCTAAACTGCTTTTAGTTCTTTGTTTCAGTTGTTTCTGTGATGTACTGTAATGTAATTACAAGCACTTCATACGTTTCAAAGGTTTTTATCGACAATTGCATGACATTTATGCAAAGAGTCAGTATTTGCAGTGTTGGCCCTTCTTTTTCAGGACCTCTGCAATTCGACTGGGCATGCTCTCAATCAACTTCTGGGCCAAATCCTGACTGATAGCAACCCATTCTTTCATAATCACTTCTTGGAGTTTGTCAGAATTAGTGGGTTTTTGTTTGTCCACCCGCCTCTTGAGGATTGACCACAAGTTTTAAGATCTGGGGAGTTTCCAGGCCATGGACCCAAAATGTCAACGTTTTGGTCCCCGAGCCACTTAGTTATCACTTTTGCCTTATGGCACGGTGCTCCATCGTGCTGGAAAATGCATTGTTCTTCACCAAACTGTTGTTGGATTGTTGGAAGAAGTTGCTGTTGGAGGGTGTTTTGGTACCATTCTTTATTCATGGCTGTGTTTTTGGGCAAAATTGTGAGTGAGCCCACTCTCTTGGATGAGAAGCAACCCCACACATGAATGGTCCCAGGATGCTTTACTGTTGGCATGACACAGGACTGATGGTAGCACTCACCTTTTCTTCTCCGGACAAGCCTTTTTCCAGATGCCCCAAACAATCGGAAAGAGGCTTCATCGGAGAATATGACTTTGCCCCAGTCCTCAGCAGTCCATTCGCCATACTTTTTGCAGAAGATCAATCTGTCCCTGATGTTTTTTTTGGAGAGAAGTGGCTTCTTTGCTGCCCTTCTTGACACCAGGCCATCTTCCAAAAGTCTTGGCCTCACTGTGCGTGCAGATGCGCTCACACCTGCCTGCTGCCATTCCTGAGCAAGCTCTGCACTGGTGGCACTCCAATCCCGCAGCTGAATCCTCTTTAGGAGACGATCCTGCCACTTGCTGGACTTTCTTGGACGCCCTGAAGCCTTCTTAACAAGAATTGAACCTCTTTCCTTGAAGTTCTTGATCCTATAAATTGTTGATTTAGGTGCAATCTTAGTAGCCACAATATCCTTGCCTGTGAAGCCATTTTTATGCAACGCAATGATGGCTGCACGCGTTTCTTTGCAGGTCACCATGGTTAACAATGGAAGAACAATGATTTCAAGCATCACCCTCCTTTTAACATGTCAAGTCTGCCATTCTAACCCAATCAGCCTGACATAATGATCTCCAGCCTTGTGCTCGTCAACATTCTCACCTGAGTTAACAAGACGATTACTGAAATGATCTCAGCAGGTCCTTTAATGACAGCAATGAAATGCAGTGGAAAGTTTTTTTTGGGATTAAGTTAATTTTCATGGCAAAGAAGGACTATGCAATTCATCTGATCACTCTTCATAACATTCTGGAGTATATGCAAATTGCTATTATAAAAACTTAAGCAGCAACTTTTCCAATTTCCAATATTTATGTAATTCTCAAAACTTTTGGTCACGACTGTACACTACCAGTCAAAAGTTTTTGAACAGTACAATTTTTAATGGTTTAAGTCTGCTCACCAAGCCTGCATTTATTTGATCCAAAGTACAGCAAAAACAGTACAATTTTGAAATATTTTTACTATTTAAAATAACTGTTTTCTATTTGCACATATTTTAAAATGTAATTTATTCCTGTGATTTCAAAGCTGAATTTTTAGGATCATTACTCTAGTCACATGATCCTTCAGAAATGATTTTAATATTCTGATTTGCTTCTCAAAAAACATGTATTATTATTAATATTATTATGTTGAAAACAGCGGAGTAGAATATTTTCAGGTATCTTTGATGTATAGAAAGTTAAGAGCGGCATTTATCTAAAATAGAAACCTTTTGTAACATTATAAATGTTACTTTTAATCAATTTAAAGCTAAATAAAAGTATTAATTTCTATATTTCCCCCAAAAAACAATAAGTAAAAAAAAAATATATATATATTAATTTAGCTTTAATCACAGAAATAAATTACATTTTAGAATATATTCAAATAGAAAACAGTTATTTTAAATAGCAAAAATAATTGAAAAATTTACTGTTTTGCTGGAGCAAATGAATGCAGGCTTGGTGAGCAGAAAAGACTTCTTTAAAAACATTGAAGAATCTAACTGTTCAAAAACTTTTGACTGGTGTAGATGAAAATACTGCTGAACACATTTTTTTTACTATTTTTTAACTATTCTAGAAGTACTTTGCAAATTGCAAATGAATAATCATACTTTCATAATTTAATAAGTAATTTTTAACTAATTAAATACAGCTTCAAAAGATCCAATTAAAAAGTCAATAAAAAAACAATAACATCCATCTAGAAGGTATCTAAACATTTTCCAGACAAGAACAGTGAGTGATTTTTCTCTTTTAGCATCACACGTCGGTGAACTGTGTTGCTGTAGCAGTGATGGGCTAACATTATTGATTTTGACATGTAAATGCATCTACCACAAACCACAAATCAAATCCAAAACATCCTAATTCAAATGCCAGCGTCATTGTGCACAATGCATTTTGCTGCTCCAATAATAACAATCCGAGTGAAATCAATATCAGTTTCAGCTGAGAACACCTCTGAACACACTGTTAACTCAGCATGACTATATGGGGCTTTTATGATGCTGTTTCAGGTTAGTAATGAGGGTTATGGGGACTATTAACCTCAAATGCCATGCTGACATGTTGATGCATACATTTTTGGTTTAGGGGGTCGTATATGAAGCAAGACGAACAAATGGAATTGGAAAAAAAGGGTGTGAAGATGATTAAATAGATGATTAAGCATGCTGTCAGATTGCTACTAATCTATTTACAAAGTTTAAATTACTTGCAAATTAATTAGAAAATTGATTTTTTTAATTAAGAATGAGTAAGGAGAGTCACCTTTTTCTTTTTTGTAACCAAGTAAAAAGTTTCCCCATTAGCACGAGGCCTATCTGAGGGAGATTTGGAAAAGTATTCCTGTTTCAAACTGTAATCCAGTTTGGGTTTCTCTATGTTGGCTGCTTAAACTGAAGATATTATATAATAGGCACTGTTTTTAATCTTATTTTACGGGTTGTCTGATAAGTAGCACAATCAAAGGTTTGATGGGAATTTGGGTTGTACTCACATCTGCGTTGAAACATCACACACACTGCTGTTGTAGTACTGTATCCCTGAAGGACATCACATGACTTGATTTTGGCTGCTGCCCTTATTCTGCTGACAAAGAGGCCACTTATGTAAGTACAGACCTATCAAAACACAAAAAAGGCTCTTTGGTGAGAAACTTGAGCCTAGCTGTGGTATTCCAGACTTCCTTGACTATGTTCTGACTCGACAGATTATAATGCCAGAAAATCCCCTGAAATCTGATTTGGGGTTAACTGAAATAGACTTACCTCCCAGGCAAACTACTCCTTACAATTTTATGGGGTCTTTGAATACTGACATACAAATTCCTTACTGATTAGGTGTAAGTCTCGTTTATGCTACATGTCTTTTTAGAGCCTTCATTCAACTCAAAACAGCTTCGAAGAAAAAAATAAATCATGACATTAGGAAAAGTCTTATTATGCTGCCACCCTGTGGCCACCTTGTTGGCCATCGCTTTCACACACCAGAAGGCAATAGAATTTTAATTGAATGGTTGAGAGAACTAAAATAATCCGCAAAAAGGAGGCCTGAATATGTTTAGAAGGTAACATAATTCCAGCAGTAAATTAAATGGATTAAGTAGTTTTACTACTTAAAACACAACACCAGAAAGAAGTATTAAGTATCTTAGCTTTGTGAGAATGTATTATTTTACATTATCACAAAGCTACTTAGACTTCTTCCTGTTCTTTAGCTCTCTAAAACATTTCTGTAAAGCAGTATTTAGTATATACGTGCAGTGTGTTGTTGTTTTTATACAACAGTTCAATAAACAAGAAGTTTATATATGAATAACTTACATTTTAGGCATTATAAGGACAGCTACTTTGTTTTTGCACCGTCATCGAAAACCTTTCCACACGAAGCCAAAGAAAGCACACCAACCGTTGAATGATTCAATGAGTGCATTTACATGGACCCTCTTAATGCGATTATAATGAGATTTTGGCAATATTGCGATTAAACTTTTCCCCATGTAAACGCAATACTTCGATTATAATAATGCGATTAAGCTCATAATCGCAGCAAGCATAATCGTATTAACATAGGTGGCGCACGCCGATTTTAATCGAAGTATACCGGCATGTAAACACCTTAATCGCAGTATTGCCGCTTTTGACCTTTGCACGCGCTCCTGACTTACACGAATGACGAGCCACGCACTTGCAGACAGGGACTGCTCTACAAAGGGGCTAGGGGGCTATAGCCCCGTTAGAATTTTGAATATCTCGGTTTAGCCGCCCCAACCAGCTGAGATAGAGGAGTACTGCTGTCTCGTGCTGTTTGTCACAGTATTCTTCCACGCGTCATGTGAGCGCAGTTTCGTGCATTAGGCTACATTTAATCCATTACATAATCACTAAGATTGAGACGTGCCGTTCATTTAATTTTTTGTAAGTGTAAAGTATACACAGTTGAATTACGCATTCATATGAATTGTGTTAATGTTGAGCGCACAACCCAGTCTCACGGAGCGCATGGTGCTGTCCAGCTTTGAAGTCTTTCCTTTGCATGTAACAGGTTTTTTCGTTGCTTTGTGTATAGAGCCCTGAATAGGCCTAAAATCTAGCCCAGCTCTTGGCATAATTCTTGGTAAGAGACTGGCCAGACTCCGACCCAAGATCGTCTTTTTGGCCACTTCTCCCAAAACAGCTTATACTACCATTTTTTTAGCTATTAAAATAGTTCAGTTTTGTATATAGGCCAAATGACAATGTAATTATATTTCGTTTCAGGTTTTTTTTTTAGTTAATTTAGAAAAAATTTTAAAGCATTTTTTTTCGTTAAATATAGGCTAAGTTTTTTTTTTTTTTTAAAGAAGCGACCAGCAGCGGATGGTGAGTTCATATGCTTGATCAATTTAGCTTTCTTAAATCATCACGACTTGCCTAAAATAAAATCAATAGATATTAAAGAGTTCAAGCATATCAAAATGTTAGTTTTAAACGTTTAACCTGTATGTGCGCTGTTAGACTTATATTCTATCGTCTGTGCGGAGAGTGGAGGCTAACGCGCGCTTTACTGGACATGAAGGAGCAAGCGTGATCACTTGCATTGCAAACATCTTAAAATACGCTGACTTTTTTTGCACATAAAGGTAAGAGTAATAGCTGTTATTCGTAACTGTAAAGGATTTATGTATATTTGCGTGCCCTCACAAACAATACCAACAAATTGATAAATAAAAAAAATGGAATGGGCTCTCTTCTTCAGGAACGGGTATCTTTAGGCAATCGTGAGGCAAATGCGTTAGCCTTTCATGTGCTCTTGATTGCGGATTTGTGGAACTCCGTCGGGCTCGGGCTGGAATGCAGGGCTTGTTTTAAGTTTGTGTCTATTTTTTCGTTCGTGTCAGTTTTAAATATAATTTAAAAGGCTGTTTTAAATAAAATTTTAATTATAGGCTACTTCTGTTAAATATGGTGTGTAGGCTACCAGAGCTGCTTTTCTTTAAAAAGAAAAAAGACACAATTTCTTCATTAAGTAACTTTTACGTCACGAATATCGATTATTTTCTTAGCACCCCCACATATTGGACTAGCCCCCGTTAGCCCCGTTAGAGAAAATATTCTGGCGCCTGTCTGTAGATTAGAGACGACGACGGCGAAGAAGGCGACACACTTTTAGGGAGCTTGGGAAACTGGACTTTGCGCGATATGAACATAATGCAATTCATTGACGGACAATAGGAATAATAGGAATAATGGAAATTCCATGTAAACCGGAGTGAAGAACTTTGCTCTTGACATGTAAACATCATAATGCGATTAAGTCCTTACTCTGATTATTGGAAATAATCGCATTATTCTTGCCCATGTAAACGTAGTCAATGATTCACTCATAATACACATTCGTCGTCGCCACCTATTGTGGTAACGATGACTAATAGAACACGTAGAAACCATTAAAAAGTGATTTTAACAATAAACCGCCGTTAAGTGTTGATATATTAACCACAGTTCATTTTGTGATTTCAGGGTTCAGTTATATAAACTTAGCAGTTAGCGTTAAGTGGTATCAGAATTACTTTTCGAATTCAAATTAGACCTTTTATGTAGCCTAACTGAATTTACTTACATAAAGTTATTATCAGTCTTCAAGGAGAACAAAACATAGCTATTATAGTCCAAGTACTTTATGCAGCGAACTTCTTAGATGGATTAAAAATATATCATAAAAACAACATTAAGACTTTTGCCGCTCTAGCGGTTAATAAACCGAACTGCACGCGTTTTGCGGAAGAACATTGTTGCCGGTGCTACTTTATTCTGTTTATGACTACGACGAATCACGCAGGTACTGGGCTACTCCGCATTGGTTCCTACCAGAACCAGTCTGAAATAGTCCGAATATAAAACCCTGCTATAGGTGTACAATGGTGATTCAGGTTAAACTAAAAACAGGGTTTGAAAAAGTTATGATGTACTTGATTATATAAACTGAGTACATTTTTTAAATCATTTTTAAAAAGATTTTAAGTCATCCTGGATACTTAATACTGTGTTGTTACCTGAATGATCCACAGCTGTTTTTTTGTTTGTTTGTTTGTTTTGTTTTGTTTTGTTGTTCTTGAGTCCCTTGTTTGTCCTGAACAGTTAAACTGTCTGCTGTTATTCAGAAAAATCCTTCAGGTCCCACAAATGCTTTGGATTTTTCAGCATTTTTGTGTATTTCAACCCTTTCTAACAATGACTGTATGAATTTAAGATCCATCTCTTCACACTGAGGACAACTGAGGCACTCATATTCAAGTATTACAGAAGGTTCAAACGCTCACTGATGCTCCAGAACGAAATAATGCATTAAGAGCCAAGGGTGTAAACTGTTGAATGGAATGAGGATGTGTACATTTTTCTTATTTTGCCTAAATATCATTTTTTTTTTTCATTTAGTACTTTGCCTTCTGAAGCATCAGTGAATGTTTGAACCTTCTGTAATAGTTGCATATGAGTCGCTTAGTTGTCCTCAGTGTGAAAAGATGGACCTCAAAATCATACAGTCGTTGTTGGAAAGGGTTAAAATACACAAAAATGATGAAAAACCAAAGAATTTGTGGGATTAAAGGACTTTTCTGAAGAACAGCGGGCAGTTTAACTGTTCAGGACAAACAAGGGACTCAGGTGGTGAGGAGGTGATCAACTATCTCTTAAAAAAAACAGCTGTGGATTATTCAGGTAACAACACAGTATTAAAAACCAAGTGTATGTAAACTTTTGAACAGGGTCATTTTTTATATATTCAACTATTATTTTCTCTTGTGGACTATGTCTTTTATGTGAAATATCTTATTCAGGTCAGTACTAAATAAAAAATAACATGCATTTTGTATGATCCCTCTTATTTTGGTAAAATAACATTTTGCAGATTCTGCTAGGTGTATGTAAACTTTTGACTTCAACTGTATATTACTTAAAACCATAATCCTTGAAGGCAGAAATGAATTAAATAAAAATAAAGGTAAGAGTCCGTTTTAAACCTCAGATGCTCATGTGAAGAAAAAACAACACCCAAACTCTTTCAACATGCTTTTTAAAATTTATTTGTTTAAAGTTGGTACAAAATGGTAGATCAGAAACATTCTCAGCATTTGCCTTTATGCATTCTGATTTTTCAGAACACACACTCACTCTCTCTCTCTCACACACACACACACACACACACACACACACACACACACAAGGATCATGCAGACCGGTTAGACCAAAGTGACAAAAGACATGTCAAAGAACTCAAACAAAAACAGAAAATGAAAAGGAAAAAAGCCCTTTACACACGCCGTCTCTACAGAGACAAACGAGCGATGCCCTTAAAAAGTCAAATGTGTCTAACAAATCTAGAATGTTCGCTTAATACTTGGAAAAAACACTCACAGGAGGAGATGGAGAATTTTTTTTGCTAATAAAGTATCCTCAAATTAAGGTAAGGGGTTATTATGTCTGTGGCGTGATTATTAAGCTTCATATATTCGCTCATAGCACTTTGAGCAGAGTGTGGTCTAGATCTCCCCACACGCAACAGACCCCAGATCAGCTGTCTGGATCTGAAATACTTCATGAACACAAGCCCTGGTGGTCAGGATGGAGGAAACTCCCTGAGGTGAAAACTGCACCAGTTTGCCGTGTCTGGGTGCTGTTCAGAACAGCAGGAACTGAACGATCTCTGGAAGTTGAGCTTGGACTCCTCAGGCAGAGAATCCACTTCACAGTCCTGGGATTCTCCACCTTTCAGAATTAACGAATGCTCTCCAGAATTTTACACGTAACACAGTACAGCACATTTAACATTCGCACAGTACATACAACAGCATGTACATTAAATCAAACAGTCAATAACGTCATTACATATTCAAATATATTAGCATACTCATACACACATAGAGGTTCATTCTCTAAGGGGACCTACAATTTGCTCAATCTCAAACTTTCTCCCACAGAACAAAAAAGCAGAAGAGCTGCTCTTTTTCCATAGAACGGAAATGGATGAGGAACAACGGTTATAATATAATAGCTTTGTGAGGAATAGACTAAGATTTAAGCTTTTATCACATCAATTAAAACCTCATTGTCTTCTTATATGTGACCCTGGACCACAAAACCAATCTTAAGTAGCACGGGTATATTTGTAGCAATAGCCAAAAAAGCATAGTGCAGGTCAAAATTATCTTTTTTTTATGCCAAAAATCATTAGGATATTAAGCAACAATCATGTTCCATAAAGATATCTTGTAAATTTCCAACCATAAATATCAAAACTTAATTTTTGATTAGTAATATGCATTGCTAAGACTTACTTGGACAACTTTTAAGGCGATTTTCTCAGTATTTTGATTTTGATTGCACCCTTAGATCAGATTTTCAAATAGTTGTATCTCAGCCAAATATTGTCCTAGCAACCATACAACAATGCAAAGCATATTTATTCAGCTTTAAGATATATAAATCTCAAATGGAAAAAAAATAAATAAAAATAAATCGACCCATTTTTCTGGTCCAGGGTCACATTTTATGGAAAAGAGCAGCTTGGACTACTAAACGTATCTCCTTTGTGTTCCACAGAATAAGAGTCATATGGCTTTTATAAAACATACACTACTGTTCAAAAGTTTGAGGTCAGGAGGATTTTTATTGTTTTCTACATCTCTTATGTTCACCAAAGCTGCGTACATGTGATTACATTTTCAGTTTTAATATTTAAAATGTAATTTATTCCTGTGAAGGCTTTTCAGCAGCTATTACTTCAGTCTTCGGTGTCACATGATCCTTCAGAAATCATTCTAATATGCCGATTTGCTGAAAGTTAAAGATAAAAGACTGTATTTGAAATAGAAATCTGTTGTAACACATCTTTACTGTAACATTTGATTAATTTAATGTGTCATTTCTCTCTAAAAAAAAAAAATCTTACTGACCTCAAATTTTGAATGGCATTTTAAGTATAAACTATTTCTTTTCTTGCACACAAGGGGAGTGTCATTCATTTTGAAAATAATATCTATTTTAAACTAAACAAGGAGAAAATGAACCTTTCTACTAGAATCAAGGTCCCAGTAGCTTTTAGGTACAAAACTAATCACACCTCATTTTGCAAACTGAGAAAACTAAAACGGATCTATAAAAGAGGTAAAGGATTTTTCCAGAGGTTAGTGCTGCTTTTACGCACTACGGATGGAAAATACTTCCCAGTGTCCCTAAAATATCCAAACAAAGCTCAAAGAGAAAACAAGGACCTTACGAAGACACTTAAGCACACACAATTTTGCGAACACTAGCTGACAGGGCATGTGGTTTTGGCCTGTGCTTAAAGGGAAGTGAAGATTTTTAGGCCTCTTGAGCTTTGTGAAATTCAGCGAGAACATTTCTCTGAGCGTGACCTTATTGGTTCACTATTGCAGAGAAGATTTCACTCACACAATTATATGTAACATACATATTTGAGAACAAATCTGAATGCTAAAGCGAAGCCTATGAATGAAAGAGACAACAAAGAGAAAAAAAAAAAAAAAAAAAAAAACAGCTACGTAGAACTTAACTCTCCAAAAACACACCTATAAATTTTCATCTTTGATAAACATTGATAGTGTATAAATAAAAAAACTTTAAGTATTTTTTAAGTTAGACATATATGGAAAACAGTTATCTGGAATCTAAATGTAGTCGCTCTATGAAATGCTGTGAATTATCGAATGAATTGAGCTCATTATAAACATACATTGATGGTGTATTGCCTCTGTAATGCTGAGTATTACTGTTAGCAAATAAACACTGTACATTTCACCATCCGTACGTCAAAAGACGAGCAGAGCCACCCAATCAGAATGTTCGAATGTGGGTGTGCATGTGCTCTGCTTTAATTTTTTTTTTGCTTTTATAATCATTTTATGTCAAAATATATATTTTTGTTTTTCTCTGTATTCGAAAAAGCAGTATAAAGGTCACTTACAAACCAGAAAGGGAGGAAAAAACAGTCTGAGAGCGCAGAAAAGTCATCTTTATAAAATCAAATCTGAACTGCAGAAAGAAACGCCTGACTAACGTTTGTCAAATGGGGTTACTGGGTAGGTGTGTTTAGTCTACGGGCCCCTGGAAGATCAGTCTGATGTATCCCTGCTCGCCGCTGAGCTGCTGGGCGCAGAAAGGACATGCGGCGTGGAAGGTGTGCGTTCCGTGAGGAAGAGGGATTTGACTCCAATACGCCGCTGTTTTTTCTGAGCACACGTGGCCGCACGGACTGAATGCGTGAGTAGGAGGAGCCGCATCCAGATAAAACCCTGCCTCGCAGCCTAGCCACAGAGGCACGTACGGCCCACGAGCTCGACACATGGGGCATTCCCGCTCGCGGCCTTCCCTTCCGTCTCGCTCTGCGTCGCGGTTGCCCCAGTTGTGGTAGCCGTGAACGTGACCGCAGTTTAGGTAGACCCAGGGTTGCTTCTCATCTACAGTGTCCTTCCGCCGCATGCTGGGGAAGGCGAGGGTGTTGAAACCCACAGGGCACTGGGGACGAGCGGCGTTCAGCTCTTGCCGGAGCGCCTCCAGGTGTTTGACGGTGGGAGTGCGGGAAAGCCCTTCAGCTGTACGCCACAAGAGAGTCGCTCCGCAGAGATCGATCAGAGAGCCGTCCACTAACTCTTGAGTCTCATTCTCCACCTACAAACAGAGAGAAAGTCCAATGAGAAAAGAAAAGAGGATTTAATTATAAACAGAGTGCATCTCATGCTTTTAACACATTACTCAGGCAGATCTTATCGGTAGATGCAGTGCTTGAAGTTTGCCTGCAGGGGGCGGTAAAGCCTCAACTCTTGCTGTACAGCAATGATTCATTCATTATAAAAAAAGCTAAACAATGGCAATAAGCATTTACTGTTTAAGACATTTGTCTTATGCGCACATGTAATGCACACATATAGAACAAGACGAATATATGCAAAATGCACACACCCTGCGATTTACACATTCATCCTGGAATGATATAATTCATGGTTGCGACATATTTCACAGAGCCGCCCTTGATCAGCCTTTAGTCTGACCTTCACTATACTGCATTAGCCACACACACACACACACAGCTGTATGGACACGGTGTGTGAATTGCGCAGTGACTGAGCTGACTTATGTGAAGGTCATTAAGTGTAAATACAACACTGTATTTGAGCAAGCATGCATGGATATGTGTGTGTGCACGTGTGAGTGTGTTGGGTCGCTGTTTTCCTTGCCCTCAACATTTAAAGGTCCCATAACACATGTTCTGTATAGAGTATTATCTTGAATATCATGCAATGTATACAAATGAGGACATACATTATAGAAATGAGATATATATATATATATATACACACACACACACACACACACACACACTTGCATTTAAAATAAAACAATTAATAATAATTTAAGATTATTTTCTAAATCACTTTTTAATGTTTAACTGTTGTTTAAATTTATCCTATACACAGAAATATTAACAATTTCATATTTCACAAATTTTGCAATCAGCATGAACAATATTCCTAAAAATTGTTAATTTTTTTTTTTATTAAACTCAGTGAAAAATACTGTAAAATAACTTTTCTATTTTATCATAATTTTCAGGAGACAGACGTCATTGTGATAAATCATACTAATATGCTGGCAGGGCATTATTTTCAGTTGAAAACAGTTGTGCTGCCTAATATTTTTTGGAAACCGTGCTACATTTTTCTCACAATTCTTTGATTAATAAAACGTTCAAACAAACAACATTTATTTGAAATATATATATTTTTGTAACCATGTAAAATCTTTACTGTCACTTTTAATCAATATAATTAGGGGTGTGACGAGAACTCGTGGCACGAGATCTCGCGATATTCCGATGTGTCCCGCGAGATCTGACTGGTCTCGCGAGAAGGACGATATCATGGCAAAACATTGTGCAGTGTTTACATTAGAGCTGCATGACTAATAGTTAAAATATCACGATCTCTATTCAAACACCCATGCGATCTTATTCATGAATGACAACGATTCTGCGATGTCTATTACAACTGTTTCACGCGCTCCACTGACGCTTACGATGTGAAAGTTATTGAAGACATTCAAATCTGCATTCTTACTGCTATGGTTTCAGAAAGCAACACAAACAGTCTTTTTAACCACATAATCATCATTATGTCTTTGTTACAGAAATTTAAATAACATAAGTACTGGGATAAAAGCTTATAGTTTGGATATTAACACTTATCGTCTACAGTAGCGATCAAAACGAAAGTATAATACGTATGTAGAGCAACAGTTATTCTCTTCGCCAGGAGAGGGCGACAACTGCACGTTTTTAAAAAAAAAAGTATTTATCATTGAATTATATTAAAGAGATTCCAATGGTGAAACAAGTCTTTATAAATTGAGAGATGGGATCCTTCATTTTTTTCAGACTTAAGCAATGAACATTATTTCAGAACCACTAGTAAATTATGTAATTTTGTTTAGATTTCTAATCCTTTTTTCTTCAGAATCGTGATCTCAAGTTTATAAAAGAAAATCGTTTTTCAGTTTACCCAGAATCATGCAGCATTAGTTTACATTTTTATTACTGCATATAATTCATTCAATTATAAGTTTAATTTCATAAAGTACAAGTTCATATCAAAATGCACCTACACTTTTTTGCATTTTGTGTTTTTTGTTGAATAATACACTATTTTCCCCTATATTTTTCATCATTGAGGATTTATTTTAAAAAGTTAAAAAATCCCGTCTCGTTCTCGTGAACCCAAAATCTCGTCTCGTCTCGTGAAATAAGTGTCTCGTCACACCCCTAAATATAATGCATTATTACAAAATCCATGTTATTTTTTTATTTAGTACTGACCTGAATAAGATATATCACATAAAAGAAGTTTATATATAGTCCAATTTGAAGATTAAGGTAAATTTTATGTATTTTGTCTTCTGGGAAACATGCAAGTATCTCCTGTAGCTTCTGAAGAGCAGTATTAAACAAAACAAAAAATTGATATTTAGGTAAAGTAAGAAAAGTAAACATCTTCATTCTGTTCAAAAATTTACACCCCCCAGCTTGTAATGCATTGTGTTTTTTGCTTCTGAAGCATCAGTGAGCGTTTGAACCTTCTATAATAGTTACATATGAGTCCCTTTGTTGTCCTTAGTTCGAAAAGATGGATCTCAAAAACATAGTCATTGTAGGAAAGGGTTCAAATATACAAAAATGCTGAAAAACCCAAGAATTTGTGGAACCTGAAGAACTTTTCTGAAGAACAGTGGGCAGTTTAACTGTTCAGGGACTCATGAGGGACTGTGGATAATTCAGGTAACAACAGTATTAAGAATCAAGTGTATGTAAACTTTTAAACTGGGTAATTTTTATAAATGTAACTATTACTTTCTCTATATGTGGACTATATGTAAACGTCTTTTATGTGAAATATCTTATTCAGGTCAGTACTAAATAAAAAAATTACATGCATTTTGCATATTCCGCAAGGTATATGTAAACATTAGACTTCAACTGTATCTATATCTATAACTTGTACTGGCAATTTAAAAAAAAAATCTAAATCGGGTGGCATGTTAAAAATTTAAATTGCCCACTGACAAAATGCGATGTCCCAGCTTCTGAACCACTTGACTGTTTCGACAGCATCAGGCCAGAGTCTGAACAGTTGGGCTTAAACTTGATCTTTTCTGAGCCAGTAAAGCTGAACGTCTCTACAGCATCACAGTTGAGCAGTGTTTGCCCAGCACTGAGGCAGCATTAGATCCATGTTTAGCCAGCACTGAGCCATCAGCAGGACTCCTCAGGAGCAGGACATGAACAGCAATCAGGAGTGTGTTTGTTCTGCCTGTGACAACCCAGATTAATGGGGCGCCTCTGAGCCGCTGGACTCTTGAGTGCATGCGTATCAGAGAGTGTGTTTGAGTTGTGCAACAAGAATACATAAGCAGTTTGATTTGCGTTCCTCAATGTGGCCAAACACATTGCGGGCTTGTGCATATCTAGGAGTCTTTACAGGCCTATATTTGTCCAGACAACCACCGAAGATAATGACTTGTTATAAGCACAGGAGGAAAGTGTTGAGAGCTGTAGTTTTCATTGGACCTCCTGTCTGACGCACTTAATAGATCAACTCTGGATCATCTTACAGCTTTGTGTTACACTGGACAGGGCAAAGCTGTCTCGCCTGGGCCGTTACTGTAGCAACAGCGTCCCAGAGCAACCGGTCAACGGCACCAGAATGCCCAATGTCCCGTCTTGCAGAAAGCCATATGACTGTTTAACAGAGCTTCGGTTTCAGAATCCCATCTGACATTGCATTACACCTTTCACAAATGCTGCTTCATAAACACTACCTGATATTTATGGCCTTTTGATTTGAAACAGAATATGTGTCTCTAATAGGGCTGGGCAACATGAAGGTATATACCTAAATGCGTCAACTCGTACGTGATTATGCTATACGGTTTACACTATGTTAAAGGATTAGTTCACTCCCGAATTAAAATTTGGATAATTTTCTCACACCCATGTCGTCCAAAATGTTCATGTCTTTGTTTCTTCAGTCGCAAAGAAATGAAGGTTTTTGAGGAAAACATTCCAGGACTTCAATGGGTTGAAGGTCCAATCCGAAGTTTCACTGCAGCTTCAAAGGGCTCTACATGATACCAGCCGAGAAATAAGAGTCTTATCTAGCAAAACGATCTGTGATTTTTTTAATGAAATTAAACATTTATATACTTTTTAACCACAAATGCTTATCTTGCACTAGCTCTGCGACTTCAGGCATTACATAATCACGTTGGAAATCCTTGCGTGCTTAGTTCTTCATCTGTGTACTTCGGTTCAGAAAAGTAGGGTAGGGAGGAAAAATTGTCCGACATAGTTGTTTTTCCTTTTTTTGTAAAGCATGTTTGCTTTGTAAACACTGGGTCGGTACTTCCACCTATGTCACGCGTAACCTTTCCAATGTGACTATGTAATGCGTTAAGTCTTGCTAGTGCAAGATGAGCATTTGTCCTTAAAAAGCATACAATTTTTTATTTATATATTTTTTTTTTTAGAAAATGACAGATCGTTTCACTAGATAAGACCCTTATTCCTCGGCTGGGATAATGTAGAGCCCTTTGAAGCTGCATTGAAACTACAATTGGGACCTTCAAACCGCTGATCCCTATTGAATTCCACTATATGGAGAAAAAACCTAGAATGTTTTCCTCAAAAACCTTAATTTCTTTTCGAATGAAGAAAGGCGGACAGACATGAACATTGCAGATGACACTGGGGTGAGTAAATTATCAGGAAATGTTCATTTTGAAGTGAACTACTTCTTTAACCAAAGCACGGCTAAGGAAACCCACTTTAATTTACTGGATTTTCAAAAATAGTCAATTCTCCACAGTCATAAATGATTTCTGGTTGAATATGCAGTAAAGAAGTCCTTGTGTTAGAGTATGTATTGTTATGTATGTGTAACATCAGAGAACTGACCATTTTTCCTCGCTGCTGAGCAGAGCGTGTCTCTCTCAGGGTGAACACGTTTCCGCACACCGAAATCTCTCTCCACACACCGGGTTTGGAGTCCTCTGTGAAACCATGGCGAGGATGCATTACCAACACACCATTAGTAGTCAGACCGTCCATCTGTCCATCCGATGTCTTCCACTTTGCTGCTTTCTCCTGTAAGCCAAAAAAATGTGAAAACAGTCATCATTTACTTATGACATTCCAATCCTGAATGACTGACATTCTTCTGCTGGAACACAAAAGATGATATTTTGAAGAACACTGGAAACCAAATAAACACCTTGAACCAAATGCTAGAGCCCACTGTATTTCATTGTATGGAAAAAACACATTCGTCTGAAAGAAGTAAGTCAAATACACCTAGGATGCCTTGAGGATGAGTAAATAACAGGCTAATTTTCATTTTTGGTTGAACTAACCCTTTAAATCTGTTTTCACTATAGATATGGACATATTTGGCTTAACGTCAGTTGTTTATGCTGCTCAAAAGCAGTGCTAGTTTCTCAGGTTAAATCATACACTATCTTTACATAAGATGAAGTCACAGTTCCTCGTTATCTCACCCCTAGGAAGATGTTCTTGGAGGAGTCGAAACCAGCGGCATAGATGCGGGCGGTATAAGGGGGCGTTCGCTGACACATGATCCGGCATGCAAAGCGAGATATGGTGCTCTGAACTGACTGAGTGTCAGAGTTACTCTGACTCCCGGGAACCGTGTCGGTCACCACAAAATCTATAGGACTTTCAGTTGAGCGGCCAATCTGAGATGCAGAAAAAGATAGCAAAGATTAAACACTGCAGAGAAATTTGTAAGCTTGTCACTGTACACAATTAAAGAAAAAGTGTAGGAAATACAGTCTCAAAGCAGATGCTAGTGCCACCTCTTTTCTGCCTAGTGACTGCATTATTTCAGGCTGACACTTTTGAGTAGTGAGATTAATGGACGCTTTTGAACAGAGTCCAAGAAATAGTCCTAAAGGACAAGCACAGCTTAGTCAGCAATAAGTCGGTACCTGAAACATATCTGTATTGCTGTCTTGAGTGTACTCCACCACCACTGTCTGTACACGGGACAACGTGTAGGAAATACTGTGCTGATCCTTGTTACTTATGGCCTAAGAAAAAGGGAAGAGATGATAAAATACCATGCGTCAAGACACATATGCCCAAGAAGTCACCACTTAAAGGAGTTCACTTTCAGAACAAAAATCTACAGATAATGTACTCACCCCCTTGTCATCTAAGATGTTCATGTCTTTCTTTCTTCAGAAATTATGCTTTTTGAGGAAAACATTTCAGGATTTCTCTCCATATAGTGGACTTCTATGGTCCCCTGAGATTGAACTTCTAAAATGTAGTTTAAATGAGTCTTCAAACAATCCCTGGTTGTAAATAATCACAGCTGAGGAAGAATAGTCTTATTTAGCAAAACGATCAGTTATTTTTTAATATACTTTTTAACTTCAAATGCAGGTCTTGTCTTGCTCTGCCTGAACTCTCGTTTTTTTTTTTTTTTCAGTTCAAAACAGTTAGGGTATGTTGAAAAAGTCACATCTTATTTTCTCCCTCAACTTCAAAAATCATTGCAAAATCATCCTACATCACTGCAGAAGTACCAACCCAGTGTTTGCAAAGTAAACATGCAAAGATCATCAAACACCATTAACAAAAAAGGTAAAACAGCGATGTAGGGCGATTTTGAAGTTTAGGGAGAAAATGAGATGGGAGTTTTTCAACATACTCCAACTGTTCTTGAACCGGAAAGTTCAGGCAGAGCAAGACAAAATGAGTGTTTGAGGGTAAAAAGTATATAAATTGTAATAAAAATAAATAAATATCCAGTTTCGCTAGATAAGACCCTTCTTCCTCACCTGGGATCGTTGACAGCTGCATTTGGGATCGTTTGAAGATGCATTTAAACTGTATTTTGAAAATTCAAACTCAGGGCACTATAGAAGTCCACTATATGGAGAAAGATCCTGAAATATTTACCTCAAAACACAATTTACGACTGAAGATAGGCTAGATATAAACATCTTGGGTGACAAGGGGGTTAGTACATAATCTGTACATTTTTGTTCTTGATGTGAACTTCTCCTTTAATCACTACCTAAAAATAAAATAATATATAATATATAAATATATATGTATACACAAATACATTATTTGCAGATGTGGAAAAATGTTGATTTGGCCAAAAAAAGGTTATTGGGCAGCACAATAGAGTCTAACCTGACTGTGGAATCAGGCCAAGAGCTGTTTGTGTATAAATGTGTGTGTTTGTGAAGGAGCCACAGAGAGGTCATTCATGAGCTCAACAGCATCCAGATGTGTGAGTGGACACACCCTGTTCCATTACAGCTCAAACCAACCTAGTTTTTGAATTTAAAACCTCCCCAAGAATCAAAAATGACACTAGCTCTTAAGATAGTCCTATGTAATGCCTAGGTGGAGGGTGTGTATGTATACCTTGGCAGCCTGTGGGGTGCAGGCTACGTGTACAGTGCTGGGTTTGACGCCATTGGATTTGGGTCGTTTGAAGAGTGCAAACCTGCTCTTCCTTCTGCCGCGATCCCCGTTGGGTAGAGAGCCATTATACCTGCAGAAAGAGAGTGAGAAATTCAACTGAAAACACCTGCACTCAACACTTACTCCACCACCAATTTTGCTGCAGGCAACAGGTGGTGAACACAACAGATAGAAATGCTTACAAAAGCACAAACAAACAGCCTGTATGGTAGATATTTGATCCAGTGCTTTTCTAAGGAAAAGCAGACAGTCATTTAGGTTGTTATCTGGAACTGAAACCTAACCTAAACCAAATTCCACACAAAAAACATTCCAGAGTCAAAAAGTTCATGATCAACTCTTTATAAAACATATGGGCCATTCTACAGAATTGGTGCAAACTGCTGTGCAAAAAAAACAAAAAAAACAACACACATTTAAAAAGCATTTAAGAACACAAATCTTAAATGTTTACTAAGATCCTTTTGAAATCCACAATAATATTAAATTTTTCAGTACGCTTAATATATATGAAACGATCATTTATTGGGTACTTTCAATAAAGAGGTGGCTGTCCCAAACCCTAAACTTCAATTTATGAAAACAATGTTGAAAAATGTCACTACCCAAACGGTGTATGTTTTAGTCTATTGGCTGAGACTGATTTTAACCACACCCCTCTATTTATGATAAGGAAATATTCATGTGTCCCTCTCTCTTATAGCTACAAAGTGTGAGTAGATAGGTTCCATCATTTTGAGATAAATGAATTTCAAAAGGTCTGAAAACCTGTGTAATTTTAAGAAATGTCACTACTGAACACCTTTTTCTGCAATTAAGCACACTTTATTTTTCCTTTATAAACTTTTAATAAAATACCAAAAAAATAGATTTACCAGGTAGATGTAAGCAAAATCTTAAAAGGTCAATATAACCCTTCTTATTAAATGATATATTACTGTTTCGCTAGTGACAAAGACAAAACTTTCTGAAAACACAACAATTAACTGCACAATTACTAGAAATGTGTACCTTAAATATTACACAATTTGCATACGTACAAAGCATTTTTTTCAAGATGTTTCCAACTCAGACTTTGAACCAGTTCTGTAGAATGGACCATATATTTAGGTTAGATGACACACTGAACCTGACACAACCCTAAAGGAAGTTTCTATGGTTAAAAGCCTGATAATTTGTAATATAAGCCTAATATGAACATGGCAATCATGTGCATGCGGTCAGTATCCAAAGAGACAGGATTACCACGATAAGCAGGGTTATTAAGCAGTGAAACCCCATGTCACATGTAATTTGGCATTCCTACATTCATATGTGGTCTGAAATTCAATTCAAATCTGATATATGGAAATGTGTCTGGGTCTAGACAATCAGGTCATATTTCAAATAGTTTCTTTCATAATTGAAGATGCAACATGTAACATCATACACAAAGTGCAGTATCCACAACTGACTGAATTCCCTGAATAATGCACACATGGCATTCCCCATCTACTGTCTCATGCTGTCCATTACAATTATTAAGGGAACCAATAATTATACACCAGATCTGAACAAATGGATCACTTACAAAAAGACAGTGTGAACATTTTGTACTAAAGATTACAGCAGCATTTGAAAACCAAATCTGATTTGTGAGCAGCGTGAAGTCTGTGTACACTACATAAACACTGAGCACTGTGAACACTACACCTGCTATGTCTGGTGGTTTCCACTGTCCTCCACCCAGTTACTCACTACCCAAATGTCCTTCACAGACACAGTGGCTGCAGTGTGTGATGTAGTTCAACATTGTGCATTTGGTATTGTGTGGGTTTGGGTTTTAGATGCTCAGAGATGGACTTTATTAAGTCTCTGATTGATTTAACATGAGTTTGCCGAAGGAACGCATTGACGCTGTGGAGTGCATTCTCAACATATTTTGGCAAACCCACATTATCGCAGTGTACTCTATAAATGAGCTAAACAAGCTGACCATTTTGTGCTTGTTTCTCTTGAGGCTTTTCTTATAAAACTACACTCTGTTTTATATGAAACTCAAAAAAAAAAATGCAATTAAGACATCTGGGGTTTCCCACCAGGTGACACCTTTGGGTTGAGTAAATCTGAAAAAGCCTCATGTCCCAAAGGCTTGCTATGATGATCTCAAGAATTGATGTATGGGAGGGGGAAACAATGTTGATGAACAGTGAGTCAGCACAGACAGGGAATTTCATGGATATGATGTATGTTCATACACGAGAACCGAGCAGGGTATTTCCGCAGGAGCGTTTTCTCATTTACAGCTGCATTCCTTCTGAAAACACTACGGAAAAGACAGATAGAGAGAGAGAGGGAGGGAGGGAGGGAGGGAGGGGAACCCCCCCTCCCCCAGAGAGGTGTAGATGAAGGAAGTCTTTCAGTGTCAGCTGTTGCTGGGAGGAGAAAGTGAAAAGCGGAGGGAAAACAAGGTGGTGGAGGAAAATGAGCCATCTCATCAGGAGACTGACTCATGGAGCCATGTGTATGTGTGTGTGGTCAAATGTAGGTTATAAGCTCAAGCGAGCTCTGTCAGAGCTAGAAACTCAGTAGCCAAACTTATGTGACGCAAACAACATTTCCAAAGAGAATTAATATCCGTCTCTGCAAAATAAAACTAAACTTCCTTAAAAACAACAAAACCTGTTCGCTGTGCTTGTTTGTAGGGCTGCACAATTTGACCAAATGTTGTGATTTAGTCTTGGGCCGGTATGAGAATTTGACGGTATAATAACCTAAGCAAAAATATCACGGTATTGTGATTACAGCTCTAAAATGTGTTATTGTTAAATGTCTGGGGAAAAAACTAATTTCTTTCCCATTAAATAGTATATAATTTATTTTCAAGCAACATACAGAATATTTGGAAGAGTAGTGGTTTTTTTTCTTTGATTTGTCTCTTAAATGTTTGCTGAATTGAGGGCTGACCTACATCTTTTGATGCGGATAGCCTTTTGCTCCTACTGCCCTAAAAAGAAGAAATAAAGACTTACACGGTAATTTAAACAAAATCTGTAATTAGTTATTTAATTTTTAGTTTATCTTTTAATTACAGTACTCTGGCAAAAATATCTTTTGATAGATAGATAGCTCCATAGATTTAGAGCTACTGCTGCCCTAAAAAATTAAGGCTGACATGATAATTTAACCTAAATGTGTAATTATAGGTATTTTTAGTTTATCTTTTAATTACAATACTTAATTACAGTATAAAATGTTCTGACAAGCTTTATGACATTACACTACATAAAACATGCCTGGATGAAACAGAAACAATGAGTGATACAGCATTTCCCTGGTTATCGCTATAAATAAACCAGCGCTGCGCTAACAAATACTACTTTAAAGGTCCACTGAAGTGCTTCGAAACGCGCAGCCAATAGCGTTTCATTTATATCAAAGCTTGGGCCAGAGCTGTTGAGCTCAGTAAAGATGCATTTGACAGTGTATTTATCGTACAGAAAATGCTACCTTTATGAACCGATTTCAGCAGAAGTTTCAGCGTAAATTTATAGTGTAGGGGCAGGACGCTTGGGATTCTAGAGAGCATCTGATTGGACAAAAAGTTTGATGAGAAGTGGAAGTGCAGGGTGATGTCATCAAAATTGTTGATCCATATTGGCTGATGATAGAGACTGTAAGTTTTAAATGCTTATATCTTATAAATGCGAGATTTCGTTATTGTTCTTATAGATAAACTTAAAGCTAAAATATTCATACAAAAAAAAATTTTAATTTCATGGGGACTTTGAACATTATACAGAGGCAGAATTAAAAGGAAATACAATTTAAACTTTTCTTAAAATAGACAGATCCTCTCAGAGATACATCCATATAAACTCCCAATTTAACATTCAGGATTTTTTTGGCAATATTTTACACATCACGAACAGTGAGTTTGCTCTGCCTGCTACAATATGTTTTTCTCTACAACGGTCTTCCGCATCTCTGGCCTCTGTTAACACCCATTTACAGACTAAACAATATTTCCACACAAATGACATTTTGGAAAAAAATTGAGATCAGATGGAGAAAAAAAAAAAAAAAAACATACGACATATACAGTCAAACCAAAATTTATTCAGACACCTTCAACATTTTTCACATTATAACAGTTTATTCTCTATAGTTTAGAAAATGGTTATAAAACATGACAAGAACTCAAGAGATAAATTGTGTTAGAACAAATTCATCTTGATAATGTCAGATAACTCAGCTATCAATACTTTTTGGACTGATTACCAAGCAATGCTTAATTTGTTCAGTCTGTGGTGTAAAAAGGTCAAATTAGCAATTAAAAAAAGGTCAGGTCGAATAATCTTTGGTCCCCAATTTTTATCACTTTTACTGGTAGTCCACTGCATGAAGAATTTTTGGGTAATATTGTCACAGTTTACTTTATTTTGCTATCCTCACTTACATAAATGACCTAGTGTACTGCACCCACTAGTAAAAAAAAAATATATCAAAACTTATATCTGGTGTTTGAATAACTTTTGGTTTGACTATTTAACTAAATCACAGCTTCTGCAATTTGATAATCACACTAAGCCATATTGTGATTTTGCAGCCTATGTGCTTCAAGATAAAAATCTAATCCAATACATAACCCCTGAGAACATCTAATCAAAGAAGTTAATACACAAAAAGCTCTTTTAGACGCCAGTCGATCATGTGATGACACACCGCAGGAAATCACACAAAAATCTGTTCTTCAAATGAAAGTCAATGAAGTGCATTATGATACTCCAACACCACGTTGAAACCCACTTTGTATTTTCTAACTGAGAGCTCTGTTGTTCTCATGAACATGCATCACCCTCACATTTCACCCACAATGATGTTACTAACCACAACAAAATCAGAAACACAGAAAGCATTCACGGCATCTGACTCTATTTTCAGAAACACAAACACGCATGCAAAGTTGCCAATCAGCATTACAAACTTCGACAGCACGACAGATGCAGCTTCCCGCTGATCCAAGGTCAAAGGTCAGAAGGTCTTACCCGAGCACAATGAGTTCTCCGTATTTGACTGGCACTTTGGTTGACGACGTGGAGATGTTTTCCTGGTCGGGGGAGAACATGGGTGCAGTGTGTGTGGGGGAGGGGGGTTTGTCCCGCTCCCAATGTGAACGCAACACAACCACACACACTCAGCTCTCAGCTCTGTCTCCTCTTCATCACCATCATAATCCTCATCATCACTGCAACTGCACAAAACAGAGAAGGAGACCTGTGAGAAAACTGTAAAATGGCTATTTTTAAGTAATGCTTTTAGCTGAATATAATTTAGGTTAGTAAACCACAGGAAGGAGTTGTAAAATTTCACCAGGCACCACTTAAAGTGCACCAGTGACGTTCAGTGGCCTATATTCCACAGTCTTGACTAGAGGTCGACCGATATTGGTTTTTACCGATACCGATAGCTAGGTTGGACCACGCTGGCCGATACCGATTAATTAACCGATAGTTTTTGAAAATGGATATTGAAGGCCAACTAAAATAGTGCTCTACTATTTAAAAAAATGAATACTAAACCATACTTTGTAAATGAATAAAAATATTAATAGTAATTATAAATTGATCATTAAAGTTATTTCATAGTTCATTAATGTTAACAAAATGAACTTCGAAATTTAACAATATATCAGTAAATGTTGAAATTAACACTCTAACAAGGAACAACACTTCTATTCTACAGCTTTCATCAATCTTAGTTGATGTTACAAATGGGCTCATTGTAAAGGGGTGGGAATCTTTAAATTTTAACATTTTTTTATTATATAAGCAGGCTGCTTTTTAAAATAATTACTTATTTAAAATTAGTGTTCTTTAAGTGTCGGCAAGTTTACAGAAATAGTTTTTTTCTTTTTCGTTTGATTATTACTGATGAGATCAGACAGAGGCGGCTTTAACAGGCTGCATTCAAACGAATGCACAGATCTATTTCGATGTATCAGATGTTTTGTCCTGCTCTGAAAACATAACTGACTGTGTGTACATCAGTTTCGTATAAAAGTATTTGAAAATCCAAGTGCATTTAACTGCATCTGCAATCAAGCTTTTTAGGACGGACAAACACAAAGAGCAATTGAAAGTCTGTCAGTGCATCTAAGTACTGCATTATAAACGGCAGAAATGAAGGCACATGTAAAGTCAAAAACTGCGATTGATAGCTCACACTGTCAAACAATACACACTTAGCTCACTGTGGAAATTCTGTGCAATGAAGCCAGCCGCGTTTCTGGCGCGCACGCGTGCCATATGCGGGAAAAACACACGCTCATTGAAGAGAGGATTGCGTCGGAGAATCTATTTTTCACCCACCCTTTAATGAAACCGAACAAAAGTGCAGCGCTGTGTTGCGCGGACAACTTGCAGGTATCACACACACAGGACGCGTTGTTTAGTTCAAGCATAAATCTAAAACAGTTTATTTAATCACCAAACGGGCAAATGTTTACTTCAAGAATGATCAAAAAAGCGGCAAAGGTTAGTTTAAGCATGAAACGGAAAGAGAAAGTGCGATCTATATTCAGAAACAATTTCTTTTCTGTTTTACATTTGTTAAAATATTATTTGTTTTTGTTTTGTTTTGTTTCAGTTTAATATGTTAATTACGAAAGAAGTTTGTGTAATTTGTAAATGTCATAAAGGACGTGGTATGAATTGGACGGCAATACGCCAGGAGAATTGGAGAGGGTCAGACACAATTTTTGACAACTTCGTACGTTTTTATTTGTGGAAAATCCCTTCTTTAACGAATTTCGTTTTGTATTATTTTTATCTTCATTTTTAATAGATATTTTTGTTGATCAGTTATTAAAATCAAATAGGAACAGGAAAATGGCATTGTGAAATAAAGCGCGTAACAAGATGCAAACTCACCATGCTTTAACGGCCTGAAGAAAAGGCTAAAACATAAATTATAGCTCTGTATTAAGCATACAGACTTAATTAGAGCTACAGAAATACAAATAGTTTGCTTAAATGCACAATACTCAATTTTCCAGCACAGGGTCAAGTCTTTATGAACGATGTAGGAAAGATGTGTAATGTAAAACTATGGCGCGCTGTGACTGATTTTGTCGGCTGAATGAACACAGTTTGCTTTCTCATGTCTTTACACCTGCAACTTGCTGGCTAAGAATATGAACAGCTGGATATAAATCAATACAAATATATGGTAACAATCCTGGCATTAAACATTGGTCTAGGGCTTAATCTCTCATACTCCATGACAGCAGAGCGTGAGCCGCTTCAGCAAAGAACGCAACCCGGAAAAACTATCGGCAAGGATTTTTGCCGATAACCGATAGTTCGGCCAATCAACTATCGGTGCCGATTAATCGGCAAAACCGATACATCGGTCGACCTCTAGTCTTGACCACACTCTTCCTCATAGTAAACTGATTTATATTAGTCTGTACTCGCAGACATGAGATTAAGGTCAAATAGAGAAAGAACAGACAAACCCATGCAACACATGATCTTCCGCAATCACCTTTTCAACACAGAAACACAGGAAACGTATATTGTTCCTGCATCACAATGTGTCGCCTGTGTGCGTGTCAGAATGGTTTCCATCTAATAATTTTCTCTTCCTCAAGTGAGAACCATAAAGAAACCATATGAATTGAGACTGCAGGTTCAGCCCACTGGTGCACTGGGACACATTTCATGTGAAACATGGCCAAATTTTCATATTGTACAATAATCACTCAACAAGATAGCAAAGTCCAGATTATCATGACCGTCACTCTAAACCATGATTTAAAAGCTTTGTCCCTGAAAATTCATTATGATGTTTCCTGTCAGGCCCTGCTGACCAAGTGAGGTCAGTGGAACTGGAGTCCGGAGAGACAGTACAGCAACTGAAATCAACAGCGTATACGTGTGCTATCGAGGGAGGTTCCATCCTATCTGGAACAGCGTGTACAACAACCAGTAAATATCTCAACCTGTCAATAGCTGAGTTTCCATCTAAAGTTGTGAATTTAACTTATGCGCAAAACTGGAATATCGCATAAAATGAGTCAAAGAGAACAAAATAGTCACTTCCTGATAAACTGGCAATAAATATCACTAAGAAAATTAAGAGAATAAGAATTTTTTTTAATATATAATAAATTACTTGCGCCTCTGAGTGAGCAGACGAAACACAATAAATGCAGTCATTGCTTTCAGAGGGGCAATTATACAGAAATACTTTGATGGCAGATTTTGCTTGGGAATTTCAGAATGACCATAACATTTTAGATGCTGTGCATCAAGACCAGTCCACTTATATCAGTGGTTCTCAAAGTGGGGGGCGCACGAGTATTGCAGGGGGGGTGCGGGCCATCAGCAGAAAAATAAATATAGAAACGTAAACAGCCAAAGGACTAGGGATGGCGAAAACTAAAAAATTTCTTGACCGACCACCGAGCCTCATTAGCCGGTTGAAACCGGTTAACCGATTAGTTTAAAATATGGTACGCTATTTGAAATAACAGCCATTTCGAGCCGCGCCTGCAATTTCGCAACTCTGTCGCATCTGGCCGCGATCACACCGAACGCGTCTTTTAGCTCTAAAAACGCGAGGCGCACAGCACTGCCTTTTTTTTTTTTTGGTGACTTTTAATAATAACAGAATATAAAAGAGCGTGCTGCGTTTTTTTATGTTGCTAAGCAACGACCAAAACAGCTGTCCTGTCAGTCAAATCAAAGGATTATAGCGCGAGCACTCTAAAATCTTAGTTTTATGCTGTTAAGTAAACTGTCATATTAGCAGAAACCCTAAATAATACAGCTCCGGGTTACCCACAATAGACACAAAAGGTTTCTCCTCTATTTCTTGCAGTCTCCGGACTTTAAGCAACCGTAAAATTCCGTCACCACAACAGAAGGCCCGCCTCGTCTCCATTCATTCGATTGGACAATGGAAAAGAACGCGAATGGCGTTGGGCGTTTTTCCGCTCAGAGTTGATTTTTTTTTTTTCAACTTCACGCGCTCAGAGCGCTCCTGCAAAAACGCGAGGCGCCTGGGGCGCATAAGCAGCGCGTAGAACGCTCACTGCCAACAGAAAACCATTCAAAAGAGGCGCCTCCAACTGCAAAAACGCGTTCGGTGTGATCGCGGCCTCTCTCTGCCGCTCTGCCTCCCGCACACACACACACACACACACACACACACACACACTGCCACTCACGTCACTTTTTTAAAAATCCCCTACAGCGCGAAACATGAGTCCCGCAAACACGGCGCCGAAGAGCTTGTTGTATGTAATCGTAGGACAAATGGCTCCTTAGTTTCAAATGGTTTGGGTACAAGGTGATCGCTTTGAAAATAAAGGCGTTTGTCTAGGTTAGAAGCTCATTTGAAACATTGCCACGGCTCATTTAAGAAAATGACAGCTCCGAAGAGACGCCGCTTTAGTTGAGGTAGTGCTAACCATAATAAAGAAAGATGATGATCATCATCACCTTATCGGTTACCACTGAAATGTAGATGTAATGTATTTCCAAATCTAAGCCCATCTTATGCGGAATGTTGCCTATTAGACTGCAACATGATAAAACCAATATATAAAACAGGCACCTTCAGAATGCGTAAAAGACGCACCGGCACTTTTTTTTTTTAACCGACTACCGACAACTTTGACCGGTTAACGTTGATACGGTCAACCACCGGTCAAACGGTCATCGGTTAACATCCCTACAAAGGACGTAACTTAGAATGGGAGATGATCGGTGTGTGAGAGAAGAGAAAACCATAGATTAATTCGCACAGACCCAGGCAGGTGCTGGTCATTCAAAAACTCAATGCAGAAAATTTGACGAGGTATAATTGCTTTCGGCTTCAAAGTTAAAATGACTTGCAACTGTCGCTTTGTCGTGTCCAGCAGATATGTTTGGATGCGACAAAGCGACCGTTGCAAATCATTTAAACTTTGTGTGAGCACGTCATAAATTGAACGTGACAGCAGATTACTGTCGGGGATTTGCCGTGTCTAACTCAGCGGCAGAGTTCAGCTCACGCAGGGGCGAAATTTCCACTTGGGGCTTTTCAAAATCCTGTTTGTGTCTTCCCACTTTCAAATGGTTTTGTAAAAGTAATCTCTTGTATTGTGGAATGCACGCTCAGTGCCGCTGATTCGCGCGATCGTTAAAATGAAACCAAAAGTAAAACGCGCACGTGCATTCAAAAGCAATTTTAATACCCCACGTTTAGAGATCGACTCCCCAATGCGCGCAAATTAGGCTACATAAAATATCTAGGCTGTTATTAGTATGTGGCTATAATAAGTTGTGTAGTTGTCTATAGCTCTGTATCATGATGGTAAAATTCTGTCTATATTTGCACTTTGAATATTGAAAGAGTAGCCTACTTTGGTTATGGCTGCATTTATTGCCTACACGACTAAGAAAGAACTGTGTCGTTTATTTTTTGTTATTTATACTGTAGATTCTTTAAAAATGCAGTGGCTGCCTCTAATTTAAATGGCTGTACTTAATAGAGAAAATAAACATCTTGTTCATGTACTCATATTTTCATTCATTCCTGTCCCTTGCTTAAGGCGTAAAATAAATATATAAAAAAGGCTTTGAGAATCAGCCCATTTGCTTGTAAAACATCTGCAATCAGAATCAGCCATGAAGAATCAAGATCGGCACATTACTAAAAATAAATTGGGTGCTCCTATATTTTTTTTAGTGCTCCTAACTTTTTGAAGTTGGGAGCACCAGTGCTACCAAGTAAAAAAGCTAATTTCAAGCCCTGCTATGCCTTAGGACAGCATGAAACCCACACACAAAAAAATAAATAAATAAATAAATAAATAACAGAGAATTATAATAATAACAGTTATTCTCCCTGTGCTATTTTTTGCTTCAAGTGTTGCAAGGTTTTTTTGTTGTTGTTGTTGTTGTTGTTTAACTAAGAAAGCATTAATTTTTCATTATGTTTAGTAAAATCATTTATTAGTCTTAAGTGGGATAGGTGTTTTCGGGAGGGGGGGCGCCAGATTTTTTTTAAAGGTTTAAAGGGGGGTGCGACCAAAAAAGTTTGAGAACCAATGGCTTATATGAACTATAAATATAGCTGCAATCTGCGATTACCGAGGTTTAAGCGCTTTAAAACATTTAGGCACATATGAAAAAAGCCTGTAACCAACTAAATCAATGATTTCAAAAAACATTTTTGGCAAATACAGGTAATTTGCCATAGAAATTTAATGTTTTTTAACATTTATGAATGTTATAGCGGCAGCTGTGGTGCGATCTCCTTAAAACTGTGCATGATGTTTAGAATCAACTGTCGTATGTGCTCACCAGGTTTCATTTTCGTTTAGGCTTTATAGGCTTTTGGGTATATTTGGACAGGCAACTTTTCTAAACGACCTTGTTAAAGCTTTTTAAATGGTAAATTTCAACATATATATTTTTTTTGATAATTATTGACCTAGACAGTCCAAAATTGTACTGCAGTGTTATTTGTCAGATTGAGCGAAAAACCTACACAGCAAAAATTGCAGTGTTAAAGGCTTTTGGAGTAGTGTTAAAAATTGTGGTGTTGAATTTTGGGGGATTAACACTAGCTAGTGTAAACCGCACCCTCTGGCGGGTGTTAATACGGAGAGTTAACTTTATTAACACTGTTGAGTGTTATTAGTAACATCCGGGACATTTGCTCGCTGTTCGCGGCTCACCCATCTGAAATATTTTTCACAGACGCCATTTTCTTTGCTCGGGATGCGGAACATATGAGGACGGAAAACAGCGAAATGAATTGATGCATCTTACTCACAAAATGTGTTTTTGTAATATCATATCGTTTCATAACGATATTTATTTGCTGTATGCGCCTAAACTTTTCTCAAAGGCATTTTCTTCCACTCGCAATGCGGAACAGACGAGGATGCTTCTTTTTAAAATGGAAACAACGAGAGTTAAGTGTTTTATCTCATTTATAACATTTATTTTATAACATCATAGTGATTTATAGCGATCGTTATGCGTTGTGCGCTTTTAAACTTTTTTCAGTGAGATATTCTCTTTCACTCACGATGCTGCGCAGACGGGAAAGTTGGTTTTGACAAGGAAAGCACCTAGAGTAAGTGTTTACCTTATTTAAGATATGTATTTTATAAAACAACATTGCTTCATGATGATATATATATGCTGATATATAGTCTAACGTGAAACGTTTCTCACAGATTTGAATCGATTTGAATTGATAAGCAGTGCCGAGTCCGACGCGGAGGTCGCTTTCAACAGGGATACACCACAAGTAAGTGTTTTACCCCATTTAACCCCTTCATGCATGAATTATGAAAAACATTATCTAGATTTTTTTATGATTTTTTTTTTTTTTTACTTTAATATGATGCTAAAATTGAAATCCATTTTAATTTTTTTTAAATTCAGTTTTATTAAAAAATATTTAACTGTCCACATATGTGGACACCATGCAACAAAGAAGTAGCTGCAGCCTGGAGCAATGGGCGTGCCGAAAGGTAGAGGCGTGCCAAAAGGTTTCTCATTGCTGAAAGGAGTTTTACTGTACTGGCCAATCAGCGTTAAACTTTTGTTTCACATTCCAGTCCAGCAGATGGCGGTAAAGCACTTATGAGTTGTTTGCAAACCGCCAAACAAACTTTAAGGCGGCGGCGGCCAATCAGCTTAAAAACATAAGTAATTTCCTTTAGACGAGAGAAGATGGCGGCGGTAAGATATGGTGTAATTCATCATGTTTATCTACGCTTTATATAACGTAATTATCTATATTACGATAGCTCGTTCTAATGCAAATTACTTATGCCGCGTTCCAGGCAGGTTTTTTAACTGGTAAATCACCACTTCAAACCACGACTTTGTAGCGGTCCAGGCAAGTCAAGCCAAAATGCCTGGGCACATTTATGAATTATTATTATTTTTATATTATTATTAATTTGATTGCAACGTTATATTGTCCTAAGCTCTATTTTTCCACCGTGTACTACTTGCATAAACACTGCACCCATTAGGGCTGACATTGTTGTTTCACGGGCTATGTTACGTCAGAACTCGGAACTGGTAGTACATCGATCTAGTACAAGTTCACGAGTGGGAAGTCACGGGTTTGACTTATTTTTATAAATTATGAATTATTTTTATGAATTATAAATATTACTAATTGTTATTTTAAATGTTATAGTTTTCAACCATCAGAGTTTTCTAAGAAAAGCCAACCTTGCCTGGCTGGACAGTATGTATACTGCGAAAACCAGATGTGTTCTCCCCAATCTGACTTTGTGGCAAAATTTTGCATCTTGCAACTTTTGCATTTACATTAATATTAGTCTTTTTGTTTCTTATTCCCAGGTCACCATAGCTACCAGATCCAGTCCATATCCAGATCAGATGGTCACAGCAGTGCCCTGGATCCAGTCCGTACCAAGAGCAGATGGTGGATCAACACCTACAGCCGAATGTCAGCAGATACTGTGTCAACTAGATGAGCCCCAGACACAGATCATCAGGTAATAACTCCTAGCCTAAACGGCCGCTGGTGCAAGGCCATGGGAAGATGAGTCCTCTTCAATTTGACTTTGCAACTTTTGCATTATTGACACACTATTGTCCTATTTTAATATTTTAATACTTTAAGGTTGCTTTGACACAACTTGTATGGTAAAAAGAGCTGTATAAATATATTTAACTATTTTATTAACTAAACAAGGTTTTTAAAAAATAAATAAAGTTTATTGCATTAATTCAGAGTTTTTCTTTATTATTATTATTCTTTTTTTGCTTGTGTAGGTATTGTTGACTGGAAATCTGTCAGTCCAGAAGCAAGTAAAGAATACAGAGTGGAGTCTAAGCTCACCAGGTGCGCTTGCTGTGGATACATCTACATACATAGGCAATGGAAAGAAGGGGGACTTCACAGCATTCTATTCAGACAAAGAGCTGGCTTCTGTTCAATGGACTGCTACTACAAAATGAATGAATGAATGAATGTTTTTGTTTATTTGAATTGGAAACAAAGCTGAATTGTGAATTGAGAACTGTGAACTTTAAACTGTGACATGCACATTACACACATAAATGGCACTTTTTGCACATTACGCACATTACAGAACTGTGTACTTCAACTGTGACTGTGATATTGCACATTGTCTTGCCCATAACTGCACATTCCATTTTCTGTATATTTATTATATCCATTGCTACTTTTTTCTATTTTATTGTTGTTATTGTTATTTTAATCTATATTGTACGTAATGTGAATTAATCCATATTTCTCTATATTTCTAATTTGTAAAATTCTCTTACTCTCTTTCTATACTGGAATTTCCTTCTCTAAATTAAATTCTAAATTTTATAGTTTATCAGTAGTCATATAAGCATTTCACTTCATAACATACTGTGTATGACTGTGTATGTGAAATAAAATTTGAATTTGAATTTATGTGAATAAAGCTGTGTCTGTTTGCTAAATTGGTTGTCATTTAGCAGAAAGTTACTAAACACTTGACAAATTTTTCAATTCTGTGGTGTTTTATTAACTGGTTTTCTCTATCAAGCAAAACATTGTTTTCAGGGTAATATATTACAATAGGTTTTGTTTGTTAAAATTAATGAATTACCATTAACTATGGGCAATATATTTGTTACAGTATTTTAAGCTTTGTTAGGATTAGTTAATAAAAATACAGCTGTTCATTGTTTGTTCACTTCACAGTGCATTAATGTTAATAAATACAACTTTTAATTTACTTTAAGCTAAGAACAGCTAGTGTGTTAAGAGGCTTTTGTATCCTAAAATTAGTTGTTTTTGATTACTATATTTACTATATATTATAAGTTTTGTAAACCTTTTTTATTGTAAAAGACTACAATATGTAAAAATAAGAATATACAATAAAATGTTAAAACAAAATAATGGTAATGAAAGAGAAAGAAACTATAACCTAAACTTGCCGTGGTGATGACGCCAGTAAGCCGCGCCATGCAGGCAGTTTTCGCAAAACATTTTGGCACGCCCCTACTTTTCGGCGAGCCCAATGAGAAACCTTTTGGCACGCCCCTACCTTTCGGCACACCCATTGCTCCAGGCTGCAGTTATCCCTACTTGGATAATATGGAATATTGTGTTTTTTTAAGTCATGTTATGCTATTTATATCAGCTCAGTTATTAGAAACAATATTTTTACAATATAATAACAATAAAACACATATTGTAAGAACAATAACAGTAGTTTCATGTATACAGAAACCAATATAATTATATAATTAATATGATTATAAGGATTTATTATAATTTTATCTCTGTTACTTCCACTGTCCTCTGGGATATTTTTTATTTTTCTGTACTGACACCTTGACCTATGCTGTACCTGTTTGGCAGGCAAAATGCAAATTTGTCTCCATATATATGTGTTAAGTTGCCATTTAATGCTATAATAATTAATTTTAAATGTTTATTTATGTTGATATATTTGTTAAATGTCTGTTTTATTACAATATAAGACAATGCATAACATATTTGGAAAAAATAGAATAGATATACTAGCAGATTACAGAAATCAGACTTTATGCAATCTGACGGCTCTGTTGCATGACGTCCACATACGTGGACAGTTGGTTTTTGGTAAATAAAAACTACATTTTACTCTAAATATTAGTTTATAAATTACTAACATATTCATCATACTTTACTGTACACACTGATATTTTTTTTTCATCTCAAATTGACCTCCTTGTATAAAAGTTTTTCACGGATATGCCTGGGACATTTAGCACATGGCTATCTCTGTCAGCCATCTTGGATAAATTATGTCATCAACCAATGAATATTTGGAATGCAAGATAGTAGATGTTGTCTTTCACTCATGATGCGGAACATACGGGGAAGCTGGTTTCAACAAGGAAAGCACAGAAAGTAAGTGTTTTACCTCATTTACAATGTGTATTTTATAAAATATTACTTCATGATGATATTGATATGCTGCCGGCCTAAACGTTTCTTGCAGATTTGAATTGATAAGCAGTGCAGACGTGGAGGTCGCTTTTAACAGAGAAACACCAGAAGTAAGTGTCTTACCTCATTTAAGATATATATTTTATAACATCAAATTGATTTATAGCGATATTTATGTGTTGTGCGGTCCTACAATTTTCTCAGAGGGATATTTTCTTTCATTCACGATGCAGAGCAGACGGGATGTTGGTTTTAACAGGAAAAAAAACTCCGAAAAGTAAGTGTTTTACTTAATTTACTATATGTATTTTGTAAAATAATATTAGTTAATAATATTTTTATGCTGTTCGTGTCTAAGCGATCCGAAACGTTTCTCATTGATTTTAATTGATGTCAAATCAAACCACTATAATGATAAACTGACCAGATCTAAAATGGCAATTAGTAATTGGTTATGTCTCCTGACCAAATTTAGTTTATTATTATATTCAAATGTTCCGAATGTGCTTTTCCATATAATGTCAGTATATGGCAGTTAACATCAGGCTTTTAAAAAAGAAACAAAAGTATAATAGAGTGGTCTCATGCATCATGTGCTGTATATTCCAAGTGTTGTGCAGATACACAATAAATTTTGGTGAGAAACAAACTAAAATTTTACATATTATATAACAAATATCCTGATTTGGTTGTTGGTCTCTGTGCGCGATTGCGTGTTTATGAGACATTATTAGTGCAAGTGCAACCTTCTTCACTGACTCCGGACCGGAGCTACAGTTGCCGTGACTGTCAAAATGACAGCTGAATGTTATATATTTACCTCAGAGAAAAAAAGCCCATATTTTGTATTGTGCTGTGTTTTTATTAATCTTGATTGTTCACAACTTGTGTGCTTGTCCTGGTTGAATGCACAAAGACCAACAGTCAGGTCAGGATATTCTGTAAATTATGTAAATGTTCAGTTTGTTTCTCACCAGGCCCTTTCATACCCAGAACACTGTGAATATACAGCATGTGTCACATGGGACCACTTTGTATACTTTTCTGTCTTTTTTTTCTTCCTTATTTTAAAGTTTGGATGTTAGTCGCTATGCACTGCCATTATATGAAGCACAAGTGGGACAAAAAATAACTTTTCATGTTCCAAAAAGGTCAAATGGCATTAGAACAACACAGAGATAAATTAAAAAAATATATATCATTATTATATCATTATTATTGTGGGGTGAAATATCTCTTAAAACAAATTGTTCACCTGAATTGTTGTTTACTTAAACTAATGCCATCCCACAGACACCGTGTACAGCATGTCATACAAGTTTGGAACCACATGAGAATAAACATTTTTGGGTAAATGTTGTAAACTATTGTTGTATTGTAATTAATATTTGTTTCTGACATTTCACCTGGTAATAGTTTTGATAAGTTAATGTCAAATGATTGTTTTTTTTCCTCCAATTTTACAGGTGCACTTTTTTGTGATGCTGCAAATGGGAGTGGATTTTTGCTTGGCTGTGGACTGCAGAGAAACACATCTTGTCGTGCTGAAGAAAAGAAAGGGACTACTTTCTCAGAGGAGGTTCAAACGCCATTGTCACAGACTTTGTTCAGTGACCATTAACATGCATTTAGTGTTGATGGTAATGATAAATTAAATCATTATAATCCTAATAACATTCAGAATACTTATGGACCAAATAAGAATGTTTTTTTTTTCTGCACTGATTTGCTTTGACATTATGTTTTAATTGTTGTAAGAACATGTTCTCTACACTGAATGTGAAGACATTTTGGTGCAGGGAAAAAGATTTACAATGTTTCAATTAAAATGAATAAATAAAAGTAAACATGCACTGTTGTGGATTATTTTTTCATTTTTTCTTTACCTAAACACACAGCAAAATAAGCCAGTATGCAATGAACTCAATTTGAGTCAAATTTAACAGTAATGTACATGTTTCACACTTTTGAAAGTGCTGTTTTAACTCCAAAACAGAGGGAGTCATATATACATTTTAGGAGTGTTAAATTTGACTCAAATTGAGTTAAATGTAGACTGGCATTTTTGCTGTGTAAGATTAGTTTGCAAAAGTAGGTTTTTCAATTTACAATAGTTTAAAATCGTCCTTGAAAAATGCAACATCGCAAGCCCAAAGTTCATCTGTCTATGGCGGCCATGTTTTTTGTGATACGCAAATGTTTTTATAGACACTTGTGGCCCTTTGAACCAAGAGCATGCATACTGATTTTCATGTTGATAGGCCACCAAGTGGCTAAACAGCACAACTTTTTTCATGTGACCTCAGATTTGGCTCTTACATACGTGCCGTGAGTTTGGCAAAGATATCTCATACTGTTCAAAAGTTATAGCCGGTCCTGCCTTTGTGACGGAGATTTCAAAGTTCAACTTTTTTTCGGATAATTCTTGATGCATACTTTCCAGAGAACCTTCCTGGACTAGTTTGGTTCTGAAAAAAGAAAAAAAAAAAAAATCTAGGACAAGTTCGCAAAAGTAGGTTTTTAAATTTTTTTGGGACGAATGAGGGGTGTGAGCCAAGACACTTGAGCCTGCGACGAATGGTTAAGGAGTTACTAGCGGTTTCATACTTTTGATCACTGTAGCGTTCCCATCAGGCCGATTGGGGAGAGTCTTGGTGACGTTGTAGATGGTGGGAGTACTACCATTCCTCAAAGTTTAAAGTCTCTACAACTTACAGTTTGGTCTGCCCGATCAGTTTTATGTGAAGATTGCTGATCCTTGGCCACTCTAACAATTTTTTTTTTTTACATGAAATCATGTATACTGATGATCTGATCTATTAGCCTTCACAAGGTCAAGTGGTATAAGCAAAAAATAAACCATTTCAGAGGAAAAGAAAGTAATTACATTTTAATTAAAAATTTACAAACAGTATTTTCTTTGGAAAAACATGCACTCGGGCCATGTACTGAGTAAAAGGTTTCCATATTAACCTTTTCCCATTACATGCTCTACAAAATCGTTCAAAATCTAACCAGGAACGGTAAATTAATTATATGGGCTCAATTCTAATGTTTTTCCATGTGGGCTTTAACTCCGCCAACTTGTATATACAAGAGCTCTGTCTCTTCATGTCCATCTTCTCCTTCTTTGTCCCTAAACAGCGGCGCCAGCTACTCTGGGGATTCGCACCCTCTTCCATCCCTCCATCCAGACAGTCTTCTTTATTCACACCTCCCTCAGTCCTCCCACAGCGATCCCTGTCCCACATACCAGACTGTTGCTACGGGCTTAAACTGTGTGTGTTAGTGCTGTACTTCTGAGTCACTTACTTTAAGGGTGTAGTGGAGAATGTGGCCATACAGTCCCTGTATAATACTTTAACAAGGGTTACGAGTGTTAATAGGGCACATGCATAAACTGCACTCATAAATTCCTCACAGCCATACAAAATCAACATCTGCCCCATACAATCCTGATAATACCATCAAAGCATGTGGCCTAAATGACATCCACAGCATGTGAAGTGCTAACAGGTGCTAACCTGAGCTATTAACTTCTCATATAACGACAAAAAGGCCTTTAGGACAATTAACTAGCCATTCACACAAAACGTGTGTGTTTTATTTCAATACAAGGCTTTGCCATTCTTCTATGTAAATATGCACTAAACTGACTTTTTAAATAGCGTCTCACAACTCTAGGACTAGAGGATGCACTTATTAATAAAAAAAAGGCTGGCTGGAGAAAAAAAAGGAGCTTAACTAGTAATCTGCATGTCTTACTAACAAGTGACCACAGAACAGGAAGTCAGTGGTGATGTTACAAAGGAAAAGAAAGAGGTGTTTTAAGTGGCAACCCTACTCACAACCCTTCCTACACTACAAAACGAGTTCATTTGTCACACTATTGTACCATGAAGTATAATAACAGTTATTCCTGTTCTTAGAAATCACACTGTTTACACACGACCCTTACACTAAAACAGAGAGAGGGCGAGAGAGTGTGAAAAAGATTAGAAAGTGAGAAAGCAAGAGTACCAAAGGAAAAGGAAAAAGGCAAAAGGTGCTTTACAACACACACACACACACACACACACACACACACACACACACACACACACACACACACACACACACACACACACACACACACACACACACACACACACACACACACACACACACTCTTGCAGAAGTACAGTAAAATAACCGCAAGCAACCTTTTTACAGAGAGTGTGTATGAACTTGTATCAATGGTTGATTTGTGTGTTGGTTACTATCTGGCTTGAAAATCCAGTAATATTAACAGGAAAAAACCAGCTAACTACTGTATATTTACACAGCAAAACACACTCTACTGCAATTTTAAAACAACAGGTAATTCTAAGACAATTGAAATAACTTGGAACAATGCAAAGTGGAAAAGAGAAAACAAAAGGTAAAAATACTTTTTTTTGAAGGTCATCAGATTTATGCATCACTTATGCATGCAGATTTCTCAGATATTTAGCCGTTTTCTCCAGCTCTCTCAGTTTCACACACAAAACCACCTCACATAGTCAGTAAAACAACCGACACACTCTCTATATCTGCACATCTCTCCTCTTCTCACCACAGAGAAGACTATTTCATGTAACCCAAGTAAACAGTTACATAAATGTTCACATGGTTATAGTTTTACCTCTACAACACTAAATAACCTTCTTGCGTGTACAGAGTTACTAGTTCAGAGAGCTATTTTACAGTCAGCAACTGGACCAAAATACAGTACGGGACAGATGCACACCGTTTCACACACACCCCTGCTGTTTTTGTCCTGATTTGTCTCACACTCCCTCTCTGAATACTGACCTGAAAAATAACCCGACCCCATGAGGAGCGAGACAGAGCGGGTTAGCGTTAAGCCTGAACAGGACTGTGACTGAGAACGAGACTCACGCAAACTCCTGATCAACAAGCAGGGAAAAAAACAAAAAAAACAAATGTCAGCCACAAAACTAGGACTGTTTCAGAGTTGAGATGTCAACAACCACGGCTTAACCCACAGCTTTCACAAATCAAAAATACTGAATATAGTTTAGCTTTTGTTTCAGTGCTGGTGAGAAGCAGGGAGCCGGCTCACGATAAATCTTCAGTGCACACAGAGATGCATTACTATAGCTCAGGTTGGGCTTTAGGCCCAGTAACCACAGCAGCTTGGCCTTATTTCCACAACTTTACTCTAATATAGACTCTTCAGATTAGTGTGCTAGGATAATACTATAGAAGTGTTTTCTAGACAAAAAAAAAAAAAAAAAAAAAGTGTAGTGTGGGAACTTGATTTTATCCATCAGGTACATCTCTGAAACCTACTTTTCTTAATTTTTCACACAGAACATGGTTTCAGATTGTGAGAAAATGACAGGACCCCCGACCCCAGAACATAATACTGGTGAACTATAAATACATGATGAGCCTTTACCATTACCTCCACAAATGTACATACATTTTTGTTATACTGATGTGCTATTGTCTGACATGTTAACTCCAAGAAAAACCTGCCAGACTTCAGAGACATGTATGAGTGTTCAGGTATATGCCTGTAGCAACTTTTTAGCTCAGACAACTCCCATACTACTCATTGAGACACATACAAGCACAGTTTGACCCAATATAGCGAGTTGGAAAAGCTCAGTCAACAGCTGATTTTACTACATTAAAAAGAGCAAATAAACCCATCTATATCAGGCAATTAGCAAATAAATCCACACACTTTAAAGGAGATCTATTATGCCCCCTTTTTACAATAAGTCTCAGGTGTCCCCAGAATGTGTCTGTGACGTTTCAGCTCAAAATAGCCCACAGATCATTTATGATGTCATTTTAAAAATGGCCATTTTGAGTGGAAGCAGAAACATGCCATTTTCGTGCATGTCTCTTTAAATGCAAATGAGCTACTGCTCCCCACCCCCTTTTCCAAAAAAGAGCTGTGCCTTGTGCATTAGATACTCTGATTTAAAACATTTTCTGAGCGCACACATTCGAAGCATGTGTACAGAAAGCGGCTGTCACATGGCATGCAAGTACTAAACTAAGTTCTCTTTCATGTCTTATTGCACTCAAACTGTCAAATACACACAAGTTTTGTGTTAAAAACTCACATGGGTTACAAAAACAATCAGTTATATCTGTGAAAGTAAACAGCTCGGGAAAGAATTTGCATGTTCATATTAGATCTGTGTGGCAGAAACGTAATATACAGTAAATTAATCAAATCCACTGCTCTCATCTCCTCTGAGGCTGGGACTCTAAATAGTGCTCATCTGTGCAGCCAACGACAGAACAGCTAGCATGCTTTGCTCAAACTTTTGCCATGGCGTTAGAACTAGTACACGGTTGTCACTAGGGGTGGCACAGTACATGGAAAAAAAAACGAACCGTTCGGTTTGCTCGTCTCGGTTCGGTGCGTGTGTGCGTCACACGGTTCAACGCATGTGCAATGTAGCCTCGTGCACGTAGTGAGTGTCCTTTTTGCGCGAAATAAGAGGTGTGTGTGGACATACAGACTGTAAAAGTGGTGTGCTGCAGGTTACGCCACGTGTAGAAATGGGAAGTTGGAGAGATAACGAAGGCTGCCCGGAGTTGGAGGATGCGCCAGCGTCGTATAAGGGGCCGTTCACATGTAGCGTCTTTTGCGCGCTCATGTTCGTTATTTCAAATGTGGACGCACGGTATGCACGCTCATAATGGAAGGGACGCGCTCGTTTTTTCCAGGCGTGTCTGCGCCGCATCAAGATAAAAACATCTCAACTTTTCAGTATGCCGCAAGCGCACCGCAGGTCATATGACATGAACCAACCAATAACTTGTTTATTAGTTAATTCTTCAGTTCAATCTTTATGTGCAAAAAAAAGCACATAAATTCCTGTAGAGAGCAATACACATTCTCCTGTTATTGCCAAATAAATGAAAAGCATGTCATCAATGTCTTCTCTCTTGCTGTATCAAGAGAGAAGACATTGATGAAATCTCTCCTAGCTATCCTCAGAGATGGTCCCAATAATGTGCTTAAAGTCAAGTCAAATTCAGTTTATGCATGATTACATGATATATATAACTTTTTTAATACTGTATCCTAAATTGTGGATAATTAAGCTGTATATCATATGCTGAAGTACATTTCTGGAGTGTTAAAGATTAAAAGAAAAAAATAACAACAACAACCGTACAGAACCGAAAACCGTGACCCTAAAACCGTGATACAAACCGAACCGTGGGTTTTGTGAACCATGCCACCCCTTGTGAAAACAAAATGACAGTGCTGTGGGTGGAACAAAGCTACTGGGTTGTCCTTTTTCACATTTTCTGGGTTGGTAGATGCTCTGGGGACCCAATTTTAGCACTTAAACATGGAAAAAGTCAGATTTTAACCAGTGAAAATATAATTTCCCATACAACAAAACCGCCAAAAACTCAGATCCAAAGATTTAAATGCCTATCTGTAGGAGTCTCCCTTTCGAGAACTCTTGAGGGAAAAAAAGGTGCCACCTCTGTAATTAAAATGAGAATTTTTAAACTCCAGCTGAATCACGAACACAGGTTCTAGTGTCGCTTTGCTGTCATGAGAGGTCTGAATTACAGCTTAACAGTAGGGGTGGGAGAAAAAAATCGATGCATCGATGCATCGCGATTCTCTCTTCAACGATTCTGAATCGATTCCTAATATTTCAGAATCGATTCTGAGCTTTTTTTTTTCTGCATATGGCACGTGTGCGCGCTAGAGACGCGGCTGGCTACAGCGCACAGAATTTGCACTGTGAGACACGTGCGCATAATGCTTGACAGTGTGCTTCCATCCGTCGTGTTTTACTTTAGATATGCGTTCATTTCTGCCGTCTGGAATGCAAGAAACTGTTGCACTGACAGACTCACGTGCGCTTTGTGTTTGTTCGTCCTAAAGCTCGATTGCGGATGCGGTTAAATGCACTTGCATTTTGGAATAGTTTCAAACGAAACTGTACATACAGTCAGTTATGTTTTCAGAGCAGGACAAAACATCTGATATATTGAAATAGATCTGTGCATCATTGGCGTTCCGTCCATATACAGTAAGCTGCTAATGCCCTGCATACTCAGGCTGTCAGAGAGAATGCGTTCACGTGTTAAATAATATAAACATGCTTATAAATGAATCCCTTATTTGAATCTTCTGGGCAAGCAGATTCTCCGCATCTTCCTTGACTCCTCAGAATTGATGCGCATTCTGTTTTGCTGTCATGCGCGTGATTTCGTTCGCGGGGTAAGCTGTCCGAGAAGCGCTCGCCCAAGCGGAAAAACGCGCTGTTGCTGCCAGATCCTGATTGCCAAAAATGTATTGTATTTTTGTATATTATATATAATATGTATATTTTCATAATTTCTCAACAATTCAAAAGTTTAAAGTCCACAGAAAAAAATAGCCTATATAAAATGTATATATATTTTAAAAAATAATAATAAACAGGAAAAAGAGGAAATATTAAAATATGATTTCGTCTCTGATTTTATTGGTGTCTAAATAATGTAAAGATATTATTATTTTTGGTATTACTGGTGGTTTTAGCACTCAGCATACCTGGTAAATAAAAGTGTCACCTCTCGCCACTGCTGTGCATTAGTTTGAATGCAGCCTGTTAAAGCTGCCTGTCTATGATCTCATCAGTAATAATAAAATGGCAGTAATGCTGAGGAAAAAAGAAAAACTATTGTCTGTAAACTTTCGGATACCTGAAGAAAACTTATTTTAAATAAGTAATTGTTTTAAAAAGTACCTTGCTTACATAATTAAAAAATAAAGTAAAGTTGGCCCAAATTAAATTTGATATAAAACAAATGTGAAAATGTAGCCATGTGCAGTACTATTGAAAACTGAGAATGTGTTCATCGTGATATTTAGTTGTTAATGAAAACAGTAATTAACTTGAATCTTGAAACCGGTGAAGATTGACACACCTACTTTTACAGAGATTCCAACTATAAACAAAAAGCATAGAAACTGCAATTTTACATGTTTTTAAAATTGTAAAGTTGTATTTGCACAGCAGAAGAATTAATTGGGGAAAAAATGTAGATCAAGAATCGTTTTGGAATCGGATCGTGACTCCCAGAATCGGAATCGGATCGGATCGTGAAGTGCCTGAAGATTCCCACCCCTACTTAACAGTGAGGAAAACTCCTTTCATGAGTGGGTAGGATGTGGAAGCTTAAACCGTTCCCACCGAGAAATTAGGGAGACGTATTGGTGGCATCTGTGGTCTAAAATAGATCCAAAAGTAGAGAAGGAAGTTGAAATGAGAAGTTAGGAAGCAGAGGGGAGGGACACATCTGCATCCAGCATGGGCATCTGGTCTGTGGGATACACAAGCACCACACATGGGTGATAGGAGTTTGAAGTGGAGCATGTTGGGTGTGCAGCTGCTTTTCAGGAGATGGAACAGACGAGCGATACGCACCCGCTGAACACCCGTACGCATGGCCAACCACAGACAAATTAAAGCTGTCTGGATTTGTACACAACAGTGTCAAAGGAAACTTCCAGTCTTCGCGAGATTAAGCTCTTTTTAAAGCTCAGGAAAGGATTTATAACAAGTTATGGCCTTTGAGAACATACATTAATTGAAAAATTAAATGTTGTACTAGTAAAAAACTTCATACTGTTTTGTGTAAATATATTAAAAATAAGTTACCCGATCATTTCATACAAGATGTTAATTTCTTTCTTTCTTCAGTCAAAAAGATTTTTCTCCATATAGTGGTCTTCAATGGGCCCAACGGGTTGAAGGTCCAAATTGCAGTTTCAATGCAGCTTCAAAGGGCTCTACATGACCCCAGCCGAGAAATTAAGGTCTTATCTAGCAAAACGATAGGTAATTTTCTAAGAAAAAAACAAATTTATATAATTTTTAACCACAAATGTTCATCTTGCACTAGCTCGACCTCACACATTGCGTAATCATAAGCACGCTTGACGTAGACGGAAGTACCGACCCAGTGTTTACAAAGCAAACATGCAAAGAAAGTCAAATGCCCTTTACAAAAAAAACTATATTGGATGATTTTGAAGTTGGAGGAGAAAATGACATGGAGTTTTTTGCCGTACCCTACCCTAAGTACACAGCCGAAGAACTAACCGTGCTGGACTTTTCCAATGTGATTATGCAACGCAAGTAACATATGCGCATTGCAGAGCTACTGCAAGATGAGCATTTGTGGTTAAAAAAAAAGAATATACTTAAATGATCAATCCTTTTGCTAGATAAGACCCTTCTTCCTTGGCTGGGATTGTATAGAGCTCTTTGAAGCTGCATTGAAACTACAATTTGGACCTTCAACCCATTGGCTCCCATTAAAGTCCACTATAAGTAGAATCCTCAAATGTTTACATTAAAAAAAAAAATCTAAATATTTTCTTTTTGACTGAAGAAACAAAAGACATGAACTTCTTGGTTGACATGGGAAAATTATCATTCTGGAAGTGAACTTCTTTAATAATATAAAACGGGTAGTTCCAGCTCTTAATTATAATCATCTGAGCCACGTTCAAAGCAGTTTTAACACAGGTACGTAGGTTAAGAACACCCCAAATTTATCTGAATAACAACAAACGGAACAATTCACAAAATCTATGAATCACTTTACAAGTAACTGCACAGACCGACTAAAGGATCCTAATGAACACATCACAAAAACATTCCACCACTAATGAGAAACTGCACATGTGGTCAATCACAGTAAAACCGCTGAAAGGAAGCAGGTGACCTCCACCTGGGCAGGAACTAGGGATGGGCATTTTAAGCAAAAATACTATTCGATAATCGCAGGGTATTATTCGATTATTATTCGAAAATCGCACCCCTCCCGTGTATGCACGCACATACATAAACAGAGAGAGGACACGAGACCATTCACGCTTTCAGTGTGTATGATAACAAACTGTTTAATTCATTTGAGAATCTGTCTTAACAAATCTGTCTTAACATAAGCCATTAAATGGTTTTAATGTATGATTGCTGAAATATTAATATAATAAATAAACAAACGAATTATGGCACTTATTAACAGTCCATCGATTAGCATTCAGCTGCTAATAAGCCAAGACATTTCTGTTTTAAAAATGAGCATGAACATTCATAGCATTAAAAAAAAAAAATGCTGGGGATAGTTCGTTAGAGTTTTCCCTCGTTCCCACGCTTTCCTTTGATTTTAAATGGCTTTAAATAGACCGTGAGCATTTTACTTTCGATTTAGCGTCAATTCGGTGTCTATTAATTGAATGGACATCAACAAAACAGTACGACAAAATTATTTAGTCTATATCAAACATAGAATTATTCATTTATTAACAAAAATAAAATAACTGTTACATAAGCAAACACGGTGGAACCAAATAAATAAACGAATGTTCTTCCAATGAGCTTCCAAAATCACCTTTTAGATAAACGGCAGCAGTCAAATTATTTTTAAAACAGACACTTTTGCATTTCGTTTAAAAACTAAATCTTTTGCCAACATATTGCCTTTCTCACCTCACTCGACTTGCACTCCTCATGTGATGAAATCAGACTCCTGCCCCAGATGCGACTGTTAGACTGCATTGAGCAGCCGCGTTCAGTTCTCAATTGTACTGTTTGTTCTCTAACTGAACTAAATGATTTTTATTACTAAAAATAAAATAATCAAAACGACGGCGGGGCTGGTGCCGTGGTGGGCAAGTGACAGCAGGAAGCATTTCAGAATCACTAAAACAACATTGCTGTGCAACAAGATGGTTAGTCAAGTTATCCCGTTCCGTCGTGCAAAATCACATGACTTTTTTAAAGCGCATTTATTCTGTTAAAGTTTTCTTATTGTAGTTTATGTACATTTTTTTTCTTATCGGACAAAAAGTCTATCCTACTTATTTGTGCACATACGTTTTATGCGCATTTTTTCAATTCATGCGCATCTTCACGTTTCCATTCAGAGTTTTGTTTGAGATATTCCGGCCGCAGAGAACAGCCTTTGCATTGCAGTGTTTCAACTATGATAAACAAACCTCGCACTGCAGAGTTTGCACTGCACTTCATTCTCATTCATTTTATTAGAATTAGAAATCTTGTTCTTCTGTTGTCCTTGACAGCTTTGAAGAGCGTTATTGGCGGCGCCACCCTCCCCCGCACATCATCACCGAACACTTGGGGAAATTAATAATCGCACAACCTATTCGATATTCGGTAATTAAATCAACTAATCGAATATTCGAAAATCGTGACCCATCCCTAGCAGGAACACCAGACTTTACCACACTACTACTTTCCCACCACTCTGTACAGAAAACTATTCAAATAAATATAACACTGTCGACCAAGAAAGATGCACAACGGATGGGTTCAGCATCATCACAATGATGAATATGAGCTAAAGATGAAAGCACAGATGGTGAAGAAGAGATATGGTGAGATGAATCAGATATCCAGGAGCCTGCACGCACACATGCACAAGAATCACCATGTGCATTGATGTGCAAAACAAAGCATCTTAAGAGGAATAGTTCACCCAAAAATGAAAATTATGCCAACATTTACCCTCATACATTCCAAACCCAAGACATCTCCTTCTGCAAAATACAAAAGACATAATTTTAAAGAATGTTGGTTTTTGAGAAGCATTTCTCAAAATATCAAAAGTCATAAAGGTTTGAAATAGGGCTGCAACTAACGATTATTTTAATAATCGATTAATCTGTCGATTATTTTTTCGATTAATCGATGAATCGGATTAAAAAAAAACAAGGGATTTACAACCCTTTATTCAAAAACAGAACTAAAATCTTTAGAAAGTGCACGAACATGTTGCTCCTTGAACTGTTATAATAATAATAATAAAATAAAAATGGACTAACACAAAAAACATACACATGTATGCTTTACATCTGCCAAATATATAGACTAAATAAACTAAAATTACTATCCGTCAAGACAGCGGCTTGCTGTGGTGTACATGCTGCATTTCCCATCAAGAAGCCTCTCAAATTAAATTCCTCAGTGCGCATTAAAAAAAGTCATGTGACTTTGCACGCTGGAACGGGATAACTTGACTAACTTTCTGCTACATTCATTCTGCCATGGCGGTGTTTAGTGTCCTGCCATCAGCAGCGACCAGCTGGAAGAGTTCCGCATTCAAATGCACGCAAAACTGGCCTCAAAGCCCCAGCAAAAGTAATTACCATGAATGAGTCAAGGCAAAAATTAAGAAAATATTCGAATTACTTATTAATAAACTAGTATTTTCTGATTCAGTGTTGCAAAGATGAAATTGACGATCCTGCCATCTGCTCATTAATGCCTAATGCATCTTTATGGATTAGCTAATGAAAGAGTTTTGTTTTCGATTTTAATTATTTCGTTTTATAGTAAAATAATAATTTAAAGCTTTCTATAGATATTGTGTTTGTGAGGCAATTACCTGGGTTTCGGTTAATTATTGTGAAGCGCTCCTGTTTAAACCAAAGATATCAAGCGTATTCTGTTTGTTTTCTTTAAGAGCACATTTTGTTGATACTGTTAGTACACACAAACTAAGGTAGACCCATTACAGTTCCGGCCCGGGTGGTAAATTACTCTTACCTTTATGAGCAAAAAAGAAATTGCACATTGCACTGGCGTCTCCATGTCCTGCAAAGCGCGCTTCTCTCCGCACAAACTTTGGAATTATCTTGATTGAATGATTAAACTAATATTGTGATATGTTTTAAGTTTTTTATATCAATGGATTTTAATTTAAATCGCGATGAATTAAGCAGGCTTTTGATCTGTCTGCCGCTGTTTGCTAGGTATAACTTTAAAAAATAAAAACTTGAATTTAACAAACAAAAAGTGTTCCAAATATATCTCTAAATTAACTTTATAAACTAAAGGAACGAAAATAAATGTAATCACTTTGCTATTAAAACAGCAGCTGTGAAAGAGAAAGAGAAAGAGAAAGAGAAAAAAAGACAGACGGACTGGAAATTCAGTCGGCCAAAAATTGATGAGCTGTCGGACATTTTTACAAGGAATGTTTGTTTACTAGCCTATTTAATACTCTTAGGCTACTTTCTTAATTAAATATATTATTTCTTTGATTTATTTTAGCGTTTTTAGGCTGCTTGTTCGCTGACTGAAGTGTAGGCTATATATAAAAAAACAACGTGCCAGCACCGTCACAGCCCTATTCAAAACTGAGACGATTTCACCTCAGCAGAGCTCCTCTTTCTCCTTACGGTTGTGGTATGTTTTCGACACATTATACAGACAGACAGTGTTACAAAAACTATAGAAGTAGTTTTCTCCATCTCCACTATCCAACGACCCGTACAGCAGCTGTTTTGCGATCGAGCATGGGCTGCTGTGAAAGTAGCCTAGCCAAAGTAGGCTTAAATATCAAACATGTTTGATATAAATCGGGGCAGCGCATATATATATATATATATATATATATATATATATATAAAATGTAGAAACGGTGCTTTATGCTCAAATGTTCCAGTTTTGTGCATAAGTTAAATTCGCATTTTTGGATGGAAACACAGCTTATGAGGTGCCGAACTCTGCTGGCATCAGTGCGGGAGAGAGACCGAATGTGTCCACTCCGCTCTGCGCTCAATTTTTTTTTTAAATATATATAATAACAACCAAATGTCTCTGCGTCGCGCGACACAACGAATCGATTATGAAATTCGTTGCCAACGCTTTTAGTAATCGATTTTAATCGATTTTATCGATTCGTTGTTGCAGCCCTAGTTTGAAATGACATAAGGGTGAGTAAATAATGACAGAATTTTAGTTTTTATGTGAAATATGTTTTTAAAAATACAGACACGTACGCAATTGGCACAAAGTGGCCTAAAGTCACCCTTTAGACTTGCTGAAAAACAAAAATCAAAGCTTGAGAAAAAATTTCAGCTAGGAACAACAGGCCTTTGAAGCAGTGAGAGAAACATCAAACGTTTCCTACATGCCGCTGTGAAATGTTTAAAACCAGAGTTTTTTCTAGGGCAAGGGACAAATGCCGACCCCACATATACGATTTGGAAATGCAAGTGGGCGCATTTTTTGTAATGTGGTCCTTTTGAAGGTCATGCATGTTTTTGTTTTTTTGTTTTTTTTTGCAAAAATCAAAGAATCTAAACAGCAAGCACAAAATATTACACCACATTACAAAATATTTTATTTATAAATCAATACAATAAGACGCATGCAACAAGTGTCTTGTATTGGCACCACGTATCAAAGAGGATGTTGAGAAAGATGGAGAAATAAAAGATTCAAAGAAACCAACAAAGACTAGAAGTTATCAGCTTCATGGGAACAAACTCTGTGGTCTGTGGCTAATCTAAACAAGCAATCCTTGATGTCTGAGAAAGTGATGATTCTAGTCTGAACTAGCCAAACAACAATCAGTAATTATAAAAGGTGAAAAGAGAATTAACCCGACCATATTCATTTACTAACACACGCTCCATGAGGCTGGTTAATCTCCAAAGTACTGTTTGGATCACTCACACACACTTCCTCACCATGGCCATTCACCCAGCTCTGAGCTAGCAGGCTAATTGGCTTTAGGCTTTCTTTGAGCAACAAAGAGCGCATGGAATCTGACTTAAACCCCGGTTATAAAGTCTCAGCTTGGCCTGTGTGTTTGCTTAATGGAGGATCAAAAGAAAACAAGCCCTCGGCTTCAAGCTCAGCAACAAACAAACTGAGAGCGCAAGATCTGCATGGGGTGTCCCAGAGGTCAGATGACATGATTAAGTCTGTCAGCGAGAATGCGGCCACAGTTTCACCAGCCAGCTCTTGAAGATTTCTTTGAATGTGTGTTTCGATTTAATTTGTGAGGTGAGGAAAAGGAGGGGTGTGTAATAACACACACCCACCCCTCCATCTGGTACCGATTACACCACAAAGGAAGAGACCTCTGCAATGCCCCACCCTCCAGTGCGCACACAGGAACACATGTATGCACAGTGAGGCAAAACCGAGTGTCCTTTAGTACTAAATTGTTCCACAAGAACAGTTTAGAAGACTCTCAGGCATCTCATGCACTGACTGAAAGCAACTTATCAAAAGACATTATTTATATTGAACATTTGACAAACACTTACACAGACTGACTCAAAAAAATGCTCCAAAGTAGTGTTGTCAAAAGTCCCGGTACTTCGGTACCAAGTCGGTACTAAAAAAATTTAAATGTTACGGTTCCAGGTTTTCTTTAGTACCGGTGGTACCGACTACCCGGTCGACCCGGTTCTTGACGCGCTATCTAAAAGGTGCGCACTGCGCAGTTGCGCTCTCTTCGGCGTTGCTGCTGATGCGGTCACTCTGAATGCTCCAAACATTTTCGATTTTCGGCTGAAGAAGGCGAACATCATAGATCGTCTAGGTTCTCTCAAAAGAAGGAAACGCATCAAACTGAACAAAACACATTGAAGGCTGACTGCAGGATCAAATTAAAGAGTTCAAGTATGGTATGTTTCAATTTAATATCATATTTAAAGCTTCTGTTAAGAACATTATTGCATATTTTAATTTGAATGTCGGATTGTAATGTAGTTAATTATTAGCATAAGCGGTTAACGCTAATATGCTGGGCCTTAGAACTAGGGCTGTGCAATATGGACAAAATAATCATATTGCGATTTTTTGAACAAATATTGCGATTGCGATTTTATTTGCGATTTTTTTATTTATTTTTTGCTTTTTCAAACAAGCTACATACATACTAAATGTATTCAGTGCACAAGAAGTGCATTACAAAACATTTCACCATGAAATAACAGTATTAAGTTTAATAAAAAAAAAACTGTAGTAAAATTGTCTTTAAAACAGACAACATAAAATAAATAAGCCATTTTACTTTTTTTCCCCAGTACTTTAGCCTACTTTGTGCAATAACGAATACATTCATTTCAGTGGAAAAATAAGTCCAAAACTCTCTATTTTAACATTGAGGGTTCTAAAATCTTTTGGTTTTTTTTTTTTTTTTTTTTTTTGAAATTCTTGTGTGTTTTAATTTTTCTGATAATGAAAAAGCATAAACATTTATTTTTAATCAAATGAAAAATAAACCCTTTTCATTTTTGTCAAACAAACAGAAATTTACTGTTAAAATCAATGCGTGGAACAAAAATTATATTCAGTTTAAAACGTTTAAATAATAGTTAAGTGGTTAATCTTGTTGTAATATTTTTTTTTATCATATATATTGTTTTATGTAAATTATTTAAATAGGAATATATAAACACCTACATTATACTGTACAATAGTAATACAGGACTAATATTGATCTGTTACATGTTAAACCGTACTTTTATTTTGACAGGTTGCAGTGAAGTTTCTAGGTGTATATGATGCTAGTTTTCTCAAATGAAACGGTAAAAGTGAAACTCACAGCAGCGATTTGGCGATTGAGTTCATCTGTTCATGTGAGATGCAAATGCCAAAAATTAGCGGGAGCGTCACGTGTGCTTCAGTCTGCATGTAGTAAAGAAATAAAACGCGTCTCCACCATTCATAAATACAGAAGCAAACGAAACATGCAGGATTCATATTAAAACGGTCTTTCTGCATTTCAGTTTTCACAGACACTAGTCCATATCGCGATTTGAATTAAGTGACAGACCAACTTTTGATTTATTAATCCAGAAATCGACGAATTACGTGGCATTCCGCGCTATAGTAGATTAGGTTTTTATGAATGGAGTCCGCGATCCAGTCCGTGTTTTCTTGGAGGAGACATTGTAATCACGCGACCATGAAGAGACAGAAATGCCATGCCTTAGTGTAAATAAGATAAATAACATAAGGCAATTTAGTATGTTTAATAAAAGAACTATGTATAGACCTGTTCTATAGGAAAGATTACCTTAAATGACTTCTATTGTGATCTGGCGCTATATCGAAAATAAAATGAACTTGACATTCAAGGGGGCGGGGTGCCGTTGGGTGGATAGATAAAATCGCAGCCTTGTGCGGTTTAGAAATCGCATGTGCTTAAATCGCGATTTTTTTGCGATTGCGATTAATTGCACAGCCCTACTTAGAACGATTTTGAGCTATTTAACGCTCCCATAATTTTTATTAGGGTAAAAGAAAGACATGATATATGTACTATTTATACACACAAATGGCCTGTTTATCCAAAATATGTGTGTTAAAGAATGTACAAATGTATCGTTAACAATGTTTATGTCCTTAATATCAGTCTGTCAGAAAACGTTCTTATTCTTGGCTGGATAACTCTAGCAGGTTTATAAAGCTTTTTATTATTAAATATGAACGCAGTTTGGATTAAATAAAAGTACAGTCAAATAAAACACGTTTGATCTCCAGTTTAGTTTTGTCATACTTTACAATAAGATCAAGTTCATGCATTATCTAACAAACTTAAGTGAACAATAAATTTTTACAACATTAATTCAAAATGTTATTCAATACAAACACATGATCATTCATGTTTGTTCATGTTTAACAGTTTAACATGATTTTATGGATTAGTAAATGTTGAAATGAGCCTAACCTTAAGAAGAATTGCCATATAACTACTGTTTTTTTGTAAGGCCATGTTGTCTAACAAATGAAATCATATTGTAAAGAGTTTTCAATACTGCAGTTTCTATCTCATGTCATGCGAGGCGCTACAAGAGACGCAAAACATGAATGCAACTGTCAAATACGTCTGCGAGTTTACATTGAAAAACAATAGAAATATGGCATTTTGGACTAAAAAAACATTGTGAACAACCCTAAATATGGAGTCTTTGCACACTTTAAACTTATAATACGGGACCACTGTAAACTACAAACAAAGAGAGAGAAAGCAATATAAAACTGAAGATAACCATCTAGGAACGAGAAACGGTTACGAACACTGTGAAACGGCTTGCTGTCTTAAACGAGTGCGGAACAGACAGATGGAGGGAGGACAGGAGAGAACAGGGGAGGGGCTGATCTTCAATTTCAGGAGCTTTTTAATTATTCAATGACATGAGCACTGAAACCTAAGAGAAACAAACAGACTGGACTGTGACAATGAACCAACCATGCAGACACACACACATGTACATGAAACCACAGAGAAACACACACTGTATTGAGTCTCCATGCGATGCGTTCATGTCTGAAACAAAGGCTGGCCGTCCAAACACGCATCTAAAGAACCACTTGCTACCCTGGAGAGCATAATGCAATCTTCTCAGAAACTGTCAGATGATCCCAATGATCCACTAAGGGGGGATGCTCTAGATATGGCTGTCTAAACAGGAAACAAGTCATATTTCAGAGCTGCTAACACTTATAAAAGCAGTTTAAACAACAGTCAGCTGGTGTGTAGATATACTTTACAGCAGTATCCCCTCTTTATGATGCAAGATGCTCTGTATGCCAGAGCTCATCCTTCTGCCCATTTCAGCTTTGACTGGCAGAGGCTGACCTCTCAGTCTCCATGACAATAACTCATTTACAGCCCGCAGTGATCAGCTCTGGCTCGCCCCAAAGGAAGTTGAGGGGAACAGAGGCCTGAGATGGGGGTTGGTGTGTCCTTCAGGTCACATGACCAGTCTCGTCTTTCACACACTGCTCAGAATTTAGCTGCTCGGAGCAAAAAGCACGCAGAAAGCGAGAGTCAGCAGGACATGTTATCAGAATCGGGTTTTATTTGGTACATCAGGTACCAAAATTTAAATAAAGCTCAACAGATGAGCCGAGCAGAGATAAAACAATCAAAATACATACGTGACCCTGGACCAGTCTTAAGTCGCTGGGGTATATTTGTAGCAATAGCCAAAAATACATTGTATGGGTCAAAATTATAGATTTTTCTTTTATGCCAAAAATCATTAAGAAATTAAGTGAAGATCATGTTCCATGAAGATTTTTTGAAAAATTCCTACTGTAAACATATCAAAATGTAATTTTTGATTAGTAATATGCATTGTTAAGAACTTAATTTGGACAACTTTAAAGGTGATTTTCTCAGTATTTTGATTTTTTGCACCCTCAGATTCCAGATTTTCAAATAGTTGTGTCTCGGCCAAATATTGTCCTATCCTAACAAATCACATATCAATAGAAAGCTTATTTATTGAGCTTTCATATGATGTATACATCTCAGTTTTGTAAAATTTAACCTTATGACTGGTTTTGTGGCCCAGGGTCACATATACAGTCTGATCAGGTGTGCTAGAAACAAGTTACCTGTCTGATGCTGTCACAGAGACTACTATTCAAAAGTTTGGGGTCTGTAAGATTTTTGATCATTTTTTAAACAAAGTCTAACCAAGGTTGCATTTATTTGATCAAAAACGCAGTAAAACTGTCAATATTGTGAAATATTTCTTGTGTTGGCAAGGTTGAATTTTCAGAAGCCATTACTCCAGTCTTCAGTGTCACATGTTCCATTTTTGTAACAATGTAAAGTCTTTACTGTCATCTCCACCTCCTAGTTTACTGTAAAGACAACTCTAACCTAGCCATTTAAAATATAATACACATACATTTCCTCAGTTTCCAGGTGTTGCAACTACAAACAAACTTAAAGGATTGAAGTAGTCTGTCAGCACAGCCAAGCAAGCATGTGAGAAAGAGAGAGTTCTTCCTGCTTCCTTTTCCTCTGAGGTGCCCACTGTCTGACCTAGTTTCCACAATACACGTCATCCTCAAAATGTTATTGTGTAGACTCAACAAAGTGGCCAAAAGACAGTAAAGAATATAATGGTTGTATGGTAATATAACGGGGTTTTTTTTGTCCACAAAATATTGTAATACTGTAATACAGCAATACTATGAAAGATTATTACAATTTAAAATGACGGTTTTCTGTTTTTGTCTGCTTTGAATGTCATTTATTCCTATCCAGTCTTCAGTGTCACATGATCCTTCAGAAATCATGTTAATATGCTGATTTGGTGCTCAAGAAACATTTCATATTATAAGCAATGTTGAAAAAAGTTGTCCTGCTAATTATATATTTTTTTAAACAGTGATACTTTTCAGGATTTTTTGATTAATAAAACTTCAAACAAGCATGATTTAAAATACTAATGAATAAGTAGAAATATTAATCAATAAATATAAATATTATATTGCATTTTAAGCATCTTTACTAGAGCTGGACAATATGACCTAAAATCTAAATCTCAATTAACTCAACGTTTTACCTTGATTATGATGAACTATTATTCTTTTTTACTTTGTTATTGTTTTGTGCTTTCATAGTTATAGATGTGAATCTGTCTCATGATTGCAGCTGCATGTGATCTTCCTCTCAGCGATCTTGTCCTGTCACTCTATATGGTTCTTACTGGCCATTCAAAGAGAACACGTCTTTGAGTTTAAAACGCAAGATGCAGTGCTCAGGAATGGTTTAAAAAAAAAAAAAAAAGAGCAGCACAGAATGCCTACTCTGCCATGTTGCCACCAAATACAAAAGTTAGCATGCCAAACTGCTACTGTAAACAAAACTTTGCAATGCCTGCCCTGCCTCCGTGGTCTTCTGATTGGTCCACTGTTTTGGAACTGACATTGATGAACGGCGCTGTGTGTAAAAGTTTAAATTAACTTGACACATCATCTTAAAGGCAAGACATGCGAGATGCTGCAAAAGACACAAGACATAGCGGTCATACGCGTCCGTATAGCGGCAACTACACATGGTAATACAGTCAAACCTAAATTTATTCAGACACCTTCAACCTTATAAAATATGACAAGAATTCAAGAGTTAAACTGTGTCAGAACAAATTCATCTCAATAACATAACGTCTGATAACATGGTCAGGTCAAAGTGTCAAATCAAAATTTTTGGTTTCATTAGGAGTCCACTGTTTGATTATTTTTTTTTTTTTTTAGGTATAATGTCACATTTTACTTTATTTCTCTATCTTCACTTACGTAAATTACCTATAGTGTCCTGCACTTACTAGTAAAAAAAATATCAAAAAGTATATCTGGTGTCTGAATAATTTTTGGGTTTGAAAAAAAAAAAAGGAAAATTATGTCAGTTAGAGGTTCTGAATTTCATTACTTTACATTTTTTTGATTACTTTTCGATTTATCATCCAGCCCTAGTCTTTACCATCACTTTTCACATCAATATACAAGGTGCCCCTGTTGAATAAAAGTATGATTTTCTTCCAAAGAAAAAAATCTTATCGACCCTTTTTAAGGATAACATAAAGCTTTACATTTGTGAAAACGAATTATTCTGATCAAACACATAACAGCTGTATAGATCTAGATGATGCTGTACTGCACACTTGGGTCAACAATTCAATTTCAATTAAACAGACACAATCAGCAGTTAATACGGTGAAAGGTCAACGGGGCACGGAAAGGCTTGGTACAATTTCCGAAAAAGCACCGTGCTCATTCTTCAAACAAATGTACATCACTGTAACATATAAAGTGCAGTGATCAGAGAAAAAGTGGGCGACATCTCATTTTATCAACCTATGATAAAAATGAAAATGAAACCCACAAAAGTTTTTTTTTATAGATTCACTGCTCTGCTGCAATAGGATTTACCTACATTCTGCCTACATTCCCAAACATGTAGGAATAGCAAACAGAAAACATAATGGCAGCAAGCCAACTTTGAGAGAAGATCAAAGATGAGCAAAGCAAAACAACAAATAAAAAGCTAAACGGAACCTGAATGTTGGGATCTTGAACAGAGAATGATGGCATGGCTCCAATGAGCTCCGGAATCAATTCAGGCAAACTGACAGAGACATCAGCCAGTTTCACAGATATCTGATCTGCTGCAAACAGATCAGGCCTCATGTGTATCTCACCATCATAGCGCTGATCCAGGAACAGTTTTTCACAGTTAACACCCCTGCACTGGATAAGATGCACAGACTAAAAATGCATCCTAGAACAGCAGTCTCAGAAGACACTGAAAGTGATACAGACTGAGATCACCTTACACTACAGCAGAGTCCGTACGGCTACCATGCTTCAGGGAATACATGCAATACACGTTACATAAGGTGACGTGTACACAAAGACAAACTACATACTCAAATCACCAGTACAGCAAAAAATACAAAGCCCAAAGTGTTGAGCAGTGGTAACCTTTGCCCTTGTTTAAAGGAAAGCAGCGAAATGACTAGAGGAAATGAGTCCCTGGTAATTCATCAAGGCAAAACAAACTCAGAAGGAACAATATTCTCTCTTTCCAGTAACTTTACTCCACAAATAAGGAAGTGCACCGTTTATAGGGGAGAAAACAACACTACTGTATTGCCAGCATTCAGAAAGTTCAGTTTCCCAAGCTGGAAGTTTCTCATTTCAGCAGTATACATGAATGTTATAGAAACAATGAAGTGACAGTAAATGTTGTATTAAAGCATGTTAATCCATTGATTGTTCTAATAAATAATTCAGATGTAGCAGCACCGGCTGGTACCAAAAAAAAAGGGGGGGGGGGGTGATTGACATCCTGACGTTAGCACGGGAACGGGACAAAGGCCACATTGGGTCGGACCAGATGCTCGGTCTGCCTATGCAAATGACTCTGAGCGTTTAAATACATCAGCAAAGAACAATGACACGTCTGTAACGAGCCCACAAAAGCCAACGCAAATTCTGCCCATAAAGTATATGGAGTGCACTGCTTTCTCAATTAGCACGAATCTCCATTGTCTTCGCAAACACATGGAACCGAAGCCTTGTTGTCAATAACTGGACTTGACATGTAATATAAACAGTTGTGAGGTAAGTCACTAAAACACAAGAGGCAAAAAAAAAAAACACAGTATTTGTACGTACGTGACAGAAGACCTAACGTTAGAGAAATATGTCATAGGCTATCCTAAATGACACTTCTTTGCTCTGTTAAAAGATAACTACTTCAGTTACAGGGATTTAATCCTCGCTTTTAGAAACGTAGAACACTGCAGCTTATCTGATAGACTCAAACAATATAATAAAAATATTAGTACTTAAATACTGAATCACGAAATCAAAACAATTTATTGTTTAACTTCAAATTATTCTTAGGATTAAAGTCAACATGATAGTCAGGAGAAACAAAATGTAAGAAAATATAGAACATTGCGAAAAACAATAGAGGTAAGTGGTATTGTATGAAACATAAGCATTGTTGTATATTTCTAGTGAATATGAGGTACTTACGGCGGTGCTGGTGTTTTTTTTTTTCCGAGGCACGAACAAAGAGCTGCTCCGTTAGCACGGGTTTAGCTACAACTGCTGTTTGACTTAATAAATTATTGAAAAATAAAAACAAACCAGGATATAAAGAGAGAATTAAGGATGAGGAGCCTTTAAGGACACGCGAGGCTAACTTGCTAACAAAGGCAGGTGTTGAGAGTTCTCCTCAAAATTCAAACAAAAATAATCTCTCTGCCGTTAAATGTGACGTGATTTCAGTCAGTCTCAGGCTCGGAAGAAAAACGATGGATTGAAACAAAAGATAATGCCTGTAAAATGCTGCTGTCCGCCGGCTGCTTCTAGAGAGACTGTAAACAGACGGTGGTGTTTTGTGTTGTAGTGGCTAGATGACTAGATGAGCGGAGAAAAAAACCTGCCGCCGCGTCACTGATCGGGTGAAGAGGCTTCTGGGTAATGTAGTTCCCAGTGCTAAACTACAATAGGATCAAAGGCAAATGTTACTGGGTTAGGTCACACGTGTATCTTTGCAGCAAATCTCATATTTGAGCTGCACGCACGCCCACAGAAAATAATAACTGCTTTGATTGCCATATCAAAGAGATGTCTGTACAACAGATCAAAGGAGTAAAGACCTAATTAGGTATTATTCATGGTATTACAAAAAATATAAATACAAAAAATACATGCATTCAATTTATTGGTATAACTTTTGTATTTATAATGGATTTTCAAAAAATACAATAATTGAGTGTGTGTTATTGGTAGATATTTAGAGAGATTTATAGGAACACTCCACTTTTTTTGGAAATAGGCTCATTCTCCAACTCCCCCCGAGTTAATAAGTTGAGTCTTACCGTTTTGAAATCCATTCAGCCGTTCTCCTGTTCTGGCGATATCACTTTTAGCATAGCTTAGCATAGATCATTGAATCCTATTAGACCAATAGCATCGCGTTCAAAAATGACCAACGAGATTCGATTTTCTAGGCCGATAATATTAGGAACTACACTCCCATTCCGGTGTATAGTCAAGGAAGTTTGCTGCCGTAATATGGATGCAGCAGGCGCAGTAATATCACGCAGTGCCTGAAATTAGTTCCCAGCTAGGTAACTTCCAACGAGAAACGCTCCCTGTGCATGCAGTTGGTCACGTTGTGCTGCGCGATATTACTGCGCCTGCTTCGGCCATGTTACGGCAGCAAACTTCCTTGACTATTACGCCGGAATGGGAGTGTAGTTCCTAATCTTATCGGCCTAGAAAATCGCATCTTTACATTTTCCGCCGGTCTTAGTACACAATGTAACTGCAGAAGAGTCAAGTTTTAAATATGACAAATACTGAAACTCGTTGGTAATTTTTGAGCGCGATGCTATTGGTCTAATAGGATTCAATGATCTATGCTAAGCTATGCTTAAAGTGATATCGCCAGAACAGGAGAACGGCTGAATGGATTTCAAAATGGTAAACCTCAACTTATTAACTCAGAAGGAGTTGGAGAATTAGTCTACTTCCAAAAAAAGTGGAGTGTTCCTTTAAGGGTACAAGCACGTAGTGCTAAAACCCTATTGTAATTAAATGGCTAGGATCAGCAATCTCCACATAAAACTGATCATGCAGACCAAACCATAGGTCGTTGAGACTTGAAACTTGGAGGGAGGTTGAACTCACACCGTCTACAACACGGGTCACCAAACTTGATCCTGGAGGGCAGGTGTAATGCAGAGTTTAGCTCCAACTTGCCTCAACACACCTGCCTGGGAGTTTCAAGTATACCTATTAAGACCTTGATTAGCTGGTTCAGGTGTGTTTGATTAAGGTTGAAGCTAAACTCTGTAGGACACCGGCCCTCCAGGACCAAGTGTGGTGACCACTGGTCTACAACATCACTAACATCACCATCAGGCCTAGGTTTTTTGCCCGATCAAAACCAAACAAGTGCAGGAAGATTCTCTGGAGAGTGAATATTATTATTTTTTTTTTAAGAAGTTGAACTTTAGACTCTCCGTCGCAAAGGGACGCCAAAAATTTTGAAAGGGGCAGGGTTGCCTTTACTAAAACAGCTATAACTTTTGTACGGAATGGGATATCTTGGCAAAACTCGCAACACATATGTAAGAGCTAAATCTGAGGTCACATGAAAAAAAGCAGCGGAGCTTGACCACTTGGTGGCGCTATAAGAGGGAAAATAAAAACATAAAAACGGGCATAACTATGCAACCATTTGTCTTATCAATGTGAAAATCGGTACGCAAAATTGGTCTAAATTTCCACAAGCGTCTGTAAAGACATGCGTCTATAAGGACATTTGCATATCTCAAAAAACATGGCCGCTATAGGCCAATGAACTTGGAGCACCTAATAGACATGGTTAATCGGTGGGCCTGTTCGACTCATGGTCTTAAAGGTCTGTGAGAAATTTTAAAAGCAATTGGCCATGGGGTGATATTGCATTTTTCAAGGACATAAACAAATGTATATTGTGCTATTTTTCACATACGCACAATATTCGGATCATACATCAAATCGGATCAAATCTCTGGACTTTCTAGGTCAATAATTATAAAAAAAAAAATGAAATTTACTCTTTGGGAAGCTAAAACGGGGTCGTTTAGAAAAGGGGCCTGTCCAAACACACCCAAAAGCCTATAAAGCCTAAATGAATGCTCAATACTTCACAAAACTTAGTAAGTACATGGAAAAGGTGATTCTAAACAAGCACGCAAAGTTTTAGGGAGATCGGACCACAGCTGGCGCTATAAGGATTTGCCAAAATTGCTTTTTTAAATTATTGATTTAGGCGGTTACATGCTTGTGAAGTAATATTTAATGTCTTTTGTCATATGTGCCTAAATGTCTTAAAGCGCTTGGATCCCAGTAATCGCTGCTTGTAGCTATATTTATTATTTATTTATTCATTCATTTTTATTTGTTTATAGCGTTTTAGTGTTTTGAAATCTGAATTGAGTGCTGCTTGCCCTTGATTAACTTGTCATTAAGGACATTGTGTGGTTTCCTGTTTTCCGACACTGCCTTATTTTGGCATGTAATATTGGAAAGCCAAATTAAACATGACTCAGAAATCAGGAAGCTCTGTAAAACCTTTAACAAAAAACAAGTTTGGGCAATTTTGTATGAGTAATAATACAGAAGAATGTTGTTGTATTGTTCTTTTAAGGGTTATGATGCCTCATCATTAGCAATCCTGATTTAAAAATAACGTCAGGCCCAGTCAGGTTTATGTCTTTGGAAGAGTAAAGCATACAAAAGAGGCCATATAGACAAAATAAACATTATATAGAAGATAACATCTCAAACCTGTTCAAGAGGATAAAGGTATCCAGAGACATCAGTAGTTTTGATTATTTTTGAGTGCAATGACACTACACAGCCATAGCGCGTTTCATAAAGGACATTTATTTTACTATCCATCTTTATCTTCCCATAAGGGCTATTTGTAATTTTTATTCCAGACTCATCTGCGTCCAGCTATTTTTAGCTGTACAAAACAGCTTGTTTTGCTGTTTGATATTGCAAATTGGTGTGTCTTACTATATTAATGTATTATCTTCATCATGAGCACACTGGTTTGTAGTGGAAACAGATTTACCATTTCATGCATGTTGTTATTTTTTCTCGTTATTTCCTTATATCAAATTGTGAACGGGAAGTCTCACCCGTACTAAACGTTTTCTCTTTTTAGTTCTTGTGCATGTTTCAAGGAGATAGATGTCACATCACCTGCTTACATAAACCTAAAAGCAATCAGATCATCTCTCTTCCACCTACTCTTTTTAGATATGGGACTTTCCCTGCACTTAAAAGCAAGCACATTATGACTAGTCCTGGTCTAGATAACATGTTCAGTAAAGAGATGATTTACCAGCGCCATGTAGCTCAGCAGTGTTTGGGAAAGAGTTCCCAGTAGAGATTGATTTGTTCAGACATGATCTGGTAGCTAATGTCCTTACATCCACCTTCAACTCCGGCCCAAGCCAGCTCATAGCTCATAGCAATGTTGTGAAAACAGTGTAGTGTTGGCACAAGTCATGTGTTGAAATACTTACAGTTTTATCACGCTGCAAAAACGATTGTAAGCCAGGTGAATCAACATCATAAGCACATATTCACATCCATTTGTCGAACGCTTCGAAGATCAGTGTGGTTAGTGGTTAGTCAGTGCACACAGACACGTACATGCACACATATCACATCAGCTGTGGTGTAGATTAAGATTAATATCGGCTTAACGTTGTTGTCTGTGTTTATGTTGTCATGGCAACAACACTAACACCTCATACCTATAGGCCTATTTTCGACGGTTCTCATCTGTATGACACATACTGTACTGCAGACACACATATACTAATTAAGGACGAATCCACAAATGACGCTTTTTGAGTTTCTGAGTGCTGCTTTTTAATTGTTTTTTTTTAATGGAAACATGCTTAACACAAATATATTTTGCGTGCCGCGTCTGTTTTTTGTTGTTTTACCGTTCTGCGTTCTTTCCTCTGCATTGTATCTCGCACTTCAGCAGGCAAAACCCATTTTAAAAGGCAACTGTCAAGTAAAAATACGTTTAAAGGGATGGTTCGGAGTAGAATTGACTTCATTGCTATGCACTCCGAAGCCCATCTAAATACCCCATTCGAAGTTTTTTTTACCTTAGTCAAACATTTATGGAGATATTAGAGTTTTTCGAATTGCTTGTTACAGGAGTGAATGGTACATCTGATGTATCTCGTAAATTGCACCACTAAACGTGCAAGTAATCTTACCAAACTTGTACAGTAGTGTAAATAGGTTATGTACTCACAAAACGCTGCATCAGAACATTCGTAAGTCCACCATGAGTGTTTTAAAAACACGTTTTAGCCGATCCCTACTAGTCTCAGAAACTACAAGTCGACGTCACTTCCCTGGTTTGAAAAAAGCACGTAAAAGTCCTCCTACTACATCTGTGTGCAATGTGCATGTCAACTTGTAGGTGGACTTTTACATGCTTTTTTCAAACCAGGGAAGTGACGTCGACGTGTCGCCATTTGTAGTTTTTGAGACTAGTAGGGATCGGCTAAAACGTGTTTTTAAAACACTCATGGTGGACTTACGAATGTTCTGATGCAGCGTTTTGTGAGTACATAACCTATTTACACTACTGTACAAGTTTGGTAAGATTACTTGCACGTTTAGTGGTGCAATTTACGAGATACATCACATGTACCATTCACTCCTGTAACAAGCAATTCGAAAAACTCTAATATCTCCATAAATGTTTGACTAAGGTAAAAAAAAAACTTCGAATGGGGTATTTAGATGGGCTTCGGAGTGCATAGCAATGAAGTCAATTCTACTCCGAACCATCCCTTTAAGTAGAAACACGTCTCTACACCTTTTGTTTTTTTCTATTGCAATGTCCTGCTTCTAGCACTTTTAAATGCAAAAACGCATTCCATGTGAACTTTAAACAGGATTGTTCATGTCGTTCCCAATCTGTAAGATCTTCGTTCATCTTCGAAACACAAATTAAGATATTTTTTTAATAAAAAACAGAGAACTTTAGCCCTGCATATGGTTTCGCTTATAACATGAATTTGGTCAGTTACCCCGATGCGTGGCCATATTGGCTATCCTCGGATGTAAACAACAGCATTGACTGCATGGTTAATGTACTACTGAATACGTTGTTCAGCTAATGTATGCTGTCTAAACCATGGATAAAACGTGTGGAAGCTGCTAAATCATATAGAGAAGGACTTCCTTGCTGAAAAAAAAACAGGCTGGTTGGTTGGTCATATCTGGTTTAAGCTGGAAGTACCCCTCTAAAACCAGCCTGCTGACCAGCTATGACCAGCTAAAACCAGCCAACCAGCCTAGGCTGGTTTTAGCAGTTTTTTTCAGCAGGATTAGTAAGCAGGAAAGGGTGCAATATTTTGAAACAAAATAAGGTTAATAGGTGGTAGGTAAATATAAATGAAGATATTAGCCTAACATTTCACCTACCTGACTGGAAATAAGAACAAACACAGTTGTTTGTCAAGATTCTTGCCCTGGAAATTCTGGTTCAATTTGGTCAACTACAAACAAACGCCTGTTTGTTTTTTTGCACTTTTCTACTTGATTTGTTATAACTTATGGCAGTTTATAGTACTAAACTGTTTTTTCATGGTAGACCGATTAGTTCCCCTGGTGAAAAAAACAGCTAAAACCAGGTTTTAGCTGGTCATAGCTGGTCAGTAGGCTGGTTTTAGAGGGGTTTTGGCCACTTTTACAGCCTGTCCAGGCTGGTCTTAGCTGGTCAGGCTGGGAAACCACCAGCTAAAACCAGCTAATACCAGCCTAGGCTGGTTTTAGCAGTTTTTTTTTTTTTTCAGCAGGGTCAGCCCAAAACATGACAATAACTGACCATTTTCAGCAGCAATAATAAGCAAAATATGTTTCGTTCGGTTCAGGGATTGACGACTTGTTGTGAAAACACTCTATGTTCAAGGCCCAGAAAAGTAGTAAGGACATCAATAAAATAGTCCATGTGACATCAGTGGTTTAACCGTAATGTTTTGAAACTACAGGAATACTTTTTGTGTTCAAAGAGAACAAACATAACTTTATTCAACAATTTCTCTCTTTATTCAACAGTCTCTGCCGCATACATTGTGGTACTCTGAACAAGTAAGAAAAAAATGTTTTTTGTTTTCTTTGCACACAAAAAGTATTCTTGTAGCTTCATAAAATTAATGTTGAACCACTGATACCACATAGACTATTTTAACAATGTCCTTACTACATTTTTTGAACATGGTAGTTGCGTTGCTGTCTATGTAGGGTCAGAAAGCTCTTGGATTTCATCAAAAATACTCTACTTTGTGGTCCTACAGGTTTGGAACGGCATTAGGGTAAGTAAATAATGACAGACTTTTCATTTTTGGGTGAACTATCCCTTTAAAGGCTTTGTCTCCTTCAGCACTGTACTAATCTTTTGGCGACATATACTTTGTGCTGTTTTACAGGCCTATTCAATTGTCTATAAACTTATAAAAAGAAAGCTCCTGCTTCCTCATATAATGGTAACTACACATTTCATAAGACTCCAAAGGCCACTGTTTTATCCAAAAGGTGATTTGAGAGACTAATTTAAGCACTGCCCTGATAAGACTCAAAACTTAAGAGCTTTGCTGTCAAGTGAGCAGCATGTGATAACATCACAACACTCGGGCTTAACCAGATATTACATAAACCATCTTACCCAGTTTGGGGGCTGCCGTTCAGATTGTTGTCATAGCTGTCATGGTAACTGTAACTATGTACAAAAATATATTTACAGAATGTTTAGAACATGGAGAAACAAACTTAAAGACTCTAGTGCACAGGAGACAAGATACTTAATGTTGAAGATCACCTGCACTGAGCTGTATTTCAAAATGGCAGTATAAAATACTTAAAATAAACAAAGAGTGCAAATAAATATATAGTTTTCTAATAATGAGCTGCAGTAGATTCTCTCTCAGAAGTCATTTCTTCATTGAGTTTTTTTTTTACTCTTCTAAATCCAAACCTGCCCTAACACAGCAGTGAGACACTGGCAAAGATTCTATTTATAGACTTTGATTTCACTGGGTGAATTGCTGGTGATGTCATCTAGTCACTTAGACACTGTATCCCTATGCGGTTTTTGTTCTTGATAACTATTCCACCCCTGTATTTCAATGAAAAGTTGCCTCAATTCTCATAAAATGATAAAGTGATTTTGGAGTGAGGGAAATGGTTTGTAGTCAGAGACAAACACTTTTCCTAGAAATAAAATCCTGAATAATAAATGTTTTATCAGCTGGCTTCCAGTAATGGGTCGCATTTATTTCTCAAGAAACTATCCTGATCATGTAGCTTGGGTGTGGTGTTTGATTTCCTGTAAAAACTGATGCATTGTACGGCAGGATGGGCATTTTTCCAGTCATTCCTAGAACTGAAGAGCACAGAGTAAAGTGTTCAAATCTGACAACATATTAATAATCCTGATTTGTTATCAAAACACTAACACAATTTTTAGAACCTGTTATATAAGAGTTGGAAGTTGACACTGACAAACAGTGTACCTTTTTAGCACTTCAGACACTTAGACTAACATTACTGACCTATCTTTTATCATCACATCAGTAGATATCAGATAAGATTAAGGAATTAGTTCACTTCCAGAATAAAAACTTCCTGATAGTTTACTCACCCCAATGTCATCCAAGATGTTCATGCCTTTCTTTCTTCAGTCGCAAAGAACATTACATATAGTGGGCTTTGTTTTACTAGATAAGACACGTATTCCTTTTCTGGGATCGTGTAGAGACCCTTAAAGCTGTGTTGAAACTACAATTTGGACCTTCTACCCGTTGGCCACCACTGAAGTCCACTATATGGAGAAAAATCCTGTAATGTTTTCCTCTATAGACTTAATTTCTTTGCGACTAAAGAAAGAAAAACATGAACATCTTGGATGACATGGGGGTTAGTAAATTATCAGGAAATTATTCTGGAAGTGAACTAATCTTTTAATAATAGAAGTCTCAGATAGAATAAACTTCTTTGTTTATAGGTGTGCCAGCACGCTGAAGGGTAGCTGACCTTGTTACAGGAATAGTTCTTTTTAAGTTATATTGTCTTTGTCTAGCATTTATGGCATGATCCCATAGATGAATCATTTCGAATGGTTCATCAAAACCAAAGAGCTGAAAAAGTAGGCAGTGGATTTTGATAAACATTAGGGCCATGAACTGCCTTTTTTATTATATTGTACTGTTCTCTGAGGTCCACTTGTAATGTTATCAAGATTTTTATATATATAAAAAAAAACAATTTAGAATTTATAAGCTATTTTCTGACCTTGTTTTTAACCCCCTCTCATCAGAACGTTCAGTCTGAGGTAAACCCCATTGCTATGATAGGCTAATAGTTGTGTATGTTTGACAGCCTACATCCTTCATAGATGGATGCATAAATACTCAGTATATATCAAACAATCCTGCAATCACAGACAAAGCAATAGTGACCATGTAATAATAAAAGTTATTCACATTACTATCTGATTCAGTATGGTTTGGACAGCATTGTCTTTTAGTTTAAATCTTTCTGAAAATCCCTCATTGAATTGTTCCTTGTTTGTAAACGAATCAGCGGGAAAATGAAGCAAACAAAGGACCAAGTTCTTACTGACATGTCTGGATCTTCATTAAAAAGAACATTCATCCACTCTTTCCTAATGTTGGGATCAGAAGGAAGGCAATGCAAAGACTGTTCTTCCACCACTTGTCACTGCACAGTCTTGTTTTATTCAGAGCCATCTTTATTGTCTGGTTTCTGCGAAGACCTGCGTTCGCCTCTTATTATTTACACTGTATGCATGAATCGATGGGTGAGGCTAAACAGGCAGCGATGTAGAAGCAGGTGTTGATGATCTTCTGTGGAGGCGGAGTTTAACCAAAGACTATAGAATACCCAAGACATGTCACTCGTAGTTTTGAATGGGGAAAAATGCAACGTTCATTATGGCCGAGAAAGCCCCGCCTTCTTAGTGAAAGAGCCAATCGTTGATTAGTAAAGTGAGCGCGTCACTGCAGCTGCCGTTAGAAGTCCCGTTTGCTATAGAAACAATCAGCGCTCTAAGACGTGCGCTCAGTACTGCGCACGAGCACTGACTCATCTAGCCGGAAAAATAAGCGTTTTTTTAACGCTATTGGAGCACAAGGAACCATATTTATGAGGCAGTTCTTGTTGGATTTCTTTGGAGATTTAAAATATGAAATTTAATCGTAAGCTTGGTGAACAGGTTTGGAGAATTTGATGTTTCCCCATTTAAAGAGATAGGAGCTGCACTTGCCTGCCCGAGTAGCGTTTCAAAGATGGCCGCGGAGTGACATAACTTGCCTTAAAGGGACTTTGGTTTGACCACACTATTACATCATAAAGTGGCACATTCCAGAACCTGTCGTTTTGGCAGACAGACTAATGAGAAACTTTTTTGAGTTCTAAAAATGAAGGATATTTTTAAAGTAAAAATGACCTCTTATACAATTGTGGTCAAACGTTTACATCCCCCTTTCAGAATCTACAAAATGTTTATTATTTTAGCAAAATAAGACAGATCATACAAAATGCATGTTATTGTTATTACAGAAGTTTCGATTGCTTACTGATGCTACATAAGGAAAAGCAATGCATTAAGAGACGGGGGTGAAAATTTTGAACGAAATGGAAATTGTAGATTTTTCTTACTTTGCCTGAATATTATATTTTTCAAAATAAGAAAAATGTACACATTTCCATTTTGTTCAAAAGTTTTCACCCCCTGGCTCTTAATGCATAGTTTTTCCTTTTGATGCATCAGTGAGGATTTGAACCTTCTGTAATAGTTGCATATGAGTCTCTCAGTTCTCCTCAGTGTGAAAAGATGAATCTCAAAACCATACCAGTTATTGTTGCAACAGGTTCAAATACACAAAAATGCTGAAAACCAAAGAATTTGTGGGACCTGAAGGATTTTTCTGAAGAACGGCAGGCAGTTTAACTGTTCAGGTCAAACAAAGGACTCATGAACAACTATCACAAAAAAAGCTGTGGATCATTCAGGTAGCAACCCAGTATAATGTATCAAGAGGATGTAAACGTTTGAATATGGTCATTTTTATGAATTCAACTATTATTTTCTTTTGTGGACATGGATACATATTTTATGTGAAATATCTTACTTAGGTCAGTACTAAATAAACAATAACATGCATTTTGTATGATCCCTCTTCTTTAGGTAAAATAGCATTTTGCAGATTTTTAAAGGGGGGTGTAAACTTTTGATCTCTGCTTTATGTCAAAAGAACAAGGGAATTTGGTTTCCTCAGTTCATGACCCCTTTAAATAAATTAAAAACAGTCAATATACAAATATGAAGAATTTATTAAAAAGGTTTATTGTTGAAAAAGATGTTATTAACTCCACAAAGAACATTTTACACCAAGAGTATGTCAATGTGCACATATATAAGGGCTTTTTATGCAACAATTCAAGAGGTAGCAAATAATGGTGTATAAAGGTGACACGATGACCTTTCAAAATGGCACAGTACTTAACAAATCTTTGCCAAACATTTGTCTCTAAGCTTCAACCAGAGCCAAAAACAAAACAAAAAAATCTAGAACCAACAAAGCCCTAGTCCTAAAATCAACTGTCAGCCTATGTTTTATCAAAACATACCATGAAATTCCCGTCTTTAGTGTGGGCGTCATTTTTAATACAATGAAAAGGCTGTTTCATAACTTTTAAACCGCAGCATTTTCCATTTTTTAAATTTTCCATTTACATGAAAAAAAAAAAACTAGTGTTCAGTTTGTGAACTTTTCAAGTGTGAACCAAATGTAAATGTAGTTTTAATCAAACTAACAATTTCTTAGCAATTTGCAAAGTCTTTCGGTTAAGTTAATCATGGCTTAGATTTGTTCAGTCTGTCTCTGGTGTAGAGACTACAGAGATTTTAAACCAGAACCTGAAGCTGGCTGAAGAAAGGTAAAGGTAGAAGTATCCTAATGTTGAACTTCAAGATTCAAAAAGAAGAAAATATGACAGCACAATAAATTTGTTGACATTTCAGAACACACCTAAGATTTATACCCCAAACCAATAAGCATTTAATATCTATTTTAAATATTGCATGCTAAAATATTCATCAAACTAGTTTCACGATTCCAAGTAACTCAGCATATGTCTTGCATTGTAATGCAGTTTGCACTGCTGTCTTTCAAATATAACATATATATTTAAATACAGGACGAAACTCGTCTCTTCAGTTCAACTCGCAGGTTTAACTTTGGCCTGCTATGTGCTCAAATGTAAACATTGCAGTTCTTCCTTCATTTTCTTTATGGCACTTGTTGGATTATTAACACCCAGATTTCTAATCTTAAAACATTTATCATAAAAAAAAAAAAAAAACAGAACAAGCAGCAATTTAGAAAACAAAAGACTACTATGGGTGAATAATCCTAAATAGTTCAGGATGAGAAAGTGCAAGGGTGGGCAACATTTGCAGGCTTCCCTAAAGCTGTTTAGGTGTCTGGTTGTACCCTGTCTAAGGTTTACTGGCACAGACAAGGCATATAGAACATACACTAAGAAACCTAGTCAGTGAGTTTGAATTCAGGATGCGTTACATAAACCACTGGAGACAGAGGGTATGGAAAGTTCCAACAGTTGGCTTCAACACCTCTTTTTTTCTTCTTTGATGGGTTTTTTAAATAATTGAAGCCCACATGAAACTCATGATGAGTTGTTATGAGTCACACTGTCAGTAAACTGTTTTTCGAACAGGTCTCTTAGCTGGTTGAGGGATGCCCTGAGTGTTACGCTGATGGCTGGGAGGCCAGTTTTTGTGCGAAGGGCATATTACAGGAGAGAGAGGCTCAGACTGGCAGATCCACGTGTCAATTGTTTCTTGGCCTCGCCGGACACCACTATACCCAATCTGAAGCACCAGAGCCTCTCACGTTCTCAACTTGAGAATGACTGTTGCCAGCATAAGGAAGAATGTGTTCCAGCCAATAGTGACCGCAAAACCTCGCCAAACCATCATACGGGACAGACCCCAACCTGAATGTGAAATCAGAGAATCGTAAGTGGATCAGTTAGTGGATCACCAGATCACCAGAAAACAAATCAATGTAAATTTAAAGTGCCCCTATTATGCCATTTTAAATTTTGCCATTCATGCAGTGTGTAATGTACAGTCAAGCCCGAACATTTTCATACCTCTGGCAAACTTAAAGTTACTTTTATTCAACCAGCAAGCTTTTTTTTTGACTGGAAATGACACAGGCTTCTCCCAAGATATAATATGATGATGTACAAGAGGTCATTCCATCATTGTGGAAAATTATATTTCTCAGATTTTATTTACATTTCAACAAAAATTGCCATTTCCAAAATTATTCATACCCTTTGCACTGTCACAGTCTACGGGGAAATCCAAAGTTCTATACCATTCCAAATAGTCCAAGCTGTTCTAAAGCATCCTAATTACCCTGATTCATTGGGAACAGATGTTTTAATCAACTCAACAGGTCAAAAACAGAAGCTCTCTGCTGTTGGTTTGTGGACAGTCATGGCTAAGACAAAGAAGCTCACTGAGGACCTGCAGCTGTGCATTGAGGCTGCTCATAAGTCAGGAAAGGGCTGTAAGACCATATCTAACTGTTTTGAAGTTCCAGTGGCTACAGTGCAAAGTATTATTAAAATATACAAGACGTTCCGCACTGTGAAAAATCTCAGAGGACGTGGTTGGAAGCCAAAAGTGACACCTGTGCTGGCCAGGAGGATAGTGAGAGAATCCAAGGATCAACACCAAGACCATCCTGATGCATCTGGGCTCTGCTGGTGGCAACATCTCAAGGCAGACAGTCCAACGGACACTGAACACCACTGGGTTCCACAGACGCAGACCAAGGAGGACACTACTTCTCCAGAAAAGGAACACAAAAGCCTGCTTGGCCTTTGCAAATGCTCATCTGGACAAAGAAGAAGACTTCTTGTCTTCTGTTTTATGGTCAAATGAAACAAAAATTGAATTGTTTGGCCACAATGATGCAGCCTTGGAGAAGCCTTCAACCCTATGAACACCATCCCCACCGTCAAACATGGTGGTGGGAACCTAATGTTTTGGGGGTGTTTTTCAGCCGGTGGACCAGGGAACCTAATCATAGTAAATGGCACCATGAAAAAGGAGCAATACATTAAAATTCTCAACAACAACATCGGGCAGTCTGCAGAGAAACTTGGCCTTGGGCACCAGTGGACATTTCAGCACGACAACAACTCAAAACACCCAGCAAAAGTGGTGAAGAAATGGTTAGCAGACAAAATCATTAACATTTTGCAGTGGCCCAGCCAGAGTCCTGACTTAAATCCAATTGAGAATCTGTGGAGGGAGCTAAAGATTACGGTGATGGCAAGGAGACCCTCCAACCTGAAAAGATGAATGGGCAAAAATACCAGTGGAGACATGCAAAAAGCTGGTCAGCAATTAAAGAAAGCATTTAATTTCTGATGTAAAAGGCCAATAAAGGCTTTTCTATTGATTATTGAGAAGGGTATGAAGAATTTTGGACATGCCACTTTTTGTTCAAATGTAAATAACAGATGAGGAATATTTTTTTCCACAATGATGCCTCTTGTACATCGTCTTCTGGGAGATGGCTGTGTCATTTCTAATCAAAAAAAACTTTGCTGGTTGAATAAAAGTAGGGTTATGAATAATTTTGGGCTTGACTGTAGCTGTATATGAATGTAAACAATCTGCAAAGTTGTAAAGCCAATAATGCACGATAAATAAAGTTATCGTCTCCCAAAAGAAAAAAGCAACTCTAAACAGCCTGAATGAGTTGTTAGTAATATGAATCCCATTTTAGTAATGGCTACTCGTTATGGACGAGATGATTGAGTAACACATTTGCTCAATGCCTGCATATGTTCTACGTTGACTGGCCGCGAACGCGTCACTTTACTGACGACTGCTTCTTTAATCTCTGGGAGTTCACAAAATGCTCTTGAAAGATTATTGAAAGATTGATCTATGAAAGATTACCAGCTGGCTCCACTAGGTACTAGGTACTGGCTCAGTGTAATAAATAATAGATGTTTACATTTTCTATCGAGCGTTCAAAATGTGGAATTATGACATTGGGCGTATCATCTGAACTTTCTATTCACCAAAGAAACCTAAAATAACTCTACTCAGCTATTTTCAACATAATAAAGAATACTAGAATGATTTCTGAAGGATCATGATGTCACTGGAGTAACAATGCTAAAAATTCAGGAATATTGACAGGAATAAATTACAATTTTAAAATTATTTAAATAGAAAACAGTTATCTTAAATAACTGGTAAGAAGAGACTATTTAAAAAAAAAACTGGTAGTGTATTTTCAGTTTCACAGATGATGCTTAGTTTAGCCAGGACTAGGCCTTAGTTAAATTAAGACATTTAAGCAGCTTTCATAAAAAATGCCTTAGAAGAAAACGTTACAGGTGTGCATCTTGAGACAGAACAATGGCCCTGACATATTTGAAGATATTTCAGAGCAAGGTATCTTGAGTTGAGACAGCTCAAACATGCATTTTAGTCTGTGACTAGCCTTAAGCCATGTCTGTGAAACCGGGGGTTTAAGTTTTAAGTTTTAGTTAGCAACAACATTGTCCCAGAGCGATGCCATTATGCTGTCATAATCATAAACCAAAGGGCTCAGGTAACTTAATGAAGGGGAAAACCATGTTTGTGTACAGTCTGTACATTTCCAGTCACATGACCTGTCTCTCTGCTCTGATCTACCCTGTACAGTATCACCAGTCAATCAACTTTAATATGTTTGAACTTTTGACTGTGTGGAGTCCTCTGAGCCTCTCACTGTCTAACCAACTGGTTCTCAACCGGTTCCTGTCCGTGAGTAATACTGGCAGGTAAACAACAGGAAAGCTATGTGTTTAATTTAGGAATGGAGGCAGACGCTCCTCCTGCTCTGTGAATAATTGAGAGAGAAGAGTGTCAGGTGTCGTGAAGTCTGCTGAAACTCGAGATGTTTGTATCAGAGCAAAAATGTTAGGAGAGTGGGACTTCAGAGAAGATTGTTGTGTGTGTGTGTCGGCTGAACACATCACAAAAGAGACGTTACATATCTGAGGTGTGCGGGTGAGACAGTCCATTTGTAATGTGTGATATGATGATAGACACTAAAGTTCTATGAACTGTTATAGGTGAGAAGACTATCATGCAACAACCACTATTATCATTATACACTATTCGTTTATATGTACACATTTAAGTTTGTGATTTATACAGTCCGCTAAAGGGATGTTAAAATTACCAAGATACCAAGTTGCTATAATATAAAAAATATATATTTTTTACATTAGGGCTATAAATAAATACATAAATACAAATAAATAAATACATACATACATAAATTTATACAAAAAAATATTAAGTACACCGCTGTTCAAAAGTTAGGGATCAGTAAGATTTTGAATGTTTTTTTATAGAAGTCTCTTATGCTCCTCAGAGTTCCATTTTTTTTAAAATCAAAAATACAGAAAAAGGTAATACTATTAAGTATTATTGCAATTTAAAATAGTTTCTATTTGAATATACTTTATAATATAATTAATTTCTGTGATCAAAGCTGAATTTTCAGCATCATTACTCCAGTCTTCAGTGTCACATGATCCTTCAGAAATCATTCTAAAGTGCAGATTTATTATCAATTTTGGAAATAGTTTTTTGGAACCGGTGATACTTTTTCAGCATTCTTTGATGAATAAAAAATCTTTTCTAACAATGTACATTTTTACTATCACTTTTTATCAGTTTAACACACCCATGCTGAATAAAAGTATTAATTTCTTCCAAAGAAAGAGAGGTAAAAAAATACTGACCCCACTTTGAACGGTAGTGTATATTGTTACAAAAGATTTCTATTTTAAATAAATGCTGTTATTTTTTAACATTTTATTCATCAAGAATCTTGAAAAAAGTATCACAGGTTCCAAAAAAAAAAAAACAATTAAGCAGCACAACCGTTTCAAACATTCATAATAAATCAGCATATTAGAATTATTTCTGAAGGATCATGTGACACTGAACACTGGAGTAATGATCCTAAAAAAATTCAGCTTTGCATCACAGGAATAAATTCTATTTAAAAGTATATTCAAATAGAAACCACTATTTTAAAATGCAATAATATTTTAGAATATTACTGCGTTTTCTGTATTTTTAATCAAATAAATACAGCCTAGATGAGCAGAAATTACTTCTTTAAAAAAAAAAAACATTAAAAATCTTACTGATCCCAAACTTTAGAAGGGCAGTGTATATACATTATATGAATAAAAGTAAATTTATTGACAAAATTATAAATATATTTATAACAGATTTGTTATTATAAATTAATTTTAATTAAAAAATATGAATGTATTGTCTTATCAAATAAAATCAAAAAATATTTTACTTATTTGTATTAAATTATAATATTTATCATTATTATAATATACTATAAATATTAGATTTATATTATAGTTTAGTGGTAGCGATGCTATATTAAACGTGTGTGCGTGCATGAGTGCACATACTCTACCTCTGTACATGATGCAGCGCAGGGCTTCAGATGCGTAGGTCTGGGGCAGAACTAGACTCAAATAACGCAGAGGATACGGGATACACTCAACCGGCCAGATAACACCTACAGGAGGTAGATAGAAGAACACAGAGATGACTAATTTCATTAATGTACTTTAATCTGTAACATCATCTATGTGTAATTTTTTAGTAGTAACTAGTGTGTTACTTGAGCAGGCCATAAATGACAAATAACAAATTAGATGGTGTGCGTTAATGTGAGTTATGACCGGTAAGTGGGGTCAAGAAAGGAAATTCTCCTCACTAAGGAGAACTTCCTTCCATTTCTTTACAAAAGTCACCTATATTTCCTTTCCATTTTTACCTCAACCATCAATCATCATTCACCCAGTTTATTCCACTCCACTATCAATCCACAAATTAACTCACATCCACAAATCCACTGGACACACCCAGATAGTATGGCCCTCATATAGCCCTTATTATATTTTTTGGACTGTACCATTTTGGGGTGGAGGGAGAAATGACAGACAGTTTTAACATAGAGGCCTGCATCAATACTAAAGAGGTTTAAGGGTAACTTAAATATAAATATTAGCAAGTAAAATAAGCCACAGCATAAACGTATCCTATCTAATTTATTTTTTTAACATCAGTGAGACCAGACAGTGTACCGCTAATGATGAGGTTGGGGTAGAAGATTCCAAGAGCCGCCTGATTGGCCGACTGCTCGTCATCGATAGCAGAGGAGATGACCAGCCCGAAGGAGATTCCCGTCACTCCCTGCAGCACAATCAGTGAGATCACCAAAGCCAGAGATCCTTCATTAGGAATCTGCAGAGAGAGAAATGATACAAAAATTATGAAAGAGCTATGTGAGGGAAAAAAGTGATCTAATTTATTTTGAAAGTAGTACTCCAATAAAACAGAATGACTGCTGGGTAAATTTCCTTCTCCACTTCCTGTGAAGTGCAATTTCAATCCCTGTGCTGTTCTTTAGAACGCACCTCGATATAAAGTGTTATATATACCATTTTAACATTATGTTGCTAAAACAATACATATGTGTAATATTTAACAATAGATTGTTTTAAAGAGTGATTCAAACTGATAGTGTCTGAACATACTGGCATGACACAATCCCAAACATCATAAGCGAGTGTGAAGAGTATCTTGCGTGAAGCTCACTGCTCTTATTGGCTGATTACACAGCACATACTAGTCAACGCAGAGTCTTTACTGCTGCAGTTACACATCAGAAATAGAATCTCTAAAATGCAGCTGGGTCTGTTACCAAAGCAGTCCTTTTGTTGCTGTGGTGGTCAAGCACAAATCACTAGACACAAAGCAAGCAATTATTTATGAATAAATAAACTTTTACGGCTCAGTCCCAGGGCTGTTTCTAAAATTCACAGAGCACAGGACAATTCACAGACCTAATTCCCCCTACAGCAGCTCTGCTCAGTCTTGGCATGCTTGAAGGGATAGTTCAGCCAAAAATAAAAATTCTGTCATGATTTACTCACCCTCAAATTGTTCCAAACCTGTATGAATTTCTTTCTTCAGTTTTCTAATTGCAATAATATTTCACGACAGTACTTAACACTGCAACAATAGTATGTCATTATTTTTGTACCCTTTGTGCACAAAAAGTATTATCGTAGCTTCATAACGTTATGGTTGAACCACTGATGTTCCATGGACTATTTTAAAAATGTCCTTACTACCTTTCTGGGCCTTGAATGTGTCAGTTGCACTGCTGTCTATGCAGGGTCAAAAAGCTCTCAGATTTCATCAAAAAAATCTTAATTTGTGTTCTGAAGATTAGCAAATGTCTTACGAGTTTGGAACGACATGAGGGTGAGTAATTATTGACCGAACTTTCATTTTTGGCTGAACTATCCCTTTAAGAGGAGAGCCTGACTTTAGATAGCTTTTGGCATTGGGCATATTACTATTAAATAGAATTTACCTTTCACTTGTAAACATAAATAAACAGCACAGACACACACACACACACACACACACATGTTGGGTTTACATGTTTTATGGGGACATTCCATAGGCGTAATGGTTTTTATACTGTACAAACCGTACTTTCTATCGCCCTACACCTACCCTACACCTAAACCTAGCCCTCACAGGAGATTGTGCATACTTTTACTTCATCAAAAAAACTCATTGTGCATGATTTATAAGCCTGTGTTTCCTCATGGGGACCTGAGAAATGTCCCCACAAGGTCAAAATCTACTGGTATTCCTATCCTTGTGGGGACATTTGGTCCCCACAACGTGATGAATACCAGGCACACACACACACACACACACACACATACTTTGAAGACCAGCAGGATGAAGATCAGCAGAAAGATGATCTGAACACTGATGACAAACAGCTGTGAGAAGAGATGTGCCAGCATGGTCTCCAGAGAACTTACACCTTCAGAGAAACACACACACAGAAACATATATGGGCCATTCTACAGAATTGGTGCAAACTGCTGTCACAAACGCCAAAACCACATTTAAAAAGCATTTAAGAATTCATATCTTAGATGTTTACTAAGATTCTTCTATTATCTATTGGACTCCACAATAATATTTAAAATATCAGTAAGCTTAATATATATAAAATCATCATTTATTGGGTACTTTCAATTGTGAGGTGGCTGTCCCGAACAATAACCCCTAAATTTCTACTTATGAAAATATATTTTTCTTTTTCTTCCATCGTTGTTTTTAAAAATATCTTTTTGATTTTTTTAAAAACAAATGTTTTAGTCTGAAAAAAGTCTCAAAAGTCTTAAAATCTGTGTGTAATTTTAAGGAAAGTCACTACCGAACACCTTTTTCTGCAATTAAGCACATTTTTTGGGGTTTTATTTCATAACATTTAGTTTTTATATGTTTACAACGGTTCAGAACTGTGCTAGCTAAATATATCTAAAATTGTCACTACCGAAACATGTCATCATTGTTTCGGTAGTGACAAAAGGGAACACATAATCCTTCATTTGGGGGAAATGTGGTCGCTACCAAAACCTTACTGTTACTACCAAAAATTTGCTGTTACGACCGAAAAATATTTAGTCAAAAATAAAGTATATTGAATTATTTACTTAATTTATTTAAGATGTTGTGATAGTCAATGTATATTCAAACTAATGAATCCTTAACTTTGAAATCAGTATGAACTTTATGCCTTTCAAAAAAATTTTGAATTAAAAATAGAACAAATCTCATGAACAACACTTGAAATATTGTTACAACTGTAATTTTTATACAAAAAAAACTGTCTTTGAACCAATGTAGAATGGCCCATATCCAAATACATCTATGAAACACATACAATTGAAATGTTCACCAGGTGTGTTTACAGTTTTTTACAGACGCTAGGACACATTTCTCAATACTTAGGTCACTTTTGCAAAACTCTTCACACAGTGAGCACAACAGAAGTCTATGTGGGCTAAACTGAGGGTCAGTTATCATTGTTTTGGCACAAAATGCATTCAGTGACTACATCTGTCAAATTTCATGAATTATTTTCTCACTCAGACACAACAACTGCCAAAAATCTTTGTACGTACAGGACATTTTGCATGTGCTTACATACTGTTTTCAAAACTGTTAAACTTATGTTCAAAACAATAACATAATGCAAAACTGAAGACAGCAAAATTCAACAGCAATATTTTATTGAAACATATTTCAAAATTTAAAAATGCGAGTAGATTAGCATTACTATTGTATCTGAATCATGGTGTGTATACAAATTCTTGTATTTTGGAATTACTTAGTGCAAAAAAATAAAAATAAATAAATGACATAAAATGTTGATGAATTCTGCATCATGTCTGATTCATTCCAGTAACATGTATTGCAGTTATAAACAATATATATTGCAATTACAAACAGAGATGTGTCCTTGTTTTACACAAGAAAACACTGTGTAATGCTACATGTTGTTAGTGTTTTTTAGCTCATTGTTTTGTGGGTGACAAAGTGTGTTTGTCGGCTGTCAACCTTTGCTAGTGTTCTGGAAGAATGAGTTTATTTGAGACCTGAATAAAGTGTTTTGGTAGTTGTAGTGCATTTTGAATGTGAAATGAACTGCTTTGCCAAGCTGAAAGTCGGTTAGGAGAATTGTGTGAAGAGTTTTTCAAAAGTGACCTAAGTATTGAGAAATGTGTCCTAGCGTCTGTAAAAAACTGTAAAACGCTGCTGATGTTGCTCATTGTTTTAGCAGCTGTGGGTAATCAGCTCCCCCTATTGGTAAATCTCTAAAACTGCTTGTTCATGAAGTCTTTATGCAAAGTACTAGTAGAACTAAATACATTTGCTTGCTTATTCAAATCTAAAAGTTTAGAGCTAAACTCTAAAATTTTTTTCATCCTGCAAAACAGACTTAGTGCTTATTCGCCTGGCTTGCGGGTGGTTAGTATATAAGACAGCACTTTATGATGAAATACCCCATTCAAAAGTGCCTTGCTTTTTTGTGAATTCATTCCTAAGTCAAAAGATGGCCATCTGGTGGATGTAAGCTGTCTCACCTGCCACCCAGCACCTGTCTAGCAGCCCCTCCTTTCTCTCTAACACAAAGGACAGAGCGGTCAACCCCACTGCCAGGTAAAATGTGATGCTGAAAAGAGAAAGAAAAGGAGAGATGTTATTGGAAAGAGGTCCATCAAAGGGATAGCTCACCCCAAAAATGAAAGTTCTGTCATTAATTATTCACCCTCATGTCGTTCCAAACCTGTAAGACCTTAGTTCGTCTTCGGAACACAAATTAAGATATTTTTGATGAAATCCGAGAGCTTTCTGACCTTGTACAGACAGCTATAGTACTGACACGCTCAAGACCCATTAAGGTAGTAAGGACATCTTTAATAAAGTCCACGTAACATCAGTGGTTCAACTGTAATATTATGAAGCTACAAGAATACTTTTTGTGCACAAAGAAAAAATAATTACTTTATTTTTTCAGATTTCATCAAAAATATAATTTGTGTTGATGAAAGGTCTTACAGGCTTGGAACAACATGAGGATGAGTAATTCATGACAAAACTTAAATTTTTGGGTGAATTCTCTCTTTAATGTTGTGATTATTGTAATTCCTGGCATACACGTGTATGTATTACATGCGTTTTTACCTCAAAACGGCTCCTGGCGTCACAAATGTTGTGAAATCTGTGTTTTTATTGCCATATATTGGTTCTTCAAACTATGAAACAACATTAAAAACAAGAAATAAGCAGGGTATTTTAAGAATATAAAGAGATAAAGAGTTATAGAAAAGACACAGAGAAAGAATAAAATGAGATAAAAGAGACAAAGACAGGATGAAGTGAAAAAAGACACAGTTACATAAAGAATATTGAGAACAATGACTTATTTAAGCTTTGAAATTCCCCTTAAAACTGATTTAGAACATCAGTGCTCTATACTTACTTTTATAGGGACAGCCACCATGTATGACAAACTCCCCAGCTTTGTCTCGATAAAAGCCTTTTGAAAAATCAGAATAAGACAAGGAAACAAGTTGGTAACACTTTCTATGAAGCCTGTATTTATAATGCATTATAAGGTATTCTTAAGGCATTATAATGAATGCATAATGCTTTATAAAAACCGTATAATATGTGAGAATTCATAAGAAGTTTTAATGTGTTTTTAAGCTTTTAAGAGTATAATTATTTATAACACAATGAACACGTTGTATTCACTTCAGTAACCATGGATTATACTCCTCATAGTTATAACGTACTATAAGTCTCATATCTTGCCATCTTACTTATGTCACTTTACTTAAAGCATACAAAGATCACTTTTAACTAATACTAATAATCATCATCATAATAAAAAAAAAATTTCTCAAAGAGCCATAAGATCAGGTATCAGATCAAACGAATGTGTAATATGATCAGTTTGATTATTTTGATGGTAACCTTTAGACAGCTTTTGATAAGTAACTCAGTAATTATTATTATTAGTGTGCTAACACTCTATTTTGATGGTTCCCCAAAAGACAAAATTAATATAAGAAACTTTGGCAAGCACGTGAACCTTCTACCTAGCCTAACCTTAACCAAAGTCTAAGAAGTTTTAGTTGACATGTAGTTGCAAAGTTGCTTATAGTCAACAGACTTAGGGGATAATCAAAATAAAAAGTAAATGAAAGAAAAAAAAATTATGTAATATGATGATAAAGAAGATTTAATATGGTGTCCATTGTGCGTTATAAATAATCATAATCTTAAAAGTAATAACCTCAAATATGCAAGTATATTGATATAACATATTATGTTTTTTTAAATGCATTATGCATTCATTATAATGCCTTAGAAATACCCTTATAATGTATTACAAAGAGGGGCTTCATAGAAAGTGTTACCAAATAGTTTGTGTTTGAAGGATGTGTTTCAAAACTCACCTCAAAAGCCTCGTGGAGTTTTTTTTGCAGCATTAGGGCAACCTGTCGGTCTAAAATGATGAGTAAAAATGTTATACTGAAATATAGTTTATTAATTACTTAAATGAGAAGTTCACTTCTAGAACAAAAATGTACAGATAATTTACTCATCCAGGATCCCTTGTCATCCAGGATGATTATGTCTTTTTTTCTTCATTCATAAAGAAATTATGTTTTTTGAGGAAAATATTTCAGGATTTCTCCCCATATAGTGGACTTCAATGGTGCCTATGAGTTTGAACTTCCAAAATGCAGTTTCAATGCAGCTTCAAAGTCGAGGAAGAAGGGTCTTGTCTAGCAAATCGATCTGTCATTTTCTAAAAAAAAATTATAATTTCTATATTTTTTAACCTCAAATGCTCGTCTTGTCTAGCTTTGCGTGAAATCTGTGTATTCCGGTTCAAGACAGTTAGGGTAGGTTGAAAAACTCATCTCATTTTCTTCTCCAACATCAATGTCGTCCTATATCGCTGTTTTACCCTTTTTTGTAAAGGACATTTGATCATCTTTCCATGTTCACTTGTAAACACTGGGTCTCACCCAGTGAGGTCTTCTGCAGCGATGTAGGACAATTTTGAAGTTGGAGGACAAAATGAGATGGGAGTTTTTCGATATACCCTAACCACATTGAACCGGAGTACAGAGTTCACGCAGAGTTTGACAAGACAAGCATTTGAGGTTAAAAAGTATATTAATTGTCAATTTGTTGCCTCAGCTGGGATTGGTTAGGGCATTTTGAAGCTGCATTTAAACGGCATTTTGGAAGTTCAAAGTTGCGGGCACCATAGAAGTCCACTATATGGAAAGAAATTCTGAAATGTTTTCCTCAAAAAACATAATATCTTATTTACTCAAGAAAGAAAGACATGCACATGTCGGATGACAAGGGGGTGAGTAAATTATCTGTACATTTTTGTTCTGGAAGTGAACTTCTTTAACTCAAACAGTTTATCTAATCACATAATATGTAATAAAAAATCTAAATTGATTAATTATAAACATGCAGAATACAAGCTACTAATGATCCCAGATTTTTGAATCACACTTTATGTCTAAAGATAAAGGTTATAAAGGCCATAAAGTTATTCAGCTGTTAAAACTTACAATAAAAAGAGAATATGCAGGGCTGCCTCAAGACTTAAATGGCACCCTCTTGTGGCAGCAATATTAGGTCATGTGAGTTCAAAAGCTAAGTAATGTTCATTGGACTAAAAGTGAATAAAGCTTACTGGTCAGATCCAGCCAAACATGTACTGATCCTCCCTCAACCACTTCTCTGGAGACTCTGGGCTGCAGCATCCTGCATAAACACAAAGAAATAAGCATACTTTTAAACATTATGTTACACATTTACCAATTAAAGCTATAACTGTTATATTTAACAAGGGCCAGGTTTAAACCACAAAAAATAAATGTGTAATATATATATAAAAAAAAGCTCCAGTCTGGACAGAGATGCACAAAACATGACTTAGGCACAATAGACAGACTGACACAGGAAGGCAGGACAGACCTGCTTTTCTCCACCTTAAAAACACTGATTCACTCCTGCAGCCTCTCCCAACACTTTCCCCATCAGTCGCTCTGCTACAGCCACTGTCATCTGACACGTCACGTTGTTTACATGAATTCTTGTGTTTTTTAGGCTAAAGGGAAAACACCTCATACAGGTAGATGACTTAATCAGGCCTGATGTTAATGTTAGATGGGAAAACGTTCACAAGCAGTTACTTTTTGCCAATCATAATAGCATGTACTTTTGTTTGTGTGTGTAAACACACAGCACTGGTGTGTGTGCACTGACGCAATCGAGTGTTTCTGACTATTGAGCCAGGTGTTTGTGTGTTATGTGTAAGATATTTGAGTGTGCATGATTTGCTGATGTAAGTAAATCCTTAATAAGTGGGATGGGTCTCAATTTGCATTAAAAATCTGTGACACCTTAAGAAGTAAAATATCACCATGAGTTCAGCATGAGAACAAAAAAGAGAATGGACAAAAATAGATCTACTTTTGGTGTTCACTGGTTAAAGCAGAAGTTGTAAATGAATCACTTTTTTGAACTGGCCAAACAAGTCAAATCATCATTATTTGACAGAACAAACAAGTGTCTTTCTCAAGTTGAGTTTTACAGGATTATGAAACTTAACTGATAGTCTTTGCTTGAAACATTACAAACTTTTTGCGCAATGGAGCTCACCTTTTGGTTAGATAGCTGGTGAAATTCTCTCCAAACTCTATGATGCCCCAGTATTCCCCATTATGGATACCAGCAAAAGCTTCAGAATGAGACAAGCTCACCTGCAGAAAGAAGAAAGGAAACTGTTTTTTATTTTCTTTGAAATAGAAATGAACACTGAAAATAAATGTACAGTTTTCTCTTAACTATTTATAAAGTTGTTTTGGTTCCTCTGATTTGTTGAAGTGAAATCAGGAAAAGAGGAAGTGAGAAAGTAAGAGTCAGTTTGTCTGTAATTTTTATTCTGTTCTGTCTATTCAATGTATTTTTTATTTTTAAATATTAATAAAGAAAAAAAACTACTTTCAACAGAAAAATGTAGTCCTTCATACATAGCATTTTTATTTAGCAAATTTTGTGTTTAAAAACGAATGTGTGTACCTGGTGGACACTCGTGTTGTCGAGGAAGGATAGCAGTGATCTACTATAGGCACTGGGACTGGTTTCATTATTGACCACAGCCACATCTATGCCTTTGGGATCTCCACCAATACACAAGCACATCAGAGAGATCTGAATTACAGGCAACAGGAACTGGAAACAAAGGGACCTGAGTGCAAACCAGAGGAACATCCACAAAACATTGTTTTAAGTTTAAATGCTTTGATTATGTAAAAAAGAAAAATACTTCAGAGTGATTCAAGAAATTCACAGAGTAAGAGATGGTTTATGAGGGACAACAGTTAGATATTTAAGTACATTTAAGAAAGCGGTTATTGCATTTAACTCAATTAAGCCTGCAGTCATCTATTTATTCAGTTTGCTTAATAATCTATAATAATAAAAATGGGTAACACTTTATTTTGATGGTCACTTTTGAAAATTCTATTGACAATAAGTAACGTTTGACATATGTTAACTAACTCTCATTAGAGTATGAGTAGACTGTCTACTTTACATCTGCTAAATTTTTATTGTGATGGTCACCCCAGACAATTCTGACATTTTTCTTTTTATAAAGTAAGAATGACAAATATAGTCGCAATTGCAAGTTATTAAAACAGAATTGTGAGATATAAACTGGAAATTCTAAAAAAATGAAGTCAGAATTGTGTGATATAAAGTCGTAATTGCGAGTTATAAAGTCAGAAATACAAGAAATAAATACAACTGACAATTCAAATTTTCTTTTAATTCTGACTTTAAGGTAAGATAATAATTTGTATTTATTTCTGACTTTATAACTCACAATTACGACTTTATATCACACAATCCTGACTTCATTTTTTTAGAATTTCCAGTTTATATCTCACAATTCTGTTTTAATAACTTGCAATTGCGACTATATTTGTCATTCTTACTTTATAAAAAGAAAAATGTCAGAATTGCAAGTTTGTATCATGTAATTCTGAAAAGAAAAAGAATTGTGAGATGTAAACTCAAAGTCATAATTGTGAAATAAGAAAAAAGGTAATTGCAAGTTATAAAGTCAGAATTGAAAGACATAAACTCACAATTTTGAGAAATAAAGTTGCAATCGTGAGTTTACATCTCACAATTCTTTTTTTAGAATTATGTGATACAAACTTGCAATTTTGACTTTCTTCTCAGAATTGTGAGATAAAGTCACAATTGCGAGTTTTAAAGTCAGAATTGCAAGACATAAACTTAGATAAAATGAGAAACATAAACATAAACTGAGAAATAGAGTTGCAACTGCGAGTTAAGACAGAATTGTGAGATATAAACTGGCAATACTACAAAAATTAAGTCAGAATAGTGTGATATAAACTCGCAATTGCAAGTTATAAAGTCAGAATTGAAAGACATAAACTCACAATTCTGAGAAATTAAAACTGTTATTAAAACAGTTAATTATAAAAATGTATATTTAACAATTCTGAGAAACAAGTTTGTGGTATTGTTGGATAAAAATTCACAATAACCTTTTTAAAAAATTGATCTAGCAGCGGAAACAAGATTTCATACAAATTTGCTGTCAAGCACTATTAAGTACCTTTCTGTTATTTAATGCTAAGGTAATCATTTTTTTAAATTCTGACTTTAAGGTAAGATAATAATTTGTATTTATTTCTGACTTTATAACTCACAATTGAGAGTTTATATCTCACAATTCTGACAAAAAAAGAATTGTGAGATGTAAACTAAAAAAAACATAATTGTGAAAAAAATAAGGTTATTTGCAACTGTTTATCTCACAACTATGACTTTTTTCTCGCAATTGCAAGTTTACAACTCACGATTCTTTTTTCTTAGAATTATGTGATATAAACTTGCAATTCTGACTTTCTTCTCAGAATTGTGTGATATAAACTCGCAATTGCGAGTTATAAAGTCATAATTCCAGGACATAAACTGACAATTCAGACAAATATAAAAAATTGGACTTCAAAACTCGCAATTGTGAGTTTATATAAAACAATTCTGAGAAAAAAAGTCAGAATTCGAAGAAAAAAAAATCTGTTTATATCACGCAATTCTGACTTCATAACTAGCAATTGCCAGTTTATATTTCACAATTCTGAAAAAAATAAAAAATAAATAATCACACAAAAAAAATCATAATTGTGAGATAAAAATTTACAATAACCTTTTTAAAAAGGTTAATCTAGTGGTGGAAACGCTAGTTACGTATGTAACTGTGGTTCTGTGAATTCCGGATGACCGCCAGAGGCGGTGCTTAGCACTAGTGGATAATCGCTGCGCCAGCTAGATAGGTCGAGAAGAAATACCAACAAAGTCATGTAATGACGTAGACCGAGATGCAAGGATATAAACCACCGCAGCTCGGCACCCAGCCTCGGAATGCTTTCTCGCGCATTCCGAATGACGAAAGACTCTGGCGGTCATCCGGAATTCACAGAACCACAGTTACATACGTAACTAGCGTTCTGTTTCATTCCTCCTGACCGCCAGAGGCGGTGCTTAGCACTAGTGGATGACACGTACCAACACAGTCATGAGGAATGCCACCCACCTGCATCAAAGATGCTCCAGAAGGACTGCAGAACTCACATCATGGGAAGCAGCCACGTTGACCTTGTAGAATCGTGCAAACGTACATGGAGAGGACCAGGTAGCAGCTGCACAGACCTCCGCCAAGGAAATTCCGCGTAAAGTGGCCCAAGATGAAGAGACAGCCCTAGTAGAGTGACAAGTAACACCCGCTGGTAAAGGTTGGTTAGAATGGCTATACGCTAACTTTATCACCTCGACAATCCAGCGTGCTAGCCTTTGCTTAGACAAAGGAGCGCCTTTGCGTACCTCACCATAACAGACAAATAACTGATCTGTTCGTCTGAAAGAAGCAGAAGACTTCACATAGGCCCTCAAAGCCCGTACAGGACACAGCAGATGAGACCTCCCACCACCTGCATCGGAGGGAGAATGAGCAGATTGAAATGCAGCCAGATGAATAGACTGGTTTACAAATTGAGGTGACAAGACCTTAGGAAGGAAGGCTGGATTAGGCCTAAGAATGACCCCAGAATCCTCTGGTAACCAGCGTAAGCATGACTGACTCACTGACAGGGCATGAAGCTCACCAACATGTTTAGCAGAAGCAATGGCTAACAGAAAAGACACTTTCAAGGACAGAAACTTAATATCCACAACCTCCAATGGTTCAAACTGTGGTGTACAAAGAAACTCTAGAACAAGCGGCAAGTCCCAAACAGGGAAGGGAGTAGAACGAACAGGCTTTAAACGCCTTGCTCCCTTCAGAAAACTACATACAAGGTTGTGAGACCCCAAGGATGCACCATCGACCGGGGTATGATAAGTAGAGATGGCAGCAACATAAACTTTTATGGTAGAAGCCGCCTTGTTGTCATCCAAGAGATGCTGTAAAAAACTCAATACTTTTGGCACAGAACAATGAACTGGGTCAAGTCCTTGATCCCCACACCAAGATGAAAAAATCCTCCAACGAGCCGCATAAAGCTGTCGTGTTGAAGGAGCCCTAGCGTTACCAATAGTGTTCAAAACTGCTGGCTCACAATCAGTTAAGTGAGAAGTGGACCCACTGGCCAAACCCAAAGCTGAAGACGAGCAGGATCTGGGTGCCAAACACGGCCGTTCAGCTGAGAAAGGAGGTCGTGTCTGATGGGAAGCTGCCACGGTTCGCCCTGTAGCAGACTCAGAAGAAGAGGAAACCACGGCCTTGCTGGCCAACGAGGTGCCACTAAAAGCACCCTGTGATTGGACAGGAGTACTCTGTGTAGGGTCTCCCATAAAAGTGGAAAAGGAGGGAATGCGTACAATAGGCAGTTCGGCCATTCGTGAGCCAACGCATCCTGTCCCAACGGGCTGGATGCCTCCGTCCTCGCAAACCACCAACGGCAATGCGTGGTTAGCTCCGAGGCAAACAGATCGACCTCTGCCTTGCCGAACCGTTGCCAAATCAGCTGCACCACATCCGGGTGAAGCCTCCATTCGCCCGGAAGTAGCAGATCCCTGGACAGAGCATCCGCCACTTGATTGTCCGAGCCTGGAAGATAAACCGCTTTTAATGAAGCCAGTCGGCCTTGAGACCATTTGAGAATCTTGCGAGTTAGTTGTAAGGACGCAAGAGACCGGGTGCCGCCCTGGTGATTCAAATGAAAGACTGTGGACGTGTTGTCGGACCGGACAAGTACATGGCGGCCTAACAGATTTGGCAAAAAGTGTTGTAGCGCTAGATACACTGCCTTCAGCTCTAGAACATTGATATGTTCGAAAGCCTCCTTTGTTGACCAGTGGCCACCGATCCCCCTCTGGTTCCATGTTGCCCCCCATCCTGTTGCCCCCCCCATCGGTTGTGATCACTTCCCGACGAGAAGGTACCACTCCTAGTGACACTCCAGCCCTCAGAAATGTCACCCGTCTCCAGGGTTTCAGTGCTCTGACACAAGCGGAAGAAACAACAATCATGCGACGGCGATGCCTTGTTGAGTCTAGCCTCAAGCTGTTGCTCCACCTCTGAAGAGGCCTGAGGTGAAGTAACCCTAAGGGAATCACGGATGTGGCGGCCGCTAACATCCCCATCAGTTGTAAAAGAACCCCATAAGGTATCCTTGCCCTCAGACGGAAACGAGTCAACAACTGAAGAATACTGACGGTCCGAGCGTGAGACAGTGTGGCAGACATTGTGACAGAATTGAGTGTTATTCCTATAAAGGTTATGGTCTGCTCTGGGACCAAATGACTTTTTTTCTCGTTCACAGTAAGGCCTAGCTTCTGCATATGCTCCAGAACAATCCTGGTACCGCGTAGAGCATGCAATCTCGTTGGGGCGCAGAGTAGCCAATCGTCCAAGTAAGGCAGAATCCTCATGCCCTTGGACCAAAGAGGAGATAGAGCTGCACTCACACACCTCGTAAAAACACGAGGAGCAAGAGACAGACCGAATGGCAGGACTCGGAACTGATAGACTTGACCCAGAAAACTGAATCTTAGGAACTTCCTGTGGTGGGGAGCAATAGGAACATGGAAGTAAGCATCCCTCAAGTCCACACTTACAAACCAGTCTCCTTTCATCACAGACCGAAGAACGTCGACTGTGTGTAACATCCGAAAATGAAGACCCTTTAGGAACACATTGAGGCGTCGAAGATCCAGAATTGGTCGGAACCTGCCATCCTTTTTTGGAACAAGGAAGTACGTTGAGTAAAAACCGTCCCTCTGTCTGAGAGGGGGAACTTTCTCTATGGCTTCTTTCAACAACAGCGAACGAATTTCCATGGAAAGGGCCATTGAACTGGTTACATCTTTGACGACTGTCGGAAGAATTCCTGAAAACTTTGGAGGCCGGCGTCGGAACTGCAATGTGTATCCCCTGTTCAGAGTCGTCAGAACCCAGGGGTCGGATGTTGATGTTTCCCAGTAATGTAGATGTTGTGCAGTGAAACGACCGACTGCCAGCCCCGAAACTTCAGGGTTTCTGGTTTCTGCCCTTTGAACCTGTGGGGGGACGATGACGTGGCCCCCCTTGATTGTGACGGGGAAAAGGACGACGTGACTGAGCCTCTTCGGTCACTCTGTGTCGCTGTGACGTCTGAAGTTGAGGACCACCATGATGACGCATCCGCTGCTCTAAGTTTGAGTAGCGTGGGTGAGCTGGCATCAATGGCGTCCTAAAAGAAGGAGCCCGTGGGGCCTGGGTTAACTGACGGGTGGCCTCTGACAACTTCATTCTCTTTTCTAATAGTTCAGAAACATTGGAGCCAAAAAGATGTCCCGGCACAATTGGAAGTTCCCTCAGCGTCTTCTTACAATCTTCAGACAACCTTGCCTGAGCGAGCCATACCTGGCGTCGGGCCGTTAGAAGGGTTGCCGAAAGCGTCCCAAGTTCACGCGTCACATGACCTATAGTCAATAGGGCAGTCTGTAAGAACTGAGACACAGAGGGGTCAACATTCACTGACTCTAATGTGGTGTTACAGGCAAGCAGCAGCTGGCAAACAGTATTTTCTGCCCGAGTTATGTAAGCTACAGACTCGTATGCTCTTTTCAATAACGTGTCAGTACGATTACATTGGGCGCTTGGGCAGCGGACATTGCCTCGAAGCGCTTCATCTGGTGATACCACCAAAGCTGCCACCGGCTGTTCAATTTCAGGTGCCCGACCAACTCCAATAGAGTCAGCCTCAGCCATTGATGCAAGAGTGTGGGCTGTCTTTGACCTCCTCTTAGGCACATTGGAGCCTGTTAACGCATTGGAGAATTCAGTCACAAAGTCCTTGCATGGGGGCATAGCAAATGTATTATCAGCATTTTGCTTGAAGAACACATTAGTTTGAGCAGGCTGAACACAGTTATCAAGACCCAAACGAGCCACTGCCATCTGCAGAATCGAAAGAATGTCATCAGGAGAAGACTGGTCTGCACTAGATGAATGTACAGACCCACCGCTTGAACCACCAGCAGCAGAAAGGCCGGAAAGAACATCATGTGGGGGGGCAGACTGTATGGCAGGTTCCACCAATGCTTCATCAAGGAAATGTGAATTAGATGCGCTCATGGATAGAACGTCTAAATCGACAGTATCTGGTGGTTGGAAATCAAACTCGTTCATTGAAGCGTCCTCGATAGGCGCGGCTGACACCGGGGGTTGTAATGACTGAAGAAGACGTTTCAACTCTGTCATCTCTGAAGAGAGAGTAGCAACAGTCTTTGACAGCGAAGTTTCCGTCTGCGGTGAAGATTTCTTTTTAGTCGGCGGTGCACCAGCAGCCGCTGATGCGCGACGTTTTTGAGCACGCCGAGGCGCTGAATGCGACTGTGCAAGGCTAGCAGACGAGTTAGGATCTAGCTCTGCAAGACGAAGCTGTCTTTCTGATAGCGGCAGCATAGCACAATTCAAACACGGGTCAGTCAATGCTTCTTTCAGATGCTGAATCCCCAAGCACGATGCGCAACGATCGTGTCCGTCATCGGGAAGTAGTATGTTTGGGCACAGTTTGCAGCTCGGTGGAGAGCTGGCGATATGAGAGCTGTGAGCCATGACTTAGTCAAAAACAGGTCCTCGGTAGCACCGTAGGAACTCAAAACTGATCAAATACACGCACAGGAGATCAGGCCTTGATAATATCTTCGGATAGAACCGAAAGATTAAGTGAGAGGAATCAAACTTGAATATCAGAGCTGCCTTCGGATAGAACCGCGGGGCAAATGAAGCTTGTATGACGACAAATATGCGACAATTCAAATATATATAGGTCAGCGGGAAAACGCTAACTAAGTGCGGTCGAAACCAGCCACCGGATAGTACCGTGAAGCACAGGGTATCGCCGACACCACAATCAAATGTAAATGTATACTCACGTAAATGAAGAAAAAAGGATCCGTAATATCCGATGATAGTGCAGAACGCGCTGTCACAGCTAAGGAGGGCGAGTCCTCGCAACTCAGGTAAGCTGCACAGAACAGCGCTAATCAACAACCTATCATAAGCGAGAAAGCGAAAGAGGCTGGGTGCCGAGCTGCGGTGGTTTATATCCTTGCATCTCGGTCTACGTCATTACATGACTTTGTTGGTATTTCTTCTCGACCTATCTAGCTGGCGCAGCGATTATCCACTAGTGCTAAGCACCGCCTCTGGCGGTCAGGAGGAATGAAACAGAACAGGCTTCCATACAAATTTGCTGTCACAGCACCATTAACAAGCTTTTTGTTATTTAATGCTAAGGTAAACATAACACAAAGTATACTGTTATAACTTTATGTTACATTTTTTATCAATATAAAATGAATTACTTGAAAATGCATCATCACAGTCTGTCCAAAGAGTCCATAAATACTTTAATTAGGACATCATTACCCCGGCATTCTCCTCATTCGAACCATCGTCTTGATCATCAGCGCTGCAATGTTACGCCATTTTGGTATGACGTGTCTGGCTCGCACTTTCCAGTCCGCTACGGAGACACAAGATCATTTCAAACGACAGGCATTTCTCTCTTTTTAATTTTAGTTTAACTTTAGCATGTAATATTTAAGACCAAGTGAATTTTTCCCTCTTTGTTATACCCTTATGTTTAGTTATGTCCTCTGGTGTGCTCTTTCTTAGTATGGGCTCTCTGCTCTCATCTCTCATACTGTCTGGAGATGGGCTGCTGTCCAGCACATGGCCCTGAGGACTCTGTTTGGAGCCCATCTGATCAGAGTCCTCACAAAGTTGCAAGAACGCACTCTCTAGAGTCTAATGCACACACACAGATGCATTTGAAAGGTTAACCAAATCATTTTGCATGTGCAGTATGTGCATATGAGATGTGTGTGTTTACTTACTGCTGCATTGTGTTGCTTCATAACAGCATCTGGGGGACCTTCAGCTAACAATCGACCATTCCTCATCAAACCCACCTAAAGAGAAAGAAAAACAAAAAGGTTTTATTGGTCATATGTTGCTCTTTTATAGATCTTTTAGAAGACTTAATGGTATAATAGCTTAAAGAAATAGTTCATCCGAAAATGAAAATGTTCTCATCCTCAGGCCATCCAAGATGTAAATGAGTTTGGTTCTTCATCGAAATAGATTTGGATAAATTTTGCATTACATCACTTGCTCAGCAGTGGATGGGTGCTGTCAGAATAAGAGTTCAAACAGCTGATAAAAAAGAAAATCACAATAATCCACAAGTAATCTCTGTTTCAACTTTCATTTCGACGGCACCCATTCACAGCAGAAGATCCACTATGAAGCAAGTGACGTAATGCTACATCTCTCCATATCTGTTTTTTGATAAAGAAAAAAACTCCTTTACATCTTTGATGGCCTGAGGGTGAGTAAACCTTCTGCTAATTTTCATTTTTGGGTGAGGTATTAAAGTTATTCATAAAATAATCTAAGATGATTCACTTTCAATCACCTTAAAGCATGAGCAGAGCTATAAGTTAATGCGCACAGCATGGCTCTCATAATTTAATTTTGTAAGAATTTGGTGAGAAATATGTGAGTTCGTTTTCAGATCTCTGACTTGGCAAACCTGAGCAACAGTTTGTAACACTCTTTTGAAACTCCAAAGAAATCTGAGTAGCTGAAAACTAAAGCAAAAGTAAGATTTAGAGAAACATCTGAGCTCTTATTACCTATAGGTAGAAAATGAGAGAGACAGGATTCTTGACAGAAACGGGCGAGTGGTATTGTTGTTTAAGGAATACTTCTCATGTTTAGAAATTCACGTCACTGTTCTGCGTCGGTGAGGGTACTGTAATAAGCATGTTGTTATTGTGTCTTAGGTTTTGCTCTTTGTCGTTTGTGTATGTGACTCAAGAGTAATAACTCAACAGGATGTAGCAACTGTCTGGTTGACGCTATGCAGTCACACAAAATTATGTGCCACTCTAAACACATCAGATGTCATGGCCTCAAGACAAACTGGTAAAACAACACTTTGAAGAGAAATAAAATTGAACAATAGAGTCAGGTGATTTAATCATTCCTGATTCTACTCCAGGAATATACTGTCTGATGTCCACCAGTGCTTTTTTTGACGCAATAAGCAGTAATACACCATAATTATTGCATGCAATACTGTAGGTCTTAATACAGTCAAATAGTCAAAATACACTAACCAGCATTTGGTGTAAAGAATATGTCTGCTAATTCAAATATAAAAGCTCACCTGTACATTTTTGCCAAATGCTAGTTTTAAGGTTATGTAATAGGCCTCAGTACAAAGAACAGTTGGCAAATGAGTCAAAACTATAATAAGGGATTACAGTAACAAATCTGTATGAGTAATGAGTAGAGTGTTCATCTGTTTAAGAAACACACAACAGAAATCTAAGAATGACCTGAGTGGGAGTGAATTCTGGTACAGGTTTGTGGTCATTTCGGGAAGGTATCTTACCGTATTGGCTTGTCTGGCTTCCTCAATGTAATGCGTTGTAATAATGACGGAAACCTGTCCTCCTCTTACAATTTCTACCAGGTGCTGCCATATCCTGTAGACGCAGAGAGATTGTTACATTAGTTTTTTTTAAAGGGAACTTTGTCTTTATGAGATTTACACATTTGTGTTTGGCTGATGCTTTTATCCAAAGCAACCAACCTTTAATGCATATACTTTTTATTAGCACAAACATTCCCTGGGAATCAAACCTATGAATCCAAAGGCAAATGATAACACAAACTGTTACAAAGTTGACAGTGTCAGAACAGAGAGGGAGAGAAACGTAATCAGGAAATAATACAGATGAGATTTGAACCAATACTCCTGTGAGAACAATATATCATGAACATATATGTTATAAAAATGCAATGCTTTACACTACCATTCAAATGTTTGGGATCAGTAAGATTTAAAACAAAAATAAATAAATAAGGCTTTTATTCAGCAAGGACTTAAATTAATGAAAAGTGACAGTAAAGACGTTTATAATATTACAAAATATTTCTATTTCAAATAAATGCTGTTCTTTTAAAATTTCAATTGATCAAAGAATTTAGAAAAATATATCATAAATAAAAATAAATCGGCATATTAGAATGATTTCTGAAGGATCATGTGACACTGAAGACTGGAGTAATGCCTACTTAAAATTGAGCTTCACCTTTAGGAGTAAATTATATTTTAAAACATATTAAAATAGACAATTATTTAAAACTGTAATATTTCACACTATTTCTGTTTTTACTTTATTTTTGATAAATAAATGTGGCCTTGTGAGCATGACAGACTAAATCTTACTGACCCCAGTAGTGTGTAAGTGGTAAATTCACACTCTCAGCATAGTACACAATGCATAGGTTGGCATCTTACAAAGCAAAGCACCCCAAAATGGTTGAAGGCTTAGACAAGCTTGGCGCATAGTCTGCTGTGTAAGAGGATTTCAGCAGAGTTCAACAGGTTCTGACTGAAGCCTATGTAAACTTATAAAAATGAATTAATTTATCCTAAAAACTAAAAATAGAGATACAGAAAAGATTAAAAGCATGTTTCTTTGGATGTTAGCTTTTCTAAACAAAAGTAATAAAGCCACCACTATTCGAGAGCTGTGATTACAAATAATAAAAGTTTTAACTTTTTATCACTGCATCTTTGTTCTGCTCAAAAATTGCTGCATCATATGCAAAAATGTGACACGGTGCTGCTCCTTTTATTCATAAACTACTCAAGAATAAATGAAGACTGTCACTGAGAATTTACAGCATAAAGCTTCTTTTCTTGAAAAGTTAATGAGTTGGAATCTTGAGCCTATAGAACACACTGGATAATCCTCAGCAAGCCACATACTCAGGATGCACTCGCATAGAAACATCAAACAAAGGCATGCAAAAGAGTCCCCTGGGATTTGTTTGCCCATTATGCATTGTGAAAGATCTTCATACTACAAATCCACCAAAGCAAGTCTTTGAAAAGGCTACTTGAATAAACATAAATTTTCATAAACGAACAAGCAAATAAGTTAATAAAATGAACTTTAGGGTGTGAAGGTTTAGGTTTCAGCCTGCTGTGAAACACAAGATACTAGGAAAGCCTTTAACGTAAAAGGAAAGTTACTGCACAGTTAGGAATGTAAGCTAAAATGTTAAATTGAGATGTCTGAGACAGTGAGACAGAGAGAGAAATAGAAAGGAGTGGTGCAGGGAAAAAACCTCATGCTTTTAGAATGCAGAACAAGGGTCATCCACAAACACGTATATGGGAGAGACAGACTGGTAGGGCTGGTGGTAGTACGAGTATATTAGAGGGTTAGTAAATGTGATGGAAAGAGGTTGCGGAAGGTAAAGATAGATGGATGCTGGAGATAGAGGTACAGTATGTTGTGCATACTTGGCTCGCAGAACAGGGTCCACTCCTACAGTGGGCTCATCCAGGATCAGAAGTTGTGGATTCTGTAGCAGAGCAGCTCCAAGTGAGACACGCCGCCGCTGGCCTCCACTGTACAAAGCGAATAAAAATGTAAGTAAACAATCAGTGATCAACTTTCATCAAAAAAAAATTATTTAATGAGGGAGTTTAATTTATTTTTTTTATATGCACAAAAATGCTTCATATTGCAAATTTAGCAGCCAACTATTACAACTATTATGTTGGGCTGGTTGTTTGATAATGAGTGGTTTAGTGTCGCAACATTTGTGGAGAAAGCTTGGATTTTAAGGCAAAGAACGCTCTATCCCAAGATGTAATGATATTGTTTATAATGGTATATGGTCATCTTCTTATTTGAAATGTCAGTGTCTTATAAGCCCATGTGGGCTGGGCACAAATCTTGTGTATGACACTTAAATAAAATGAAATGAATGAAAAATGAATTACACTAAAAAGCAAAAACTGGAGAATCACATGGTATCTCAAGACCTACCACCCAACTTAACTAACCCAACCTGTCAAGGAGAAATTGCCTTTAACAAACTAGTGTGATCTCTAAGACTTTCAGGACCATTGTTTAACTTGCCATTGTCTTATTTTTCAGATGGATGAGCCCTGCCTAGAGCCAACTTACCACTGTAAAAACAAAACCAGACAGACTACATCTAGAGGACTACAGGACACTAGATGCCTTTCTGCACAGAAATAAAAGTCTCATGCTTCACATTCCTTGTCCTTAGTGAAAGACAATCTCTTCTGTGTAAAAAGGCACTTTGTTTTATTATAAAATAATAATACTTCATTATAATTGCTATCTTTTAGATGACTTTAGCTGTCCATATAAAATCCACTGTGGTCACATGACCCCTAGAAGGCCCCTATAGAGGAAGCATGAGAACTTTCAGAACAGAGCGGCCAGATAAACGGACACAGGTTTTTCCTAAATGTTTTGAATGCATGATGTCATTAGGCAAGCTCTGATGGGAATGCTGCTGTCAGAAGAGTCAACAAAGAAAACTGGGTCACACATGATGCCTTGTTTTCTGTCACCATTTATTTGGCCTCAATTCATTTCAAAGCCATTTGTTCCAAACCCCCCAAATACAATTTCCTTTATTCTGTGAAACACAAAACTTAAATTTCAGTCTGTTTCTCACGAATACTGTAGCAATTGTAACACTTCGGAATAGTCATAAATGAAGACTTTGAAAATAATCACTGCAATGATCATTTTAAAAAAACATGAATGAAATGAGAAGTCATTCTACCTGAGATTTCTCACGAGGCTGTTTTTCTGTGGCAGGTCTAGGAAGTCAACAAGGAAGTTCATCCTGGCTTCTGTTTCTTTAGACGAAAGGCCATGAATTCGACCATAAAACCATAGTGTGTTGCTGATAGTAAACTCATTGTACAGAGCTATGTCCTGAAGGCAGAAACCATGAATAGAGAAAGAGGAAAAATATATGAAACTCAAGAGGATCCACTAAATGGAATAATCATAGACTAGGTTTGTGTGTAAACATCAGTCTCTACTAATCTCTCACCTGTGGCATGTATCCCACCATTCTTCCTGGCACTTCATGTCCTGGGAATGCAGGTGGCTTCCCCAGCACTGTTATATGACCATGTGAGATCTTTAGAGTTCCCACAATGCATTTTAACAACGTAGTCTTCCCACAGCCACTTGGCCCCAGCAGCCCATAACTAAGGACCAGAAACAAACATAATCAAAGATCCTGTCAATCCTCCATCGCACATCTAGTACAATAAGTAAGTACTCACATACAAGAGGTTTACATATAGTTCAAAGAGAATAGTTGAATTTATAAAAATGACTCCATTCAAAAGTTTACATACACTTGATTCTTAATACTGTGTTGTTACCTGAATGATCCACAGCTGTGCTTTTTGTTGTTGTTGTTGTTTTTAGCGATTGTTGTTCAAGATGTTTGTCCTGAACAGTTAAACTACCCGCCGTTCTTCAGAAAAATCCTTCAGGTCCCACAAATTATTTGGTTTTTTAGCAATTTTGTGTATTTGAACCCTTTTCAACAATGACTGTATGATTTTGAGATTTATCTTTTTACACTGAGGACAACTGAGGGACTCGTTGTAAAATAATAATTTCAGATTGAATTTGAAAATCAGGTTAAATTTAAACAATTTTTTCTTCTGGGAAACAAGTATCTTCTGTAGCTTCTGAAGGGGAAGTACTGAATGAAAAAAATATGATCTTATAGCAAAATAGGATTCTGTTCAAAAGTTTACACCCCTGGCTCTTTATGCATCGTGTTCCCTTTTAAAGCATCAGTGAGCGTTTGAACCTTCTGTAATAGTTGCATATGAGAAAACCGAAAATTTGACCTGAATTTTTTTCTGAAGAACAGCAAGAAGTTTAACTGTTCAGAAAAACAAAGAGACTCATGAACAACTATCACTAAACAAACAAAAAAAAATAACACAGTTGTGGATCATTTAGGTAACAACACAGTATTAAGAATCAAGTGTATGTAAACTTTTGAATGGGGTTACTTTTATAAATTCAACTATTATTTTCTTTTGTGGACTATATGTAAATGTCTTTTATGTGAAATATGTTATTCAGGTCAGTACTAATTAAAAAAAATAATGTGCATTTTGTATGATCCTTCTTATTTTGGTAAAATATTTTAACATATTGCAGATTCTGCAAGGTGTATGTGAACTTTTGACTTCAACTGTATAATGTCACAATATTTCTTTTCAAACTAAATGCTGTTCTTTTTAACTTTATTTTCAAAGAAGCCTGGAAAACAGTATCACAGTTTTCACAAAAAGCAATTCTTGAGCACCAAATCAAAATATTAGAATGATTTCTTTATCGGAAGTATTGAAAGACTGGAGTAATGACTACTTAAAATTTGAATGATTCATTTTAAATATGTTAAAATAAAATTAAAACAGTTATTTTGTAGTATTACTGTTTTTAAGTATTTTTGATCAAATAAATGCAGCCTTGGTGAGCACAAGAGACACATTTTTAAAAACATGTTACAGACTCCAAACTAATGTGTAAAGTTCTTAACAAGAAACTAAAATGCAGACAAAAATGATCAAAAGACATGTGGGTGACTCAGATGTTTGTAAGAGGAATTAGAAACAGGAAGTGAGAAAGGTTAAACTAACACACAGAAATCAAGCTGAGAACAGCAAAAAAGCTACTAAAAGTTTCAATACACTCATTATTAAAATAAGACTGCAGTTATGCAATTAAAAGTAGCTCAAAACTCTTTTCTTTTTCTAAAATCTTATTCCAACTACTGTCGGGAAAGATCAGTCACAATGCTTTGAAACTTTCGGGAAAGTTGCAGTCTCAAACATAATCCACTTCTGCATAGCCAGCCAGCTAAATATATGTTACTGAAGCTAAACATTTTTTAGAAAAAGGAAACAAACACTTCCACAATATTTCAAAAGCTCACTCTGATCAAATTTATCAGCACTGTAGATCATAAACATGTGATAAGGGGTGATAGTCATACCTGAGGTGATATAAAAGTCAGTGAATTGTGATATACACTACCAGTCTTTTGTGATATACACTACCACAAGTTTTTAAACAGTAAGATAAAAAATGTTTCTTAAACAGCAAATCAGCATACTGGAATGATTTCTGAAGGATCATGTGACACTGAAGACTGGAGTAATTATGCTGAAAATGTAGCTTTGATAAATTAAATTTAATTAAATCAAATTAAATACATTTTAAAACATTCAAATAGAAAACGACTAGTTTAAATAGTAAAAATATTTCAAAATTGTACTGTTTTGCTGTACTTTGGATCAAATAAATGTAGGCTTGGTGAGCAGAAGAGACATTAAAAAAAACTTTTGATTGGTAGTGTACATAGAAAATAAAAGGAAATTCGAGCTGCCACTGCAGTAGCATCACAATATTACATTCACAGGTCAAAGGTCAGTAGTTAGATTCCTCAGTATGGAGTTTTTTTGAGGTTTGTTGTGCTACTAGTGCAAAACATCTAAGGGATGAGGCGGGGAAGATATATGCATACATGTACGTGACATGTCACATGAACATAAGGTCAGCATTGGGCATGTTTTCTTGCTTAAAGTGAGCACTGAAGATTGGTGTAACCTGATAACGTATTCAAAAACACATTTAGAAAGCCAAAATTGTGGACTCACATTTGCCCCTGAGGCACCGTCAGGTTGAGATTGTTGAGGACTTTAAGTTTCCCATATGAACGACACACATCACGACAGTGGATTGCAGCGCTGCAACTCCCAACCTCCAAGTCAGTCTTCATGGTACCACTTTCCAAGCGCTACATATGAGGATATTAAAATCAGCTTAATATAAATATTTGACCAAATTAAAAAAATAATACACGCATCCAAATCTTAATAAAAATCTAAAGAAACAAAAATTAAACAGGAGAACGTTACATTTTTAACAAGCAAATCCCACATACTGAAAAGCATTAAAGGAAATGTCTTTGTTGTGTTGTCTGTAACAACATCACACACTCCATGACTTTCATTGTTAACGCGAAACAAAATATAATGTTTCATTTGTGATCCTTACATTGGTTTCTTAGCAACAGCTCAGAATCTGTAACTGAGGATCCCCTTTACCGATAGAGCAAACTGGGCCATCAGAAGTGTAATCTGTAATCTCTTCTTCTTTTCACAGAATCTCTCACTCTCAGTCAGTCTCTGCACACTTAATCCCAAATGTTTTATCATAAAACACACACACAAACACTATTAAGATCTCTAATGCTTACGTTAAGGCTGTGTTGGAGAAAGGAAGACTGATGAAGATTTGAGGATATCTGATTAGTAGTCAGTGTTAATTAGTGTTTTATTATCATCATAAAATTATTTAAAAATACATCAAGAAATGCATTTTTAAAAAGAATTATTTGAATACACACTACCAGCAAAAACAGTACAATTTTGCAATATTTTTACTATTTAAAATAACTGTTTTCTAGTCGAATATATTTCAAAATGTGATTTATTCATGTGATCAAAGGTAAATTTTAAGCATCATTACTCTTTAGTGTCACATGATCCTTCAGAAATCATTCTAATAGTCTGATTTGATGTTCAAGAATAAAAGTTTAAAAAGAATAAAAAAAATTTAGAATAAAAAATATAAAGTAGAACACATTAATTTATATAGTCGAAGAATGTATAACGAAAAAAAAAAACCCCAATAAATTCCAAGAATGAATTTCTAATAATATTCTGGACACACAGATGGACCGCACTCAGCGATTTAAGGTGCTGATGAGATAAAAAAAAAAACCTGTCTATACACGAACCGGTCGGATGGAGACAACGTGGAAATCAGCTGACAATATTGTTACAACAAAGCAATTTTGAGCAGCTGAACTGGTTTGGTTTTCAATTTCTTCATTGTTTTGGACGAAGCACCTCCCTCTGTCACAGCACCTGACAGGAGCTTCAGGAGTTGTTTGGGTCCTTCAGACAAACTTTGCAACTACTCGTCTATTTACATGCAAACATCATTTCTTTAATTACGTTTTAACGAATAAATTCCTTTTTAAAGATAAATTATAACAGATTACAAAGTAGAAGATACTATAAAATGAATCATTCAAGTTAAAATTACATACTGTAGTTTAAACGGTTAAGACCTACCTACACAAACTTTAGAAAGAAAAATAGATTTCATACCAAGGCGGCTTTACAGTCCTTGAAGAAAATCACATCAATTAAATGAACAGTCCAGCTGTCCGGTTGTGAAACCCTCTTTTCTGTCGCAGCGTTATTTCATGACAGGTGCAGCGATGCGCATCGTTTATAACCGCCGGCCACAGGCTGACAGAAGCTGCGTGTGTTATTTGTCTTTTCTAGTAGTTACCGACAAACCCCGCCTCCTGAGCGGCCTGCCTCACCTCTCTAACCAATCGGTTTCCGAGAAGCTATGCAGACGTAGTCTGTGGTTGGGCAGTTGAGAAGTCGCTCAAATGCTAATTCGCTCAAATCACAATCATAGCACAAAAGTGGTACGGCAAAGGGCAGGAGTTGTCTAGACACAGGTGGCGAAAATAACAATGTCTGCAAGCTGCATTTCTACAGACACATGCAACAAACACCCTAAAGAAAGAAATCCCTCAATGATAACAACTTACAAACAACAGAATTTGCCTAGTTTAAGCGGTTTGTTGAAATCGTTCGCTGCTTCTTAGTGATGGAGAGTCTGATTCATTTTCGCGAATCGGTTCTTTTGAACAACTCGTTTTAAATAACTGACTCAAAACACGATTCAGAAATTATATATAGAAATTATTACGTCCTGTCGTAATTACGCCATCGTGTGGCAAATTTACACGCCTTTAAGAGTCCCAATAGGCACAAATAGCTGTTAATTACTTATTAATTGTGAATAAAGCAATATTAAAATTGATTTACCTCTTGGTGGAAGCATTTTTGATTTTATTCGTTATCATAAAACGCTATGTTTCTCATCTGCAATGACAAGGTTTCATTTTTACTTTCATTTGACGGTCTTTTTAACAAGTTCAGCCGATTCAATGAAAAGAATCGACTCAAAAGAACGATTCGCTCGATCATCTCTAGATACATTCCGCTTCTGCGTCATGGGGAGACACTGCAGTAGTAGACCAATCTGTCTCCTGTGTTCCACATCTATAAAAACCTAATAAAACATGCACGAACGCCTGTCGAAAATCTCAGTTTATGACCGTTGTCTACAGGTTTCGAGCCTCAGAAAGAGACCGGAATCAGAACATCACGTACATTACATCGCTTGTAGACTGAAACAAATCTCATATCCACACTTGTATGCTCAGTTAGGGTAAAATGTATTCATAAATATGAAAACACAATAACTCACCTTTTGCTCCATCTCCGTGCTGTCGTCAGGAGTTTCCTCGGTTCCATTACCGGACATGATTACCGGGCCGGCGACCGAGATGCTGCCGGTGAGGAGCTGCGCTCGGCTCAGAGCTCGCAGATGAGCCGTTAACTCATTCTGCTCCAGATAAGAGTTTAACTGCAAGTTATAAACGCCAGTTTAAACCGCATTAAATAGCATTCTGGTCACCTGTGCGTCTTTTCTCAAGTAGAGTGTCTTTGTGATTAGTGTAGCTGCGCAACATTCTAGGACTTTTCCCCTCTGGGGAGAAAATCACTCTGGAGTAGAAACATGTTTATTTACATTAAACTTAGATCACAAAACAAGTATTGGAGAGAAGGAAAAATATAAAGGAAGAACAAAAGATAAGTCAGATATATCTAAAAAAAACTTAAACTGATATAGTAGCTTTAAGAAGAATAAGGAGAAATTAACAGAAAATACATAAACAAACAGTAGCTCCCTCCTGACAGACAAATCACCAGAGAAGCTAGACATTTCAGACAAACAAGACATATACAGTATGTAAGCATATCTTAAATGCTGAAAGCGATTCAAAAATATACAATTATTTTTTAAGGCTTTTTATTATTGTTAAACTTTAAAATACAATTTAAAACAGAAGACAAACAGTTTCCTTTATACACATTTTTTTCCACAGGAACAGAACAAACCATCTTTACTTTAAGACGGCATAGCACTGCTGTCATATTCATACTATATCAAATTGTGCAAAAGCTCCACCTTAAAAATAATACAGTGACAAGACATTAATAAGACAAACAAACAAAACACAAATAAAAATGCAGACATGCTGAACGATGCAGCTCCCTTATTGAAATGATCAAAATCTTCTCTCGTGTGCTTGTCAGTTGTGGTAAAACTAAATAAATAAAAGACTACTGGAAGTAATAAAAAGGAAAGATGATTAGAAGATAAAGGTGATAAGACATATAACGCTATATATATATATATACACACACATACATATGGGCGTTTCTTCAACTAGGTGCACTTTTAGCCTTGAGAATTTGAAGAAGAAAAAATTGTTCAAAAGTCAAATAACACAGTCTCATAAGTTTAAATAATTTGTCTAGTTTTAAGGTCTGTAAGAGGACAAACTTAGATTACAAGAGAAATAGTTAATATTTTACTTTTTATTTTTGACCTGCAATGAACAAAAGTGCATCTCAATATACAGCTGTTATTTAAAAAAATAGAATACCTTTGGTTTTTATATTAAGTAGAGCATGGTTCATAAATTGTGGATAATTTTATTAATGTGTGATGAGAACCTTTTAAATATTTTTTAAAAATGTGTGTGTGGTGGAAATGACATGGTGGTGGTGGAAATGACAGCGTATTGTGGAAATGACAAGAAATTAAGGTTAATGTACGGAAGCTTCGTCCCAATGCTGGAACACGACTGTTTCTGGATTGAAACATTTGCAGTCATGCAAATCTATTCTCACAATCCATATAAATTCTACTTTGTAACCATAAATGTCATTTCCACAACAGAGGGCAGTGTGGTGGAAATGACTGTGGTGGAAATGACATTTCTGTATTTTTTTGTGAAAAAATGGAAGATAGCTTCATTGACTGGCTTTGAATTATTACTTAGCATTTCGTGTATGTAAAATACTCTTATTTAACTTAAAATTTTTAGCTTTTTAATAACACCCTTGATGGTACAGTATGTGGTGGCAGGGGCGCCGCTAAGGGGGGGTAAGTTAGGACAATTCTAAGGGCCCACGCCTTTTAGGGGCCCCCAGAGATCTGCTTTTGTGTGGTAGGGGAATCCAACCTCATATTTTGCCATAGGGCCCAAAAATTGCGAGCGGCGCCCCTGTGTGGTGGAAATGACGTAGAATAAATATATTCACTGATCAAGCAATATTTACTTTGATTTTTCTTCATTTGTTGTTGATGAAAATTTAAATTCCCTCCATGTCCAACATGTGCTCTGATGTCCCTGAACATTTCCATTGAAACCACCTAAAAAAATCTTTCACACAAACTTATACATTACAGGGCTGTGGTGGAAAAGACAACAATACTGTGCTCCAGCTATATTTTGTATAAAAAAAATATAGATAGAGGTCTCACATTAAACACTATAATGTATTTTAATTATTTTACTAGTGCTTTATTCAGGTACATTAACAGTTACCAGATAAGTCATATTTTTAAACTGTATTTTCATTGTTGAAGTTTAAAAGTCTGGGTGTGCGACAAGGAGAAAACAGTGATTTTGACACCTATAAGAAGGTTGAAAAGTATGAAAAAAATCATAATAGAA